>NC_139482.1:134835440-135396869 GCF_008360975.1 Lichenostomus cassidix
TAATCAGAACAGGCATATTTACTTTAAAAAATTGCAGAATATGTTTGATAGGTTTTGGTTTACTTCTTTTACTCCATAATTTATTTGTATAATTCTGGCTGGCAAGAACAGTGTTGCAGTGGACTGTTGTTTTTAAGATCCTGGAAACATACGTGAGAGTACAGAATGGAAAAAATGCAGCAGGAGTTATTTAAAGAAATCATCTATGATATTTTAGTGTAAAAAAAGAAAAAGTCTCAAATTAGATACGCCATTTCATAGTTGTTCATGAACACATTAAATTATTTTATTAAAACCATAATAATTAACATATCAATTACAAAAAAAATTATGAAGAGTTTTGTTACACTGCTTATATTTTAATTTATTACAGGGGTATGGTTCTATGGTCAGCTTCTTCTTCCTCCTTCCACTGGATAGATTCGGTAGGAAACTAACTCCTTCTTGTCTCTTCTCATTCCCCTCCCCAGGTACAGCTAAAAGTTTTTAGCCAGATTATCTCCCTGAACTGGCTAACTCCACATCGAGTCCATGTGTGCTAGCATAAGGTAGACATAGTGAAGTAAAATTTCATAAACCCAGATTCAGATTGGTTTAAACTATCAGGAAACCTCCTCCTAAAAGCTCAATACTGCAAACAGAATCAACACTGAAGTACTTGCAATGCCAAGTTCCTATTTATTGCTTGGTATAAAAACTTCTTTCAATAGCTTAGTCTACTTTGAGTACTTACATCTGCATTTGAGAGGCTGGTTAAGTATTTCTGTCAGCCCATCTTGATCTGGAATTAATATTACACCTCAGAACATGACCTACAACATGGAAAATTCTAATCCAAAATATTCCCTTGTACATGGTCATACAAGGCTGCAGATGCCTCAATTCTAATTTATTTCTTTATTTTTATCTTAAAATATTATTAGGTGCCTCAGCACATCATTAGAAACATCTGAGCTTTGACAGGTCTGGTGGTTAATTAGTACTTCAGCTAATTAAATTCCTTATTCCTCCTTGTGCAGCTTGAACTAATAAGCATCTTAGACCACACTTCTTAATAAAAAGTTGCGTTTCTCACAATATGTCTTTTGAAAATGTGGAGTTAACTTTAACAGTATAATATTCTCATATAAATATAGCAGAATTAACCTGATGAGCTTACTTATTTTCTTCCTTTAGGGACCTGTACTTATTAATCTACTAATGACCCCCATCTTATAATTGCTAACTCTGATTGTACATTTAACTTCCTCCCAGTTTTCTCAGAAGTTTTCATAATTGTTGCAAAACTTGGCCATGTAAGAGCTGGGCCTTGAATCATTGCAGCACAGGGAGCTCAGCTTCTCAAGAGTTGTGAAGCACCCTACAGATGGATTTGCAGAAAAAAGGGCTCAAAGTGTCAAATGAAAGACTAAGTCACCCAGAGCATCTAGATGCAGCTGCTAATGGATCAGTGTGCCATTTCGTAGTGCTGTTGCAGGACTCCAGACTGCTGTCCAGGTTTGGGCTCCACAGTACAAGAGAGGCATGGAGCTCCTGGAGTGAGCCCAGCAGTGGGCTATGAATACAGTTAGGAGCCTGGAGCTACTTTCCTATGAGGAGAAGCTGAGGGATCTGGGCCTGTTTAGCCTGGATAAGGGAAAACTAGGAGAGGATCTTAGGAATACATACAAGTATTTGAAGGGAGGGTGTCAAGAGGGTGGGGCCAGGCTCTTGGTGGTACAACCAATAAAACAACAGACAATGGGCAGAAACTGATGCACATTAAAGTTCCGCCTGAACATGAGAAAGAACTTTACTCTGTGGGTGAGCATGCACTGGAACAGATTGTATGGAGAGGTTGCAGAGTACCCCTTACTGATGATATTCAAGAACATTCTGGATGCAATCCTTTACCATGGGATGATCCTTCATGAGAAGGGAGGTTGGACCACATGAGCCAGCCTTAGTCATTCTAGGATTCTGGGATTTTGCATGACCCCATGTGTAAGGACTTAAATAGCAGGGTTGCTTTGTCTCTAACACTGTCAAGGACACAGAATGAACTTGCCATATGATAGGTCACCACAGAAAGCCTGAGATAAGCACAGAGACTATTAATTCCCCACAGGGAAGCACTAATTGCAGGCTTGGCAGAGGTAAATTCTGGTTAGCACATCCTGGTTAATGCATCTGGACAAAAATTCCCCCTCTTGCAAAGTGTGGGAAAGGAAGCAACCTCTCATATTCTTATCACCCCAATTTATGGAAGAAGTAGCATCTGCAATGACCACTGAATCATTCCCAGATGCTTCATTTCTGTGGCCTTCCATCAGAGGACTGTGCATGATCCACAGCGGTAAAACTCTCTTCCCAGGGGAGGTACCTATGAATTCCCACCTGAACCTAAACATATATCAACCTGTTGAATGCTTTGTTTTGTGGGCTTTTCCCACCCCAAGTGGATCAAAGCATGCAACCATCACTTTGACCAACATATATCTACTTTTCTCATTGCTGAATCCACAGGTGTTGATATCTTTCGTCTTCACTCTCTACTCCTATCCTTTCTCTCTCTTTATTTCTTATATATTTTCTAAATCGTATTTTTATACTTTTACATGGTTATATTTCTATAGATTACATGTATTTGCACCAGTCATTCAGTGTCATTTCACTCTAACCTAACCCGAGGGGTCTCTTCTCAAGAACCTCAGTTTCCTCACCTCAGAGTTAGAACGTAACACCATTATGGTCTCAATCACCCAATCAACTGGTGGAATTGTCACCCCCATTCTTGAAAGGAAGTGATTACAAAAATGTCTCCAAATCCTTAGGTTTCACATTAAAATAGAAGTCCACAAATATTTAAACGGAGAAAAGAATCTGCAAGCAGAACCAGAAAACAGTTCTACTTTCTTCATCCCTATATATTCAGCCCTTCCCTCTGGTGAAGAGATACTGGAACAACCCAAACAAAATTCCATACAATCCCTTCAATCAATTTTTTTCATCCTGTGTCTAAGACTGTAGAATGAATTATCTCTTAGTCATTATAGATCCTGTAGATGGCAAACTTTCTCCACTGAGCATGCTCAGGTGTTGCAAAAATCTCCTTTTATAAGCCTACCTTAACCTTTTTTAACAGGATACTTAGTATTTATCCAGAAACTGAAAATAAAATCCATAGTTTTGTTATCTATCATCTATTTCAAAGCAAAGAAATGAGTTTTTGTCAGATACTTAGAAAAACAGAGGTTTAAAACCTTGCTTTCAAGATAGTTTTAGACTTGGCTAGAAGTACTATAACCTTGGAAAGTTCTCAAAGACCAGTCACTATACTCAGTGTGTTTTATCAACTGCCTGTAACTGCATTGCTGTCTTGTAGATCTTACTGCAAGGTAAGATCTTACTGCCACTGCTTCCCTGCACTGCAGAGAGGTTTTGGAGCACAAAACTGTATTCCAAATGGCACTATGGCTAAGCTGATGCTTTAACTAACTCTTACAATGCTCAGTTTAGTCCTGGGCCCAGCTTTAAATCCTGCCTGCATTGTTACATTTCATTCAACTTCAAGCGCTACTGATAAAGTTGTTCTTGGGATCACTCCTCTTTAAAAAGTTAAAATTACCTGCATATTCCTCTCAGTGAAATACAGAATTACTCCACCAAGGCTCAAGTCTCAGTTTTTGGCTGCAGGTATTTTCAACATAGTATTCCAATATTTTTGGATTTTTGTATGGGTATGTGAGTCTTTGTTTTTCTACTTTTATATTTCAATTTTCCACAACTTCATCAGCCTATGTCACATTAAAAATGTGACCAACTTATTTTGTTGGTCTTCATACTCCCTCTTTCCTTTCTTCTTCCCTCTCTCACCTTTTCATTTTTTTTTAATAAAAAGATTTCTACTATGGTAACCTGTGATAGGTCAGACAGACTTTTAAAAAAGCTTTACTTGTACTAATCCATTTTTAGAAACTTCCTTATTGGTTTAGAGAGGCAATAATTCTTTTGTGGCACAGGGTGACAAGACAGGGAAATATAAAAGAGCTTCTGGTTGTACTCAATTTTTTTTAGGAAGCTGTGCCTGACTTTAAAAAGATTTTTGCTTGTCTGCTTTTTTTTATATTTCCTTCTTAATATTAGTGATATGAGTTTGAAGGTAACTGTGTGTTAACCCAGAGGAATGATGGATTAGAAATCATGGGAAAGTACATTCAATATAAAGGAGTCCAACAGTGACACAGAGAATCTTGGTTAACCTTGTAAATTGGGAAAAGTAGAGTTATCCTGAGTAGTGACAAGTTTTCATCTGATGAGCTGCAGGCAGCCCATTAAAGCATGGTTGTGTTACTTACCATAGGATGCCTATAAACCTCTCCAGCATATGATGGCAGAATGGGAAAAGTAAATGAGATCTAAGATTTTAACACATGAATAATTTCCAGCAGAGCTGAGAATGTTATTGCACAGGACTGAGCTGAAATCTTGTTGGGATATTGCACTGATAAAATCTGCCAACATACATAGGGAAGGACAACTAAAAGGAAAATAAAAATGTAGAACCTGTCTTAATTGAAAAAAAAAGGCTTTGTTCTACTTAAGTAAAAGGAAGAGGAGAGAGAACATCAATGATTTTTCAATGTTTAGACAGTGAAAAATCAGGCAAGAGGAGACCAATTAAAGCTAAAGGATGAAGTTGTCAAAAGAAAAAAAAAATGTAATGTGAGCATGAATAAATTTATGGTGCTAATTGGATATTTCAAACCATGAGAGCAGTCAGGTATTGGAACACTATTTTATTCAGAGCAGTGAAGGACAAAAATTCAAAAATTTTCTAAGATGAAGATAAAGAAATGTACAAGAAGGCTTGTTGTATCACGGTCCGGGAGGGTGGCACAGGCCGGCTCCCCCCCGGACCGGGTCTCTGGTTCGTGTAATCCCACCGGATCTGGGGCGGGCGGCCCCCGAGGTTCTGCGGCATGGCGGCAGTCTTCAAACCACGTCAATTCAAGCAGGAAAATAGTGAGACTAAGGAAGAACTGGACTCCATCTCTGTTCTGGCAGGGAGGTTTATTTGGGGTAACGGGGAAAAGGGGGTTACAGGGGAGGAGAAAGGGGGGAGGACAGGCAGGGACGGGATAAGGGGTGCCAGCCCAGAGATGCAAAAGACCACGAGCTTATCCAGGCTCTGCCTTTTAAGGGGAAGGAGAGGGGGCAGGGGCTGGCTCTCTCTGAGCTAGTCCCAGAAGGACAAAGGGAAGATTGGCAGGAGGGTTACACACCAATAGGTTTTGAGGTACAGCAGAGCATATTTTAAAATGAACCAATGGTATACCGAGTGGGGAAACAAAGGGAGCACATGGAGATCTGAATATTGCATTACTACAAAGGCTTATACACTATATCTACCTTCAATAACAGGAGCTCAAGTAACTGACACAGAAATCTTCTAGCCTGGAGTTCCCAAGTGCACATGGGTTTTTTTAATTTTGAAGTTAATATAAAAGAAATTGCATTTTAGTCCAAGTTCTATAAATCAAGTTTTAATATTTGGCTATTTTATGACTGCATACATTTTGTTAGAAAAGCTGTTACTCTAGAAGATAGTTAGATGCTCTTAGAGCAACTAGTGATAATATTAACTTCCCCTGATTGATACACCAAATGTGACCACACAGTACATACTAGCTGGAACCATTTCCATGTAATTATTGCTGTGACATTTTTCAGAATAGCACTACTTGACATTTAAAGTGAAATCTATGATTGTTTCCTTATATTCACTTTTTTAATGGACATTTTAGTCTGCCATTGCAGTAGGACACACACTACATATGAACTTTCACTTGTACAGTGATTTTCTTTAAATTGGATAACTTATGTGGTGATCTTTGGTTTTAGGAAGGACAGAAATTTTATTAAAACTAGCCCTCTGTCAAGTACTGTTTCAATTTCTCAGTATGTGTACAAAAATTTTCTCTGTGTGAATTATTGCTGCTGCTCTGAAGATGCTATATAAAAGGATAATAAGAGAGACAGAAGTATTTTTGCATTCTGCTGAGTGCTGCAAATAGAAAAATAGAACTCATTTCAAGATTTAAAAGTTGTATGACCTCCCAATTAATTTGTCTTCCTAGTGTGTATAGAATTTCATTTGTTCTCCCTCCATTTTCAGGACAAAAAATAGATATTATCTCTGTGTGTAGTAGTTTGAGAGACTGAAGAATTATGACGAGTACTTTATGTGGCTTTGTTGATGTTGTTTTTATTTACTTGATGAACAGCTTCACCTGGTATTTTAGGAAAGAATAAATATTTAAAAATATGAAAGTGACACATGATTCTTCTTCTAGCAATCAATTTTATATAACTTGAAAATATTAATTCCATTGCATATTTTTATGTGCAACATGAAAGACTTCCTAACCTTAGGAAAACAGAGACTTAGATGGAGCTTGGTATCTTAGGCACATTACTCTTCCGATTTTATTGTAAAATTTGTCCAGAAGTTACACATCTACTTACACCAATTTTTTTTCTTGAAGAGAAGTCCAGCACTGAGTTACACATGAATAGCGAGGAAGCCTATGAATAGTGTGCAATTATTAGCATTACATCAGCAAAGCTCTTGGCTGTCCTGTCTCAAGCCAAGGCTCCCAGTATAAAAAGGCTGGATGCCATATCTGTCAAGCGAACAATAATTGGCCCCAAGTTTTCCAGCAAATGAGTAATATATTACAGGCTGTTTCTTGCTGCCGCATCTTTCCTTTGGGATGTCACGAGGTATTTTCAGTCATCATCCATCACTGGCAATTGCTGTCCCTTTCTAGATGTGTGATTAACAGACTCCTGTGATATTGTAGGAATAGAGCAGACTATGCAAAACACAGGAGAATGAATTTTGAGCCAAAGTATCTGCTAGCACAACTCTGCCAGTTAAAGCCTCAACAAAAACTTTCTCCATTTTTCACAAAAATATATTATACATCTTTAAAAATCCCAGAAGCCTCTGGATCTTTGCATGTTGCCGGAGTGTGGAACCCAAACAATAACTTATATGAAAATGCCTTGGTCATTAAATATAAGATTTTCTTAGGCCCCATTACTTTATTGAAATAAAAAAAAAGTCTTTGTCTTTAACATTTCCTTAGAAACAGCTTGTAATTTTCCAGGCTTTTCTCATTAACTGTTTTGTAGTCCAGACATTGATCAACTGTTTACTCATTATAATTGGCAGATTTTAACTGTGGGTTTGTAGAATTCAGATGGAAATTGTAAGAGTATAAATACTCTTTTGCCATTCTGATACATTAGTTTACTGGGTATTTGAAGGAATGAATTCTTTCAATATTGAAATAAGGTACTGTTTCAACAGACATTTTTGGAAGGATTTTGGTTATTTTTGGGTTTTTGTTTGTTTGTTTTTTTTTCCCTGGAGTGACCATGAATAGTGTGTCTTTCTTGTTGATTTAAAAGTTAGAAAAGAGATTCACCTCTGTGAAATTCCGCTGCTTTAGATGATGTTTTTGTTTCATTACTTAGAATTTCAGATGTATAAACTAATACTCTCATAGGTTTGTTCTTCTCTAGGTAATTAGTGGTATTACATAAAAACATAAAATTTCTGACAATATTTCACTTTATTGACATTCCTTTCTCCATTTTGGTTCTTTGCCACATCACAGCCATTTCCCAGATCTTCTCTGTTAACTTTATCCTTAACTTATCATCTTCTCTTTTTAATACAGCCTATCCTACCCCTGTATTTAAACTTCACTGATTAGTAAAACCTCTCTCTTTCTTATTCTACTGCAATTCAATGTCTTCTGCTAAGTTCTCCCTGTATTTTTTTTCCATTTTACATTGCACTGTGCTCTGTGTCCAGGCTTTGTCCTGAGCTGTCCAAATAGCAGTTTGTCCCCTAAAAAAAAAAAAAAAACCAAAAAAACAGTAGTATCTAGCTCTAGCTCTTCAAAATGTTTCTTTTTGCTCTCCAAATAAACGTTAAGTCCTGTAAGTCTTCAAATGCATGAAGGGGGAAAGTGTGGTAGTGTTGTGAGTAGGAGCTGTTAAGAGTTGCCAAATCTGTTGGTTCATCAGAGGTAAGACTGCTGCTGCTCAATGCCTTCAAGTCCAGCTGGTGGCAGGATGAGCTTGTGCTCCCAGTAGGAACACAGGCATAAACACAGTGCACATGTAAGCATGCACGTGGATGGCCACACTGAGAAACACAGATAAAATAAAAGATGAAAAAATATCTTGATCCTGCTCTCCTCTCTGGCTGATCAAGATAAAAACCAATAAAAGAAAATACATAAATAGAGATGTTTTCCTCCAGTAGGCCTTAGGCTTTTGCCCAGAAGCTGGCCCTGGATTCACCAGGTCTCCCAGCTGTCCCATGCAATAACCTGCAACGGACCTTTCCAGTAGGTGATACAGAGCCACAGACAGCCCCAGAGCTGACTGGCAGAATCTTGGCTTCTCCAGTAAACTGCTTGTTCCTCCAGAAGTCAACTCTCACATTGTTTGGTCTCTTCAGGAACCTATGACTTCTCTCATACCTGGATCCCAAACTTCTTATTTTGGCCTCTGGCTAGTCTGGTCTGATGCTCCCTGCTGAAGCTTCTGCACATAGGCACACACACTCTACATACACATTCTGGTCTCTCCAGCTGCTGCACCATGGACATGGGGGCTCTGACCCATGGTCTGACTCCAGTAGCTGCACTCAGGCCTCAAATAAACACATGTACAGAGAATAGACAGCCCTCAGCCAGCTAGAAAAGGAATTTTATAAGAAGACAAGACAGATTTCCTTGTATTCCCTCTGTTTTACCACTCTTGCTCCTCCTCAAAGCACCATAACCCTTCCCTTTCCCCACCTTTAGTTTCTCCTTCAAGCATTACATAACAAGCCTTGCATAATCCCAGAATTCTCCTTCCAGCATTTCATAATGAGCCATATCCACCAAGGATCTTTTCACATGTATGAAATAAAAGCAAATTTAAGCAAATTTTCTAGCAACTTCTCGGTCACGTATCTGGCAGATTTAAGCTCAGTAAAGGAAGACTTAAAGAGCTATCAATATGAGTTTTTGGGCAAGGCAAGGGCTAAATTCAGTCCTATTCTGAGATCTCTCATGGAACAAAGCTTACATATTGAGAGTGAGTTTTAGATTATAATTTCTGGAGATGTTTTCTCTTTATTGTACTGTATTAGTTTGAAAACAAACCAGTGGGAGATAGGATTATAATTTAATAGGAAAATTAAAAATAAATGCAATAATACAAGGAAAAGCTACAAAGTCAGATACAACCTGACACTCTGTTAGTCAGGGTGGTGGTAGCAGTCCAACTGAAGTAGTTCTGTTCAAGTGGTGATCCTGTGAAGGTCTGGTCTTCAGCTGAAGGTCCAGTGGTAGCTCTTATCCTCTGGGAACCCAGCAGACAGGGCTAGCTCAGGCAGTTCCAAGGCCAGGTTATATCCAGGTGGGAATGCTTGGCTCCTCCCACCTAGGTGGAGCATCTCACAATAGGATGAGATAATTCCATGAGTCATGCAGTTGGTTCTTGATGGCTCATTAACTGTTATCAGGGGTGAGTCATAGCAGATAACAACCAGTGCCCCACACCTTGCGGTAATAGAATAATAAATACATCTATATTGCAACCTAGGGTATGTTCATACACTGTGTATTCTACATACTGTGTCTGTAATGTGACTTAAAACTGTAATATATCACAAACTTATCCAGAACTAGGTTCTTCTTCTAATTATGATTTAAAACTGTAATACACCACCAACTGATCCACAGCTAGGTTCTTTTTCTAATTAGCTCCTATTTTGAAAAAACAGATGCATATATAGATGTCATCCTTTTCACGTTATGTATATGTATTTTTAATCCATCACAAATGTAACAGAAGATTGAGTGAACACACAAACCTGCTTGCAAATACCTCTCCTAAGGCTTTATACATTTTGTGCTATGTCACTGTGGCAACAACAGCAGTCTTCTTTTACTAATGTATATATTTTCATACATCCAGTGAATTGTTTTTCCTTGCAATAAAAGGCTCTGCTAAAGAAAATTTGAACATATATATTGTTGAATTACAACTGTTAGGCTCTATTTTTTCCAATCTGTATTACATTTAGCAAGATAAATGTAATATCCAATGCAAGCTTATGACAGAAAATACATATTTTAAAATCATCTGAACAAAAACTTACACAACTGTACTGCAAAATATTTAGATAGATAAATTCTCTTAAATTATACTCATTTTAAGTATGTATGCCTTAATTTCCTCCTTCTATATTCTCTAATGGGTAATAAAACGAATGTGATGATACATATAAAAACCAATTTTAAGCAAACACATTGAAGCAGGAAAATGTTATGTGTTATCAGAGTTCATAAAATCTGGTCAGAATAATTTTGTCTGTAAAGATTTACTAGCAAAAAGACACTTACATAATATGAGTAAAACCCAGACCTCTCTGAGGATTTTGGGTCTCTGATTTCACTAACTTCCATATGGGGTGTACTTCTTGAGCCAACAGACTACAACATAGAAATTCCAAAAAGTAATTAAACACGAATAGAACTGAAAAAACAATCTGAATAATGAAAAGGTGCTAAACACCATTGCTAAAATAGTTATGCAGTGTATAAGAGGCTTAATCTAACCATCAAGAAAACTTTTCAGAATACAGATAATGATTCAAATTTTTTAAATTAACAGAAAGAAACTAAAAAGAACTTGAAAAAGTATATTTTTTCCTTATGAAATTATAACAGTATGTTCACACAAAATTTTTGCAGGGATTTTCCAGCAAGTAATTCCTGTGTGCATTGGGGTTTTATGTGTTTTCTGTAATGTGAAACTCCACTTGTGGGACCATCTGTAATCACACCATCTAATGGTTTTACAGAAAACTCTCGATAAGTGTGTTCTGATGTCACTGGATTATAAGGTTTTCTGCAAAAATGGAATTAGAGCTTCTGTTGGAGAAAGGGTGCATATCTTGTAAGGTGCTTTACAAAAGTAGGAGAAAAAGCAATTTGAACACAGTACCTATGGAATCTAATATTTTTCATACATTATCTCTGAAAAAGTTTCAGGACTATGAAAAGGTAGCTTTTCACAGGATGCAATTCAATTACTTAGATTTCTATTTGATCATAATATACACAGCATTTGGCTTCACTTCCATCAGAAATGTTTTGTCTTTCTATTATTTGAAATTTTTGATATTGTTCCAGTTGGGCTTATAAAATTGATATTAGTCGTAGTTGTGAAAGACTAAGTCAACAACCACCTGACTGCTCATGATGGCTAAATTAAATCCTACCATAGCTTTAATCTGTGCCTTTTTGCTTCTATGGCCACACAAGGTTAATTCAATTGATTGTGATCAAACTAGCTGCAGGTTGATGCTAACAGGCTGATACCCCATGACCTGGGAGGGTTTGACTATCCTCCTGATGGTTACAAGCTCATTAAAGGACCAGGATGCAGCTTTGCCAGCTGCTTTTGTGCAATGTTAAGATCATAAGATGATGTCATCAGACCTGGGGCAATTACAAGTCTGATGGTATCAGGACGTTTATCCTGTCACCTTTGCATCTCCCCTGCACCATTCCCTTGAATGAAGGATGGTTTTAACTTGTGTGGTGCGATCAGGTTTTTGTTCCTTGTTCTGCTTAGGCTGAGAGATCAAGCAGGTCAGTTATCCTCAACATCCAGCAAATTATTGTCACTTTGTGCCTCACTGTCCCCTTTCTAGATCCTTAACACCTTTTCTCCCACAAGCATATAACGTGCTCTCATTTACTCCTTTCCCTTTGACACCTGTACTCAAATATGTTTTCAACAGGCTGTTGATTTTAGCTGGGATAGAGTTAATTTTCTTCATAGTAGCTGATACGGGGCTATGCCTTGAATTTGTTCTGGAAGCGGTGTTGATAACACAGGGATGTTTTGTTACTGCTGAGCAGTGCTCTCACAGTGTCAAGGTCTTTTTTGCTTCTCATTCCACTGTGCCAGTGAGGAGGCTGAGGATGCACAAGTTGTGAGGAGACACAGCCAGGACAGCAGACCCCAACTGACAGGGAGATCCAGATGTCTTTTGTAGTGGTGTTTGTGAGTGCTACCGCTCATGTCCAGTTGTCTTCTAGGTCCTGCTGAATATCATAACCCCAGCAAGTACCTGGGCAGTGGTCAAATAATGTGCTTTTAGCCTAACAGTGGAATCCCATGGTCTTCCACACAAAGTACCATTAGTTTTAATGCAAATATAATGATTGCCAATGCAGTTTAAGCACTGGGTGCAAAAAAACTGCTATGCTTTCCTTTCCTCCAGTAGATTTCTTTCATATTGTTGATCAGGAACTACCATTTGTTTGTTTGGGTTTTTTTCAATAAGATAACACTTTCTAGAGGGACATAGTGCACTGTGTTTCCACCACGTTCCCACAAACAAAAATAACTGTCTGCCATACCGTGTTGAAATGCCACCTCTCTCCTGAGCATGGTCACGTGCTGCACAGCTATATGTCTTTGATAATGAGACCCCAGGAGCCTCTCCTGAGATGTGTATTTCAAAGCAGGAATATTTTCTTTTAAAACAGGCAGTAAAGTTATTACTTTTAGATAATGGCCTACTGGTACAAATCCTCAGCAGAGAGGTGTTTCATTCAGCATGAGGGAGTTAAAATCCACATATATTACCAGCAAGATGCAAGCCCTTGTCTCAAAGGCTTTAAATTATGCTGGGGTTGCAGTCTGCTTATTTGCTGGAGTTTTGCAGAAAACAAGACAAGGTTTACAGGGCAAGGATAGGTTGCTAGATCGATCGACTCTTTAGTCTAGTGCTTTAGACACTGATTGTTCACAGCTCATAGGCTTAATTCTCTAGTTGTGTTGAATATTATCAGGATGACATGCAGAAAGAATGCAGAGAAGCAGGTTGTCTTTCTCATCTCCCTCTCCTGCAGGGTGCTTTTCCTTCAATCTCTTTCCTCACTCCAGTTTGGAAAATGTGTGTTTTGGAAATATAAGTGTAGAAGGGTTTGGAAATGGCTGTGGCATTTCATGGGAGAGGCTAATAATCAATAAGTTATCACTTCAGAAAGATAAGTGACAGCTCTCTCCCTCTAGTAATTTCAGAACAAGCAGTTGTCATACATATATTTAGTGAGAGATTTAATTTTCTACATTACTATGTGAGTGCATGTGAGTTTTGAGCATGTTCTGAGAAATGCCTGGGTTACTCTGAAACCAGTGAAATTTAGAGAGGTGATAATCACCAGGCTGCTCAAGCTGGAGTAATTCTGAAACAGTCCACAGTTAAAACTCCAGGGAGCAATGATTTCAAGCAGGGAGGCATCCATCTACTTAGACACATCCTGTATTACACAAGGCAGTTAAGCAGGAGCTTTTGATATTGAAGAAATTCATTTAAGTACCTCAGTGCTACCTAATCCATGCTTGGAAACTTAGCTCATGTGTTTAAGTTTGCCCAGTATTTCTATTAAAATGTTTGATTTGCGATCAACATTTCTGAGCTTTTGCAAGATGGCTAAAGCCCACAAAAAAAGCAAAGATTGTGATATAAGATATGAAAATGTATAAATACTGCTGTTAACTGTAAAATAGTGCACAAGACACTGGAAAGGAAAAATAACTCGTAATTAGAGTAGTTAAAATGTCTTATCTGATATTCAATGAATGATTGACTGAAGTGCATTAACAAGATAAAGCCGGCCACAGAGTGTATATCATAGCTGGGAGAGCATCTTGGGGGAGCACAAAGTTTTGCTTTGCCTGCTAATTAATAATGTTAGAAGAAGAGGGAAGCAAGCTTATATCAAATTAATCAGGAGACTGAGTTAATCAGGAACACATGGAACTGTGTGGCAAGAATCAGTATTAATCAATAAAATATTCTGGAATAAGGCTAGGCATTAGAAAATGAGGGCATTGCAGAACTATATATTAAAGTTTACAATCATCAGTGAAGAATGGGAGCTCTTTTACCAGCTAAAGCCCTGAGAGGAGTAACCAACCTGAGAAGGTCACTGGAATGCCTTATTGCAATGTTTTTTATAGTTCATGAACTCACACATCACCACAGTAGAGCAAAATAGTTTATTAATTTATTTACTGAAATCAGTGAGGATCATCAGTATGCAGTTCCTACAGTGTACAAGAAATCTTATTTTCCATAGTCAATCCTGAGGTAGTTTATTGATCACAGCCCATCAAAAAATTGGAGGGAGAGAGCTAAGAGTTTGCTTAAAGCATGATGAATTTTTTCATCCCTTTGCATAAAGGGCATCTCCTAGTGAAGCCCATTCTATTACCTGGGTAGAATAAGTAGTTCATGATTGAAGCTTTTTTGTACAGTTGCAGAATATATCCATGCTAGACAATAGCAACCCTGTAAATATATAAAGCTTAAAAGTTTTAGTGTTACTCTTGTAACTCAAACAGCTTCGCTATTTTTGGGGACTGCTTGGATGATGGCAACCCACAATGAAGAAAGTTACAAATCTTTAAAATTTCCTTTTCATATACAAAGTTTGCCAAGTAACCCTCACTTATCTTGCTTGTCTCAATATAATTTTTTCTCTAGGGTAATGACAGTTTTGTGTCTCAAGGATAATGTTTATGCCCAGGTGGTATTTTGGTATGAAGAAAGTTTCTAATCACATTATATGGTTGTGGGTTGTATGGCGCTTGTTGTAAGATGTCTTGACTAGGCTTTTCCACTGGGAAAGAGAGCTATTCTGAAATATGTATAGTAGGGCCTATGTGATACAGACAAATATCTTAGAATAACTCCTCCCAGATTCTCACAATATTTTTAAAAATAAGTGACTAGTTTTGTTAGATTTTTATTCTCTCCCACTTTTTTTTTTTGTATTTTCTACTTAGTACTTTCATTTTGTAATTCTAAACTTCTCTAAGAGAAAATTTTTGAAATTAAGAGAGAATTAGAATTGTTGCAGTTACTGAAAATGTAAATGCATTAAATAGGAAAATTATAAATCAAACTCCAAACTTTATAATAATAAATTTTTATTGATTTAGGAATTAAGAGTTACAGCTGAGAGGTTTTATTTTATCACTCCTGTCTAAGGGACAGTTTATAGACATATTATATCCCAGTGAACCGATGACTTCAGTCCTTCAAGGGTGATGATCAGCAGTGGTGGTTCCTGGCCTAAGAGGAGCTAAAATTTTAGCCATCCTGTACACTGACCTGCTGAACTACTGGCTCAGGGTGACAGTTTCCTGACAGTCTTTCATGTTATGTCAAAGCTAAGTAACTCACTTCCACCTCAACAAATGAAATTTTTCAATTCAGAGATCTCAAAAAGTTTCAGTGGAAAACACTGTTAATTCTATTTAACATCTCACAAAACCAAAATTAATTCAGGCTCGGCTCTCACTATGACAGCCTGCAGTTCCACAGTAATGGAGAACAAACATTTAGGACAGTATTAGAAGCAGAGTTTAGAAAAGATGAAAAAATTATATATATACTCTAACAGTAGTAATTTCATTTTGTGACTCATAAAATATATAGGAAGTTGAACCACAGAGTTGTTACTCTTACTTTGTGTTATTTTCCATAGTATTTTTTAAAATTGAAATACCAAAAAAAAAGGGTTCAGAGAAGCATCTCTGAATTTGCAAAAGAGGCTAGATGGCAACTCAATTCAATACTTTTGTTTCTCTCTTGCCAGGCAAGTGAAGCCTTTTTTGAGACCCCTTGTTTGCTTGAAGATTGAGAACCTGGAGTACTTGTGCATTGAGGGAACTCTTGCACTAGGTAATTTTTTACACTATGTTCTGCATTGCACAGATTAGATAAATAATCATCACTTCAGGACAACATATTACCATTTAGGGAAGAAAACACTAATTTAATTTCATTTCATTTCTCACTTTTTCTTTCGAGATTTCATAAATCTAACTCTTCATCATCACCATCTGTAATAAAAATAATTCAAACACTTTTCATAATGTTACCATTTTAATTTCAGTAAAAACTACTCATCAATTCAAATAATATTTGGTTTATCCAAAATTCCATTTTTCCAATGACTAATGTCTCACTGAAAAAACGTTCATGTACTTTTGAAGTCAAATAGTAGTCCTAAAATATATTTTAAATATATATTACCAGATGCCTACGCAGGTGTGCAGACAGTCAATATCAGTGTGAAATCAGTTGTGCAGTAAGAAGTTGCAGCGGAGGGACACAGTAACACCATCTGTGAGGCTGTTTTACTTCAGACTGCACATCTAAAGATGCTGAGCTAAACCTAAAACTGAGAAGCTTTAGAAGTCACCAACTTTTTTCTCCAGCACCTTTTCAGCTGTTCATAAGTCTACTAAGTTATGCATGAGATACTTTGGGTCTTTCTATGCTAGTGCATTCTTCTGTGATGTTATCATCATAACTTTAGATTTTGAAGATAAGAGAAAAATGTCTATGACTCTGGTGTATGGTATTTAGCTTCCTGTGTTGCAGAAATTGACAAATTAATGAGATTTTCAAAATATAAGGTAGCCTTGTATTGTCTTAATGGCAGATTGATAGGAAACATTTCTTTTGATTGAAATTTCTGAAACAGTTTTAGTATGTAATTGGAGTTGTAGTTCTGTTGTGAGACTCAGAGGGACTTAACTATGAATTTCAGAAGAGCATTTACCACTCTGGCAGATATCCCCTAATATACATATTTCTTATGGCCCTGTCTTTCTTTTAAGGTAAGGGCCACACAGTCTTAAACTCTGAAAGGCCTTTGATTTTTGAGCTGCATATTAGCATAGAAAATATATGGACAATATTAGGAGTGCTTTGCTGTTAAGGGTTTTGTTGTTTAGTCTAACAGCTCTCCTGAACTAGAAAAAAGAAATTGTCAGAGTTTCTGCTAAACATTCATTGATAGATTTCAAAGAGTTATAACTAATTTTATTCTCATCCCTGTTTTTTTTTGACTGAAATTATAGAAATTTAATGGTGAAATGTACTCATGGAAGTAAAATAAAAGAAAATAAAATTGTTTGGGTTTTTTTTTAGGTAGCATAAGAAGAGATGTCACTATTTATTCCAATCTTTGACCCCAAATAGATTGTTTTGCTTTGTGTTTGGTTTGTAGAGGTTTTTTTAATTTGTCTGTTGGATTTTTTTGTTTGTTTTTAATAGATTGGAGGTATTTTCTCTTTAACTGTATAGGAACATTGATATGAGTGAAGCTATTATACATTCACTATGCAACAGAGTGGATTTTGCTCCTCTTTTGTTTTGATTATCTATCTATAAAGACACCGACTAAGGAAACAAATCTGTTTCCTCATTTTGTGGGTCAAGCTACTAAATTACATTTTTGAAGAGACCAAATTTCTTTGTGCATTTTAAGAAAAATTTTCTTCCTCTTAATAACCCAAAATGCATAATTTTCACTGGATATCTAAAAAGAAAGAAAAAAAATTACCACAAAATGAAACAGGAGCTTTGTGTTTCTTTGAAGAACTATAGGCGGAAGGTAAGTCAGAAATTTCATGAATCATCATAAACAATGAACCTAACAGTCAATCCAATCTAAAAGAACCATGAGAGAACACACTGAATGGGTCATGTGCACATGTGTAGAGTGTCGTGTGTAGAGATGTAAAAAGACCTGTCTGTATTTTATTTCTTCTACATGACTTTTTTAATGTCAGTTACGGGATACCAGAACTGTGACAAATTCTTTGAGACCTTATATTGCCTATTGAGTCTGAAAAATCACTACTGTCTCTTATATCAAAGGAAATCTTTTAGTAAAGAGTAGAACATTTCAGCAGATGAACTTTTTTTTGAGTTACCAGTAAAAATGGTACTTTGAAGATTTTATTATGTACCAGATTCAAACTCAAATGCACTTGAATTTCTGAACCTTGAAACTTTTCCAGAAATTTTCTTATGTGTGATATGCTTTTGATGACCTAAGCCTTACTTCTTTTCATCATCATTTTTCTCTTGCACTGGTTATTTCATATCTTTTCTGTTTAAAACTTCAGTTCTATTTTACAACTGCGCTGCAGTGAATTAGCTTCGAATTTATAATTTCTGTTCCAGAATTTTCCCCCAACTAAAACATCCCATTGGTTAAAAGTCATGTACAGTCCCCTGCAATACTGTTACAGGTTTGTAAGCCTGCTCTTCACCCTAAGACCCTTCCTGATAGGTCCTCTGGGTCTGGGCACGCCCCGTGCTCGCTCCCCTTTTAACACTGTGCAGAACCGGGCTCGGCGCTTCTGGGTTTCTGGATTCTAGGCTATCTTATCCTTTACCTTGTCCTCCGCCCCTGTTCCTATAATAAACCCTCTAGAATCCCAAACGCAGGAGTCTACGCCTCTTTCGTATTTGCCGTTTTCCTAAAGCACTGCCATTCTCCTGGAAGCCGCACTCGCCTGATTGCCTCACCGCGGCTGCGCGCCCAGGCCGTGTTCAGCGCTGCCAGCCGCCTTTCCGTTGCTGCTTTTGGGCCAGCTGGCAGTCTTTCGGGGATCAAAGCAGCACAACTGGATTTTATACAGATTATTTATAATTTGTCTATTTTCAGAATGTGTATCTTAAACCTAAAAAAGAACCTATTATACATTTGCAATGTACGTGTACCATGATCTCATAGGAATCAGTGGATGATATATTAATCTGCTTACATTGCATAAGTGTACTTGTGTCAAATTTCTCAAAAATAAAATTTATACAGGGGATTATGTAGAATTGTGGTGAGAATTAAAGAGTTTTTTGTGTGCGTATATGTGAATAAAATATGACAATTTGTATTCAGTTTGCTGAATTGAAATTTGGAACAACTTTTGTCTAAGCAAGGACAAAATACAAATTGAGTTTGGGGGAAGAATCATGTATTTACAATTGCGTTCTTATTGTACTGAAGTCATAAACTTCATGGTTTCTGTCTTGCAATTCCTGTAATGCCACAAAGAACATGTGCAGAAGCAGTTTGCATGGTAAAGCAAACACTGTTTTGTGATAGCAGAAAGGGTTCTTCCCGATATTGTGAAGTTATTATGAAGGTTAATGATAAAAAATAGTACCATGAAGTTGATGTAATAATTTTAATCAAAGCCCAGATCTCTCACTTCGTGAAGTGTCTCTTACTTCCTGTGAATCACCTTCCCTAGAGGATTCCCATACTAATAATATTGCTTACATTTATATTTGTGGATCTTAAAACACTTAATATATTCCTGGACTATAGTCAGTTCTAATTCTAAAGGCTGCATTTACAAACCTTTTACTCTAATTGAAAAAGACTGCACATAATACCGTGTAAAAATTGTTATTTTTCAGTATCTGGAAGTTAAAAATAAGCATGGACAGAGAAACACAGACGAACACTTTTAGGGATTCTTACACATCTTAAAAATATGGTTAAGATGGGAAAAGGGAGATGGAGAAGGTCTTTTTCTTTCCAACTCGCATCGTCATATATTGATTTTTTTTCCCTTTCCCTTTTCATGATTTTTTCCCCTTTCCCTTTCCCTATTCTTCCTTAATTTTTTCCTTTCCCATTTGCCAGGTTCTGAATGTCAGTTGGAAATCTGCTGTGTTTGTTTGAGATTAGTCTGTGCTAAGAAATATGAATACTGAATTATCTTCTAAGTATGTTGGAATTTGAAGTTTAGAGACAGTGATATAATACTCATGTAGTGTCCATCATGCTAAGCAAACTTAAGACATAATCTTTCTCATCAAACACTCCTTTTTATGCAGGAGCATGTACAGTGATTGCTGGAGAGCCATGTTTGTTTTAACTGTGTGGGCTTTTTTGCTTTCCATTGGGTTACAATTTGTTCTAGTAGACTCTAAGTTTATTTTCACAAATATAAAGCAAAGCAATTGATTTCCTAACATTCTACTCAAGATATATTGTGACTTTAGGAATAGCTATTAAGTGCTCAGTCCGTCTCCTTTCCTTGTTTGTCTGCTTATTTATTTTTGCTTGAGATCCTTAGTGTTTATAAGGCATATTTAGAAATGTGCAACAAAAATATTCTCTCATCTCCTTTCTACAGGTTCTGAATACTTAATGAAAGTTTACTATCACAGTTTCACAGGAGAGCTGAAGCTGGAAGGGACCTTGGGAGGTTCTGTGTCCAAATTGCTCCTCAAGGCAAGTCAGCTGAGAGAGATTGCTCAAGGCTTTATCCAGTTATGTCTTGAAGACTTTCAAAGATTGGAGACTGCACAGCTTCTCTGGGCAACCTATTCCAATGTTTGAGTGTTCTCATACTGAAAAAACTTTTCCTTATACTCAGTCTAAACCTTTTTCTTTTCAATTTTTAACTGTTTTCATTCTTCCTCCCATTGTGAAGATGTTGCTTTCATCTTCTAAGTAACCTCCTCATCGGTGCTGGCATGTACTACTAGCTGGCTCTAAAGTTGTTTCTTCTCCAGGCTAAACAAGTGCTCTCTATTTATCCTCACTACACTGGGTAAATGCTCCAGCCCTCAGTCCTGTCGGTGGCTCTCTGCAGAACTTGCTCCCTCACCAATACCTTCCTGGCATTGTGGGGCCTGAAACTGGATGAGCTATTCTAGAAGAGGTTGAACAACTGCTTAATACAGGCAGCTTTACACATCTCACTCTGCTGTCTGTGCCAATTAGTCAGTCAGTCAGTTGTCAGCCTCAAATGGGGGCAGAGGCTTTTCCTTCCCATTTGCAGGATTTAGTCTTTATTTTTGCTAAATTTCACAAGGTTTCTGTTGGCCTGTTCTTCCAGCCTATCACGGTCCCTCTGAATGGCAGGGCTGCCTTCAAGCATATTGAACACTCCTCCCATTTTTGTGAAATCCAAAAACTTGAGAATAGTGCACTCCATGAATAGTCATTGGCAAAGCTGAATGGGACACATCCCAGGATAGACCCCTGCACTATTTTACTTGTTACCAGCCTCCACATAACGTATAACTTGATCAGATTTGTACCCATCTGGTAGCCCTCATATTCAAACTGTAATGTTACAAATTGAGTCAAAAATTAATCGGGGGCATTGTCCAAAGCCTTGACTAAGTTAAAGAAAATGCTGTCCGCTACTTCTCTCTTGTTTACAAATCCAGACATTGTATCATATAAAGCAGTTAGGTTAGCCACACCTGTTTTATGCTCAGTAAGTCCCCACACCCTGTTCCAAATCCCCTTCTTCTTATTCACGCATCCAGAAAAGGCTGCCAAGAGACTGTGCTCAATAATTTTCTTAGGGACTGAAAAGGGGCTTATCAGCCTGCAGCTTCCTGGAACAACCTTTGGCATTTTATGAAGATGGGTGCAACACTTCCTTCTAATCATTAAGAATTTACTGTTATATCCATAACTTTCTAAAAATGAGAAGATGATCTTGCAAAACCATTAGCCAGCTCTCTAAGCACCACTGGAAGCAGCCTTCTGGACTTTTGCTCAACCTACTCTAAACTAGTGCAGTGGTAGAAGGTTTTCTTCTTGCCCTTGGATGCCATTTCTACATGCCGGGATAATGCCTTTAACTTCCTTCTCTGTAGCCTATCACTGCTTCCAGGCCTTGTACAACACTATGAGTTCCTTTATTGGCCAAGCCTTCTTAGTCTCTGTGAATTCTCTTCTTAGACAAGATTTTTGTGAATGAAGAAGTGAAGTGTGCACTCACTACTTTTGCTAATACTTTGACCACTCTGTCCTACAAACTTTGTCATGTCCTATAAAATTTCACCTTCGCCTTAAGAAATGGAATGACAAAATTAAGATTTTTCTGCAACATGAGTTCTTGTCCATAGGTGCAGACTTCCAAGCCAAGGCCAGGGTTTTTCCATCCCGGGAGCAAGACCTTTCTCTCTCTTGCAAGGCCTTTGCTACTTTATCTCTCTGTATGAGACTCCCACTGGATCACAGCTTCTTCCAGGCATCCACCTGCTCCTCTGGCTGGGCACCTCCCCATGGGCTGTGGGTAGATCTTTGCACCCCTGTGGACTCCATGGGCTGCAGGGGGACCACCTGCTCCCTCCATGGTCCTCACCACAGCTAGCAGAGGGTTTTCAGCTCCGGTGCCTGGAGCACCTCCTCCCCCACCTTCTCCACTGACCTTGGTGTCTCCGTGTTGTTTCCCCTCCATATTCTCACCTCCTCCTCCTCTGGATAAAAAGAAGCGTGTGCTCACATTGTTTTGATTTCTTCTTAAATATGTTTTCACAGAGGTGTAACTAGCACCTCTAATTGGCCCAGACTTGGCCAGCAACATGTCCATCATCTCCAGAGTCATCAGAGATTGACTCTGCTGGACATGGTGAAAAACTTGCAGAACCTTCTTCACTCAGGACACACAGGAGCCATCTTTGTGCCCCTCTCCACTCACTAGCAAAAACTGAGCAAAGCAAAACCAACACATGAACACTGGGGTACTCCTTCTCCCAACCCTTCAGACACTTCTTCAGGCCTACCACAGCAGCCTTTGAAGGGTTTAAATTTCTCTTAGATGCTGAAGATACCTTGCTGATTTTCTGGGCTAAGCAAAACCAACACAATATACAATACAAATTATTATAACAATGTAATTGTTAATTATTAAGCATTTTCAAACATCGGTTGTGTTTAGATACAAAATTGCCAGTTCTGAAAAGGAAAATACAGAAAATTAGCTACATATTTTAATTTCCAAACTTAGAAAATAATTGTCTCTTTTTTTCATTTATTTTTATTTTTAATTGAAGTCTTTGAGGTCCTTGTGTTGAAACTAGGTAAGGTACTCTGTGCTACTTATTTATTTAAGAGAAAGCTTTCAGTAGAAGTGGATAGGATAGAGTTTAAATGTTTCTTACTAAGACTGAAATCTCTAATGAAACAAGATAAGTGCTCTTGAATCTGATAAACTCCTCTGTGGATAAGAAGAGAGGACTTTGACTTCCCTGTTTTAGAATTCCTCATGCTTCCAATCTACTTTAACAAACTTAGACAAGTAAAGGGAGTGACAAGGACTGAAGTACATCAGAACAATTATAACATGCAAGCAACATCTTTAATTGGCCTCTTATGGTCCACTTATTATTTGGAAGACACATAGGTGGTAGAAATGAAGTGTATGCTGAGGCATTACTTCAGCTGTAGAGAAGCATTTTCAGGAACATGTATTAGTGGAACACTGATGGTTTCTTTGTGTGAATGCCTCCCGGGCAAGAGGAAGCCTGTACAACCATATCCTGTATGGCCACCTGCTGAATTTCTGCAACCACCCCTCTATAATTACAAAATGTGTCACAGCTTGCAGAGTTGTCACTCTCCAGAGACCACCCCAGATGGATGTGTTCGGGGCTTGTGCTTTACGGTGGTGTACACACAGCTTTGTCTGATTACAGGAAAGATACCCTTCTCTTTGCTTCTAGAATATTCCTTACACATGAGTCTATTATGACTTCATGAGTACAAGGCCTCTACTTCTTCTTCAGATGGACAAACAGTAGAAACAAATTTCGTTTGTTCAGTCTTGAATGTACTCTGGGGTATAATGCACCTTCAGACTTTTGTCTATGGTCTTCTTATAAGTTCTACAGGTACGTGAAGTGTTGATGAGTAATTTCTTTAGTTTGTTAGACAGATGACATTTGATTTGGGAACTAGAGGAGTCTCTGTCTGTTGACCTTCGATGTTCTCTCTATTCCATTGCCCTACAAGTATTTGTAGTCCAGCATTTATGGGAAACCATGCTGACTTGGTACTGTAATGACTTTTTTTTCCTGTCAGATTTCAGCTGAACACATTAGTATTGCCATCTAAGCAGTAATATTAATCATTACATGCACTTCCTCACAATTCTCTTTAATAAATCTTGTTAATAATTAATGTCGTTCTTTTGATAACTCCAAGATAAGCTAGGAAAGATTTAATAACTTTTCTCCAAATGACCTACCAAGGTCTCAAAATCTATTATAATAATTAATGTTTAGCTGTGAAGTTGAACATATTTCACATAATTTTTTAATGTGTGCTGCTGATAAATATTGTTTACAATACCAGTGATTAATCAGTGTTATAACTACATGTCCATATGCATAAAGGAGAAACACCCCAAGTGAATTTAAATTTTGCTATTATTGGAGCTAGACAAGAGAAACTATGAGCTGTATATAAGGTAAAGGGCAAGAACGCTTGATAGAACTGCCTCTGAAGCAAAACTGACACATTCACAGTGATGTATTTGTACCTCTAGGGCTGCAGTTTCACCATTATGATGATATAAGGTGCACTCTAGGGCTGTGTTCATAGAAAAGCATGGATGTGATGTGGTTTTCCAAACAGAGTTTCTTTTAGTGATGCCGCTCATGATATTGCTAATATAATTGTCTACTGAGAAGGACTCCTAACCTAGCATTTAGTAGTAATGCCAACCCAAAAGGGGTAATTCTTCAACCTGATCTTCACTGTAGATTTAAAAAAATATCTAGGTAACAATATCTCACCCTTCATGTCATGGGTAAAATTAGCTATATCACTTACGTGGTTTTTCAGCCTAGAAACATTCTGGAAAATAACTAATGTATAACAAATACCATTAAAAACTGTTCCCTATTCATTCCAGTATGAAACTTTTGAATGTAAACAGCCTTAAAATGTATATGAATAATTACATTTTTGTAGAAGAACTGTGATTTTCTTTAGATATTTTGCATTACGTTAGCGTTCCATATGCAGAGGTAAGAACTGCATTTATGATAGAATATTCCTCATAATTTTCCTGTGATTTAGCTTCTAGATTAAACTTGAATCTTTGCTCTTTGTTTCATAAAATAAAATATAAAATAAAATACAAAATAAAATATAAAATAAAATATTGTCTGTAGAAAGATTTCTTATACACCTCTCTCCTCCTCTGAGGAAAGTGAATGCCTATATACATCCAGCTGCAAGGTAGAACAAGGCTTAGAAAAAAAGTGTCATCATGTAGCAGTTTTTCTTTATCAGACCTCTAAAGAACTTGTCAGTCTGCAAGACAAAACTTGTCTAAAATATTATTTTTTAGTATTAAAATTGTTTGCCAGTAGAATCTCTCCCTGGAAATTCTTAACTACAGAATATGAAATGGCCACTAACAAAACACGTATTCAACCAATACTGCATTCAAAAATACCCATGTTTGAACCCTATCTGTAATTTTATGTACAATCAGTGATTCAGCAGATCCCAGGTCTCTTCCAGTAATTCTTTAGGAAGACACTCAACTAGTCTACCATACTCTGTGCCTTGAGGCATGTGCAGCCTTGGTAAATGTTATTAAAAAGTGGGAAGCGAGGTATCTGTAAAGCTCTGCAAGTCCTGAGCAATCATATTCAGTATTCTTTAACTTTCAGTTTAAATTCCAATAGTGACTAATTTCAAAGTGATGAGGTATAATATGTGCTAAGGATATATTTCTGATGATGTTCTGATGAGTTTGTATTATCCTTTCTTATCAAGAAATAAAGCAAAGAATTTGTGCTTAAATTAAAACTTGTGGTATAAGACTTAACAATGATGTATTTTCCTCTTTTCATCCTGAAATGGGAAGGTAGCTGGAGAGAAGGTCTTATCTCTATCTTTATTTTGTAGAGAGACAAGATTCCTTGTTCAAGAGTTAGGCAATTTTATATGTTGTTATATTTCTTTTTACAGAAGAGATAATGTTCCTAGCAAGGATTCTGTTTTTATATTTATTTATTTATTTAATGTAGCCTATTCCTTTTTTTAATCATATATATGTTTTCTGTTATTTTTTTGCTTCATAACCCAGAAGTCCCATGCAAAGTTAAGCAGCTACAAAACCAAGTAAGATTACTAACAATTTTGGGACTGTACATTTTCCCTTACTACAATGATTCTGTGCTGATCTTTTAGAAGTGTTTTATTTGAAATTAATTCACTAGGGATAATTGGAATGACAATGTACAGAATGAAAAGATTTTGTGGGAAATATATTAACGGCCAGTATCCTTTCTGGGGAAAGCTTAGCATTTTTCTAGTCTTCTGAAAGGTATAACTGCGAGTAGTGAAACTTATTATGAAGTGCAGAATATAGAAGTATGGTTGCACTTTGGAATTGTGTGGAGAACACTGTGTAAGCCAGCTGCATCATCTATGACCATGTACAATAGAGAGAGATACAGTAAAAATGTAGATTTTTAATCTTTTTCAAGGAATACTAAAACCTGAAATTTTGCTGTCTCTTTACAGTCAAATACAGATCATTGCGCATCTGAGTCACGCTTACTGTTAACTTATGTTCCATTCATCCTACTCATCCCTTTGCTTCCAGAAATACTCACTTGTTTCACAGTGTTATGGTTTGTTACGTGACATTCTGGCCTTTCTTCCACTCTACAGATGTGTCATGGTATTATGAAAACAGACAGAACTGGCTGCTGAAACCTCTTCTACATTAAATTCAGTCTATTTCAGCAAACTTCTGATCAAAGCTTCTGGGTAAGGAAAGAATAAAAGTAATTTTTAACAACAGTTCATTTTATGAACTGATGAAGGATGTGTATCAGCCGTTGGAGTGCACCTTCTAAACTATCCTGGACTCAGAAAATATGTTGTCTCCTACCAGCAGAAGGAAATGGATGAAGCATGGTAGTTGTAAGACTTTATCCTAAGTTTAGCAGAAAGCACTCAGCAGTCAGTGTCTGAGAAGCTGCTAACTTAGTTACTGAGGCCTTTATCCAACATGTTTTGCGTGTGGCATTCTTTGGGGTTTTGCACCTTCTTTATGTTCTGGATTAGTTTCAGTGATCTTTTCTTGGGCTGGTCTGAATCAAGACACAGAAGCCTATGCAGATTTTGTGTGGCAAGGTAATGCCATGTGTCTCTGAGCCAACAAAGAGGGTGCTGGGGCATGACTTTTTTTCCAGGTAACTTCATTATATTCTTATGTTTACTTTCAGCAGAAATTAAATATTAAAATATGTCTTCAGAATTATGTTTCCTGCCCTACTAGAGTGGAAATTGTACTGTGAACATAAAATATTAAGACTGTACTCTTCATTTGTGGGTAGGAGGTCAGAAGAAAAAAAAGTATAGTATTTAAGAAACTTTTCTGTTTTAAAAACACATTTGCAATGGAAAGCGATATTAAAGTGGCATTTACCTTTCTTAATAGAAAGAGGTATTATATAATAAACACTATTTTCTTCCCACTTCTTCTAAGAAATTAGTGTCAGACTGTATGGGATTTGCAACTATTTAAATTAATCTGTTCTTAATGTACAGACCTGTGCATTCAAATAGACATAACCCAGGCATACAGGAATAGGTAATCTCCATAGCTTCCCAAGATTCACATATCTTTCAAGGTAAGCTGATTTTAAACTCCCATGTCTCTATAATCAAGATTAAATCAGATTTTTTTTAAGGTACCTGAGTATTTAGAGATGCAGAAAAGTTGTTCCATCTTACATGTGAATAAGAAAGAAAATATTGTTTAATTTTATCACTGGATTATAGCCTTATAGTTTGATAAATACTAAATTTATCATTAATATTAATTTATCATTAATACTGATTACTAAATGCTAATTCATCTTTACAATAATCAGCACTCTTTTGGAAGTAATTCTAGACCATTGTTAAAATACAGTAATTTTAGCATGATGTCATTTTCTACAGTAGAAACTGATATTTTCTTAAATATCATATCAGAATTTACTACTGCACTATTATTTTTAAATACTTAAAGCTGGAACACTGCTCTTCCAGATTTTGAAATACCTTATTCCTCCAGAGATGAGAATGACACAAAGGAAATATTATAAAGAAATAAAATTCTGAGCTCAATCTGAAAATGGGCTATATGTTAAAGTTATTTTAAAACTTATTTTAAAAAGGGAAAGACAGTAATATTAATCTAATTAATAAACCACTAAAACAGTGGTTTCACTTCTGTTTTTATATCAGGTTGATCAATGTTAATAATTTCATTGTAAAACTCAAATAGAGATATTTCATTGTGGCAATGGAAGCCCAGTGCAGGGAACTGAGCAGCATGGGAACATAATGTGGAACTTGATTATCTGTGCTGTGATAAATTTCCTAAACTCCATCACTTCTAGGACGTTATAGTTGCTTAGGTACTGTAAACTTGCAGTATCATTAGAAAAAACTACTCACTTTAGATGACTTCTGTCCTTGTTGGGAGTCTCATCTCTTGGTTAGATACATTGGCTTTTGCAATTAAATGGGGAAAGATTTTAATGTTTAATTCACAATGGCATCTTTTCTTCTTCTGTTGTTGTTATAATATTCATGTAATGAGTTCTGTCACTAATCAAATTTGAATCAAAATTGAATTTTTTTTTTTAAATAAAGAGATTGTCCTGGTGTTTAAGGAATGGAGATATGATGTTCTCCAGTTGGCCAGGTCTTGTGGCATTGCTTAAGGAAATGTAGACTCAGGTTCAGACTGCTGTTATTCAGGATGTGGAGCAGGGATCAAAAAAATATCTTCTCTATAAATCTACCACAGTCATTTACTAAGCAGAGTTGCTCCATTACTCCTCCTCTATATTTTCCTTAATACAAAATTGCTGAATTTGAAAATTTTTTCAGATAAATGTTTTAACTGAAAACAAGTTAAAAGGGAAACAGCTATAACTGTAAAAATACCTGGAGTTTAAAAATAACTCAGCTCTAATTTTCCAATGACACTGCTATAGGTTCTGTAACATATTGTTTGACCATATATGATAAAGATCTAACAATATTAAGCAATCTACTAGTTAACTGTATTATTAATTCAGGGGGGGTTTAAGATTTCAAAAATAATTACCTCATTTGATCTGTGCTACAACCATTAGCACTGGATAAATTATGACTAATGTTTGCACATGAGCTCTTCTGGGAAGAACTTAACTGGTCAAACACTAAGCTCTTGGCTCAATGTAAGGTGTATACTCTTTCTGGGCATAATGAGATTTTAGGTCTAACATGGGAGTTTTTTGTTCAGCTGTTAAAGTCACTTGTTTGTGCTTAGATGTGTGTATTTCTTCTGAGTCTATCCATTTGAGTTAATTTGACATTTGGTGAAATTTGTCATTCAAGCAGGTGGTGAGCCTTTACTTTCTGCCTTGCACTGTTTAGCAGGACAATTGCATGGGAGACAAGGCAAAAATGGTTGCGTGCTAAATGGGATGAAACAATCTAGTGAATCTCTATGAAAATGTTGTTGCCATGTCTATAGGAATCAGAAGTTAGAAATGTTATTAAAAGCTAATACTTTTATCTTCTAGTATCAGGAATTTTTCCTAGGAGAGTTAAAACCAAAGCTTTTAAAGTTCTTAAATTACCATTTACTTGAGATAATATATTCAGGAGAATATATTAACTTTCAGGCACAAAATGCTTTACTCTGGTCAAATGTTTGATTTTTGGACAGAAACACATCATTTTCTCCATAGATAGTAGGGCACAGTATATATTTGGTCTAAGCAGGTAGACTAAATCGGAAATATCTGGAATGGGGGCACACACCAGAACAGCACAGGCACATTTGTAAAATGCTGTATCTACAGTGCAGGCTTGTAGTGCAGGCTCATAGTGCAGGGTCATAGTGCCTGCTGGGCTCTTATACTTTTAATATTTTCTTGGTTCTCTTTGATATGTGATTGGAACTTCATACTCTATTGATTTAGTCTTCTTTTAACAATATCTTAAGCAGTGATTTCTCAAAAATCGCAGTAGCCAACATAGCCAACAATAGCTTCTAAAAGCAAATGTACTGATTATTTGGTAAGCCATATAAATTGCAGGTTTTAGACAACATGACTAGAGACAAGTGAAATACTGGGGTTTGCTGTTCTTTGTAGAGATTTATCTTTCTACAAAATGTAATTGTGTATAAAACTGCTCCAAATTTCAATCAGATAGAGTAAGCAGTTTCCACTGCTCTCTGTGGGTTTCAAAGCAATTTACACACACACATGTGCTTTAGAAAAGCAGTTGTTTTGGAAAGAAGTGTTTCACTAAATGTCAGTACCATGTGCTGCTCTTGGACTGCTGTCTGCTCTCAGCAGTTTATGTGCATACACCCTTCTGAAGAGCTGGTTTAAATGCAGCTTGAGTACATCACACAGTAGAAATGAACGGAGGTACAGAAAAAACATTTAGATCTAAAAGTACAAAAAGCTTGCCTAAGTTTTCAAAAAGAAGTTGCAGGGCTTGACCATTTCCCATACAATTCCTATAGGTAATGCACACTTCAAGACAAAAATCTAAAGAGATACATTTCTTGTTGGAATAGATTGTGTTTTCTTGCTGTTCAACAAGCCAGTGCAGGTTCAGTAGGACAGTAGCTGATTGGTAACCTGGCTCCACTGCTCTCTTCCTTTGAAGGAACCTGCAGGCAGGAGAGAGACAAGAGGGCTGGAGTTAGTTTGCCCAAGAGAAGCAAAGGAGCTTTCAGGTATGGACAATTTGGCAGACAGAGTTAATACTTATTTTGCACACCAGAGTGTTTTTGGGGTTTTTTTGAAAGAGATATACAAAAGGAAGGAAAAGTGCTTCCTGGTTATTGCTCTAGCATCTTTCTAAATCCCTAGGGAGAAAGTGACAGAAAAATAAAAATTTCAAAGGAGTAACAAATGTGAACTTTTGACTGAAAGAAGTTCACTATGTGGCATGTGACTGCTACTTGATGTGGCTGAGGGTTGGGATTGTCCTGTGGTACCCTGCTACAGAACAAGATATTTTTAGGTATGCAAGTAAGTTCTGTCATACAGACAAATTTTGGTATGATCTCCTGAAGTATTAATGTAATGTGGAAAGCTACTCTAATGAACTAATTTAATTTTTGTGTCATCAAAGTTGCAAAGAAATATGGATAGGAATTCAACTCCATGGACTTTTTGGATCACTAATTCTACATATTGAAGAATTTTTCACATGGATGGAGCTTCTGTTCCTTATTTTGGTGTAGATGAGACATTCTAAAAAAATATCATTTTTGAATCTCAAACCTTGAAAAAACTTTTCTTGGCACACTGCATACCTTTTTAAAAGATGATCAGTTCGGTGATGCTGACAGTTCAATTACAAATGGTTGAGCACTTCTGCCATTTAGCTGGCAAGGGAAAATGAGACTGATTTTAAGGTTTTGGGAGATTTGGAATATATTAACCTTCTTTCTAAGAAGTTTGTGTGGTGTTGCCTTTATCCCTACTTACTTTTTTATAGTTTTCAGTATGTTGTGTTAACACATAAGCATGTTAAATTCATTACTAGGTCTTTGAAGTGAACTTCCTTGGGTTCATGGAAACTAAGGAAAAACACAGTGTTCTGATATGAAAATCTGAGAATTTTGTTTATTACTCTGATATTTTTTCTCTATTCTTGCTCTACCAACTCATCAGGAAACAACAGCTTTGTTCTTTCAGGAGGGTAAATTATGAAAAAGATAATAAAATAGGAAAATTTCTTAAAGGAACTAGCATGCAGTTGTGTATCAGGATCTGACTCTTTACCAGTTCTAGAAAGCTGAATTTCTCTTTTGAATGAAATGCCTACATTCACTGTTTTCTTACTTGGTTCTTGGTTTTGTCTGTTTGTGGTTTTTTTTTTTTTTTATTTAAATGTTCTCTGTATTGCTAAGGCATCCCTTCCCTTCCCTTCCCTTCCCTTCCCTTCCCTTCCCTTCCCTTCCCTTCCCTTCCCTTCCCTTCCCTTCCCTTCCCTTCCTTTCCCTTCCCTTCCTTTCCCTTCCCTTCCCTTCCCTTCCCTTCCCTTCCCTTCCCTTCCCTTCCCTTCCCTTCCCTTCCCTTCCCTTCCCTTTCCTTCCCTTCCCTTCCCCTGGATAATTTTAAAATTAGCATAGTAGATATTAAATTCACTAAGCTCATAAATTTGAATATTCTTAACACGATATATGAAGGTACATTATCACCTCCAGGGAAGTAAAGCAGGGTCCGTAAAATGTTGGTATTGCTGAAGCAGAAGTGTAGCACTGATTTCCGTGAGGCTGTATTGGACGTGTTTCAGGCTCATGCTGGGACTTCAAATGAGGTCTGAGTTATTGAACCCTTGTGACCATCAAAGGTACCATGCTGTTTTTTCATTATCATAATACAGCTTACTGCTAATTTCTCAGTTAGGAGTTGTTTTCAAACCTAATCCTAGAATTTCTAGGCAGTCGCAACTTATTTGGACACATTCATCTATTGATAAACCCTAGATGATTAAATTGATGGTTTGCAATTGCTTCTCCACTCCCATGAAAATTGCTGCATATATTGCTTTGCTCCAGTCAAGACGTGTTAATCAGGAGATTCAAATGTATTAATAATATTCAGATAGCAAAACACCAGGTCATTCCTTCTGATATATTCAGCAGTTGCTGTTCATTGCCTTGCTTTGTACCTGGAACTGTCAGGGTGCTCCTGAATTTTGGTTTCTTGTTTATGATAAATTACTGCAGCAAAGATATCTAATCTCAAAAATAAAATGTTTTGGCTTTTACTAATGTCAGTGGTGGTTATTACAGAAAAATTGCAATAATATGACTGATTCTCTGCAACATTCAGCATGAATACTGTGATAGGACTAATACAATATTCATACTTCTTGCTTTCACTTTTCTGTCCTGCATGTAAATGTTTGACCCTCAGCTGCATTTCTTGATCTGGCATGCTTCTGTTTAGAGCCATCAGCCTCTTCTCCTTTCATCTCATCTTTTCCATTGCTGACTGTTAAATAAATGAGTTTTTTTCTTTTCTACTACACAGTTGTTCCTACTTTTCTTTATATTATTATATTATTCTTAGCATATTACCAGAGCAGAACTGCCATGCATGGGAATCAGTAAAAGCAGAACACTGTCATTTTGATTCTAAGTCATTTTACACCTGCTGCACACTCAGGCAATACTTTGTCTGGAATGGATGTCTCTCTGACACCTTATTCCAGTCCACTAAATCTGAGTCACACTCTTTCCTTTTCAAGTGGTCAGACCATGTCTCTGCTACTCCTGTGGGTATGACACCATGATCTGCTCTGACTTCAGCCAGACTCATGCACTGCAGTTCTTGTCCCCTGACTCCCAACCAAAAAACAGGTTTGACATGTACAGACTTTTGCTTTTGCAGCTTATAGGCAGCAAGAATGTGCAATGACAGAGGAATGATTTATGATTTATTTGTTTGAAGGAGAATAGCATTCAGTATGTTTATGACATGCTGTATTAACCATGTCTGGCATTTCGGTGAAGCCTGTAGGTAGATATGATGTAGCCTTGTTAAATCCTGCAATTTGCAATGTCTCTTTGGGAACAAAGCATGTCCTAATTCAAATTGCCCTCACTATTTCAATATGTCAGATTCTAGATGCTGTGAGGCAGATTACTCAGATGATAAGTATATATCCTCTTTTTAAGATCTCTCAATTCCTGTTCACATCCATGGGACTGAAGAATTATATCTTCACAGCTTCAGAAGAGAAGTAGATGTTGAACAGAGTTCTGCAAGTGACTGGCTTGGTTCTAGTCCTGTTCAGTATTCAGTTAGACAACAGGGCACCACATAAGTGTGCCAATTAAAATTTACTTCAAACAAAAAACTGGGAAGCCCAAGGTTTTAAACAATGCTGAATAAATGTCCCAAAGATGAAAAAGATGTTAGTCAATAAACATGATTGCATCCATGGCATATTTAGAATATTTAGTTACACCAGTACAGAGAAATAATTTACCATACATGTAGGCCTACAGAAAAGTGTTGAAATGGATCATGAAATGAAGCAGGAATCAATGTTGTGTCTCCACTGTTGCATACATTGTGTAAGAAGAAGTAAATGCCAAAAAATTATGTGAATAATGCTTCAGTGATGCTAGGGAGCTGTAAGAGTCCAACAGGAGCAATCTGTGTAATTCTGAGCATTACAGTTAAAGAATAATATAAACCAGATAGAAAAAGCCAAATGTACGTTAACAAGAGTGGCCAGAAGTAGCAAAAATGAGGTTTGTGAGGAAAGATAGAATGAGTTGTATATAGGTGTATATATATACATATATGAGTGAGAGAGAGAGAGAGAAAAGGAGATAATATGGTCTTCAAGTCCATAAAAAGTTTCTTATAACAGGAAATACTCTGTGTATTCCTGGTGACTTCAATAGGATGTAATGGAAAAATATTATAGAGGTGGGAGAACTTTTGACAGTGAGGGGAGTGATCAAATGCAGAGAGAGGTTGTGGAGCCTCCAGATGTGGTGTTCTTTGGAAACAAATTGGCTAAATATCTTTCAGGAGTGGTACAAATACAAGTATGTCCTGAAAGGAAGGCATTATATTTTTTTTTCTCTTGTTTTTTCATAAATTCTAATACTTTACATGAAGTATGAATAGACCAAGTATTTTGCAACTCTTGAAAACAACTCCTTTTTAGACAAGAAAAATTTGGTGAACTTTGCATCGTATAAGAGCAGTTTTAGTGTGAGAGAATGGCATCTGACCAGATGTAAATAACTTTGTATTGAAATAAAGGAGAGGAGAAAATTTGACATAAGTATAGAAGAGCTATTGGTAGGTATATTCCATCTGTGGTTTATATTGTCAGAGGAGTTATAGACTATCTGTTTTCATCATGGTAATCTTCTCAAAACATCGATAGTTTTCTCATGAAACCTTCTTATTTTAGGCCAGACAAATTTTTCCTCGGGATTTATTTTAAGTCACATAAGGCAAAAAACTTCACTGAAGGTTTTGGAAGATGCACAAACACTTTAAAACCTAGTCCTAGATGACTGCTGGTCTGAAGGCAGGTGTGTTTGTGCCATCATTGTCATCATGGAATCGTTGTTCCCAGAACGTCAGTGCTTTATGTTGCAGTCCGTAGCTGAAAAATGGTGTGAGACCACAATGGCACTGCAAGAAACATTAAAACTATGTGTTTTACCAATGTGTCAAATAGCTCTCGTCAAAGAGGTTATTTTCTCCAACCTGCAAATATCATGACATTTTTTGTTGAGTTAAAGGGCAGATTTCCCATGCATTTTCTTGAATTATGACACTTTTTCTATTTACACATAGTGTATATATCAGTTCAGTGTTTTTCCTTTGTCCCAAGAGTAACACCAAGCTTAATATTTTCTTTAGTTTATAATGTCTTCTCTGCAGATATATCTGAAATTTTAAATTATGACAAAACAACCTATTTCTTCTTACAGATGTCAGTTCTATGTGGGTCTCTGTAGGGATTGCCATAAAAAATAAATCAAACATATTTAGGAACATTTAGAAAAAACCTATTAGATAAAGAAAGTAAGACACAAAAAGTGTATTTGGATTTCTTGGAGCTCTTTCCCCATTTGATCCTTGTGTAAATGAGGCTGTAAATTAAATACAGTTCATATATTTGTCCAGCAGCTTTTGTCCTGTTTTCTATGTGGTTTGTCGTAGAAGGCAGTCTCTCATGCAGCAAAATATATCAGTGTCTGTCACTAATCATGTCACTAAATAATTCATTCTAATGGGATGATCCCTTTACATCAACTTGTTGATTTTAGTAGGTATGTTCTAGAAAGTGTCAAAGAGAAGAATCAGGTAATCACTAATGCTACCAAAGTAAACAATACATCAGAGTCAAAGACTTTTAAAAGGTCTATTATTCTGGTTTCCTTTTATCCTTTTTCAACAAAAAGAAATCCAATATGGCAGTGAGATTTTAAAAAAATTAAAATAATTCTATTAATTTATATTTCTTTTTGCTAGCAAAGTTTCAAACAATGTCATTAGAAGTAATTTATTTTCTCTACCAGAGGAGATCTTTCCTCTAAACAGAACTAAAATTTCAAAGATTTTATGGAACAACTTTCATTTTCTCCCCAATCGTTTATATACAAAACTCTTCAGTCTACAGAATCCTCAATTTGGCATTTTTACTACGTATTAAATTTAAAAAGTGTTTTGTTCTAGTGTGAATGTTACATAAACATAAAAGGAGCATTTAATACCTATATACAGGTGTAGTAGTTGATAACTTCTCCCCAGTAAGCTTTCATAAAAATTTCTCTTGCAAAGATATGCTTAACCATGCAAGACCTTAAACATCAGTGGATTTAAAAACTCTTAAATTGTAATTGATCACACGCTTTTGAAAGCATGGATATGATATCTTATAAGCTATGTTTCCAGCTTATGAAGTAACATGGTTTCTCATAAGAGGTTTTACCACTAAGTATATCCATAAATTTCTGTTAAATCAACGATTGTGACTCTAAATGTCTGCATGGTCTTAAGCAAATGTGCATTTTCCCCCCTCATGGACACTTGTCTTTAAATAAATTATAAGAACATTGAAACAAAAGCATTTACACCCAGAGAAGGTCCATGATGGTGATCTAGAATTCACCAAAATCATTAGGAGTTTGCAGAAGGTTTTTAGTTGGTTGTCTTGGTTTGAAAACAAACCAGTGGGAGATCACAAGTCAAGATTGAAATTAAAAATAAGTGAAATCATACAAGGAAAAGCACTGACAAAGTCAGATACAACCTAACACCCTGTTAGGGTGGTAGTAGCAGTCCAACTGAAGAAGTCCAGTTGAAGCGGTGATCCTGTGAAGGTCTAGTCTCCAGCTGAAGATCCAGTGGTAGCTCTGGTCCTCTGGGAACCCAGTAGACAGGGCTAGCTCAGGCAGTTCCAAGGCCAGGTTATATCCAGGTGGGAACACCTGGCTCCTCCCTCCTCGGCAGAGCATCTCACAATGGGATAAGTCCATGAGTCACACGGTGGGTCCCTGATGGCCCATTGCCTGTCATGCGGGGTGGGTCATTAGCAGCTGATAACAGCTAACGGCCCACAGCTGGTGGTAATAGAATACTTAAATACATCTATATTGCAACCTAGGACATTGGTCTATATGCCTCCACTGCAGTTCTAAATGGACTCACTCTCTGGTCTTCAGAAACTGGGGAGCAGGAAATAAGGATCACACTGATCTGCTACAATGAATGTTGTTCTTAAAACATTCAGCCCTCAATATAACCCTTAATATAACCAAGGGATTAATTTCACCAAAAAATTTAGGTGCTACACTGTAGACCTAATAATCTGATGGAACTGCGTGTGGTAAAACAAATCTCTTTCAAATGTGTATTAGGCAATAATCTGTCAATAAGTATCACATCTGTGTATGATGTCACCCAGACCGTTTGTACATCTGTGGCCATGAAGTGCTGAGGAACTGTGTCTGATATTTTGTGTCTGTCAAACAGCAGGTCTACACCGCAACATGGATCTGCAGCACTCCTGTGATGAGAAATAAGGTTCTTAAGAGGCATAATACATAAATGCCTATGTTATTCAGCTTCACTTCTAAAATAATTTACTGCTTGCTTAGTCTGCTTGTGGCAGTGTAGACATTTCACTTCTGAAGAAAGATTTTTGCTCTTGGGAAAAATGGAATTGACTGCAAGGCAGACTTTGCAGACATCTGAAAGATAGTTTGAGGCTCGATTATTTCTTTCAAGATCTGAACACAGTGGCAGCCAGAAAGTGTTTATAGTTCTTCCCTTTAGCTGTCCATTACTCAGGGGAGTGATTCTCACATCCCTGTTCTCTCTTTGAAAATCTTTTGGCTTTGGTGTAGCTGTAGGGAGCACTGCAAATCATTGCATTATGTGACTTTTTTCTTTCATGTAAAAGGTGAATATTTACAGGTATTTATACAGTAAAACCAGTTAAGCAATTCACTGTTACAATTTTTATCTTTTTTTGTAAAGCCACATTAAGTGTAAATTTCTCTTGTCCGGCTTTGTTTTGGGCTTTGTACATTTTAAAGTGAACATGATAAAGACACAACACCTTGTCATAAATAATATCTAAGAGTGCTTAATACTATGCTGAATTTTAATTTCTACTGATGTTTATAATAAATATGTCTTAGAATTTAATTTTTAAAAGACAGTAAACGCATATGTTGTCCATTCTTAAGAGTTTGAAATCCACAAATAAATTTTGCAACAGATTTTTATAATGATTTTCTTTTTTAGAAAGATGTCGAACTCTTATATTTTTGGTGGCTGTTGCAATTTTATAATTATTAATGCTTTAAAAATAAAAAAGATAGAATAAAAATGGTAAATCAAAGAGAAAAGTAGAAGAGAAGGCATTTTTGTATTAAAAAAAAAAGAAGGAAAATTTTTATGCTTTATTTTTTTTGTAAATATAGCCAGCCCACAACAGCACAGAGAAATAAAAAACCCCTATGGGCTGAATTTTGAAAAAGACAAGAACATAAAGATGACAGAATTAAAATAAAATACTGCTGATAATTTACAAATCATAGATTCACTTTCATCCGGTCTCTTTCCCTCCAAAGAATTTTGTCATATAAACATTTAAGAAAGGATGTAATGTTCAAAACTTATGATGTCTTTTTTAACAGCAGGAATCTTAATTTCTGCTCTCAATATTCATCAGTAAATGCAGCCCCCCTTGTGTAATTAGAGTTCCAGCTACATGTCTGCAAGATCATAATTGTGCCTGTGATGATTTATTGATAGTATGTTATAGGAGTTGCATTAATGTTCAACTAAAAATAATCGAAGAAGGAGAATTTTGACTGTGCAGATGATATGAACAGATTGCATTAGTACAAACCTCCTACAACTGGAAATCCGACTGAACAGTAGAACTCTTACTCTTGTTGTGGGAGGTAGTTACCAAGCATGGACTGGGAAAAGTATAAGTTTTAATGATCTACTTAGATTCTACTAATGCAATCTATTAATTTTACCTACTTTAGTCAAATGTAGCACAGGTAAGAGGATTTCTGCCACATTATAATTATAAATAAATGTAGTGTCTAGCTGGGCAGTGCTTAGTGCTTGCGAGGGCTGGCCTGAGCCTGAGCTGGTGTCAGATTGCTCTAACAATGATCTGGTGACCACAAGAGCATTGCTTGACCTGAGTCAAACCTCTGTGACAGCTGGAGATGGAAGAAATTGGACAAACCGGACATATGCTGTAGGACAGTCTCCCAGTGCTGGGGGAGGTTGTGGTGCAGCATCCAGGTAGGGCTGGAGGCAAGTGAGAGGCAAGCAAATATGAGAGCATTGGAAAAATAGCACTGATCATAAAAAGAAAGTAATGTCCCCATTCCCACCTTGAACACAACTCCCCGCCCAGCAGAGAGCTTGGGGTGCTGACCCACTTTGACTCCTCATTGTCTCTCTGCTTGAAGAAGTCTGGTGCCATTGAGCAGAGGGATATTGGGAGAGCAAGAACAACACCAGAGTAATAGGATAGCTTGGAGTACGCTCCCATGAATAACAGTTTACAAGCACATTATTAATGTTTTTCTATATTTGAGTGACTTACATAATTCTAACACGACTGAAGAAAGATGTTTGCTGGATTTTGATCAGATTAAGGTTTTAATCTGGCTAACAACATATTCTTAGCTTCATACATAAAATGTGTTCCCTTTGGTTATTTTACACTTTGTTTTAAACCTGGTTAGAACCCAAATAAATGCTTCATACTGCACACCATATGCACCTAGCACATTTTTGGAGAAGAACTTCCCAAGTTACCTAATTTATAGGAGAAAGAATATGATTTTCATAGATTTTGCAGGCACAAAGTGATCTGTTAATCTATTGCTAGCAGGTTTTTTTACCTCAAATGTATATCTTCCTGAACAGTCATAAGTCAATATAAAGTGTTAGATGCTGGTAATAACCATGCTGACTGATATGTGTTTGTTTAGTACCAGACTTCTGTCAGGTTCCACAATCACATTAATAACAAATTACTTGTGGCTAGCACAGGTCTTTCCCATGAGAATTCTTTTTGTGTTTTATAAACAAAGATAAAGTTTGGATGTTGAAAACAGTGTCTCAAGATTTGGACAGTGCAGGCCTGGCCAATCAGGCCTAGGGGGAGGTTTCTGGCTGACGAATCTGGATGACCTTTGAAAACTCTATATATATGTTGGATTCAAACAATAAAGTACTTTTTTCTATGTCATGCTGAGAATCGGGGCTTTCCTTCTCTGCTAGCGGCTCAACAGCGACAATTACTTTTTTTTTTTTACTATGTTTATGCACAGTGGTTTTCTTTTTGTTTTTTTTTTTCTTCTGCTCCCTCTCTTTGTTTAAAAGCTAACTTGTGCCTTGCTCTCATCCCAGTGGAACCAATTCCCTCAAGTATACTTGTACAGCCTGCCTTTTGTGGAAAGCTATTCAAGGTAAAATTAATGAGTAATAAATGGAACATATGGCCTTTAAGTATCAAAACACCAGGTATGAGAGAAAAAGAGCACTGTCACATTAATAGGTAAATTAAAAAATGTACTGTGTAATAATGTTTCCATTTCAGTGGTTGAGTATGTAGAAAAATATTTCCATTAGTCTTTATTGGTTTTGCTTTTATGAATTTTTGCACCATAGTCAGGGGGAAAAGAGTCCAATGCTGCATTTTAAAAGTCCAAACTGCATTAAATTTTAGGTTTGCTTATCAGAAGCTAGAGGGATGAAAGATATATATGCTTTTCTGGAAACTCTGACTGAAAAGTGGTGAAGAAAAGGGCATTGAAAAGAGAAGATAACTTGCTGGAAGACCAAAAGGACAATACCTAGAGAAATCCTGTGAATATTTAAATAGGGAGACTTTCTAAACCACTGATTCAAATGATTAAACTCATGAAAGAAAATGTGAATTAATAAAACTCTTAAGACACCCACCTGCATACCTTCCTTTCTGATGTTGCTTGTACTGAGATAGAGGAGGAAACTAGCCCTGAATAAACATTAAAATACACTCCTTCCTACTTTTTCAACATTAAGAGCTTAAATTGAAACATGATCTGTAGAGGTTCCTAATTAAGTTTCCCATTAAATGTACTACGTCTAACTGTTAAAATTGGGTTTTAATAAGTCAGCTTTGAGAAATCATGATTTCAAGATTTTTCTGAGTGTGCTTAATTTAATTTAGTTTGTACTTCACATTTTTAAACTAAATAATTCCAGTTAAATATTCTTTTGCTCCTTTTGTACTGCTAGCTTTTACACTAATGTGAATTACTTAATGCAATCCTGATAATACAGGTTTTATTCACTTAATTGAAATGTTTCTTTTTAGAGTAAATGTTTATGGAACGTTGAGAGACATAGATTATATCAATGACAATATTTTATCTCTGTATTTCATGAGGACATTGAATGTTGCAAAAACCTGCTAAGAAATGATAATGCTTACTGTCTTGGTTTGAAAGACAGGTGTCTGCTGAGAGATGTTGAACCCTCTCTTAGGACAGAGAATGTGATTTGCCCTCTCTCAGAATTATTTTAATTTGGAAATCAAGGGCTTTCAGGCAAAGGTATGGGAAAAAGAATAACAGTTCTTTACTAGTATGCATAAATAAGCAATAACAATAATAACAACCACAAAAAGAACCAGAAACCAATAGCAGATGACTTTCCCGTGCAGTGTAATCACAGTCTAAAAACAGCAGGGGATGCTGTTGAGCTCCCGGCCTGGCAGGGCAGTTGCAATGACTGCCGAGTGGCTGCAGGTGGTGCTGTGGCGCAGGGTCAGGTCAGCCTCACACAGCTGGTAATGGCAGAGAGCTGAGGAGACAGGCAGCTCGGCAGCTCGGAGCGGCGAGCAGAGTGGCAGGGGCAGGAGCTGGCTCTCCCCGGCTAGCTAGCAAGGTAGCAAGGATTTCTGCAGTCACAGCAGATGCCGTGGTCTCGTGCAAAGCGGGGCAGGCGGCAGAGGCAGCCGGACTCTCCTGGCAGCTACTGCAAGAAAACGCAGCCAGGGAAATGTGCACTTCCCAGTGGGAAAGAGGTTGAATCAAAGCTCACCCAGCCAGGAGAAGAAAACAGGACACAGTTGAATTTCCTGTGGTTGCAGCCAGAAGCAAAGAGCAGTCCCTTTCCTCCCGGTGTCCGATGGAATGAGTGCCAGTTCCAAGGCCAGTTCCTGCCTTACCGTGCCCCGCCTAAGCACACTCTTTTGTCTCTTACAAAAGAGTTGATGGCTCTGATCACCTGGCTATTTGTTGCTTAGTAACAGGGTAACAGAGAAAAAAAATTCCAATGCTTCCCAACCTCCTACACTTACTGACTCTGGAAGAGTCTGTGTTTAGCAACTGTGGTGTCTGTAACTGTGTGGCTATTCTTGCTCATGACTTCAGGAAATCTAAGCATAAAAGTTACCTTTTCAAGTACTCTGAGAGCCCACACTTGCCAACATCCATTTTATGCCATAGCATATTCCCTGCCTCCCACACCCCCACCAAGATATCCTGGTTTAGAACTAACAAATACTGGCTTATCATCTCTTCATGTTCGGGCCCTAAATTCAGCAGGGTAAGTGTCACAGTATGCTATAGGAGTTTTTGTATATTAATGCTGTTTCAGAAATTTCTCTCTGGCTAGAGTCTGTACGGTTTTCCCCGCCTTAACCCCTCCCCTCTGACTTTCCCTGGTTGGCTCATATGAGCTAAGCATGCCCCTCATCTCTCTCCTGATAACCCCCTGCGAAAGCCTGACCGGGGGTTCGCCATTTTGGCTTTCCAGGGGAGGACCCCACACCCTCCCCTGCCTCTCCGCCCCTCTCCACCATCCCCGAACCCTCCCTTTTGGACCTTAATAAATCCCCTGGAAACCTCAAATAGTGATCCTGCACTTCTTCTACCGCCGCGCCTCCACAGCAGCTCGCGTCCTCAGTAGCTCCACTGCCCGCCACAGCCGTGTCCGTGCCTGGCAGGTTTCGGCTCTGGGCAGCCTCTCCCACATTGCAGTGTGGGGTGGCTGCCCCTGAATTGCTAGACTGCGCTGCTGCAGGTAAGATCTGGCACATGCTGTGACATTAGAGCTGTAAAACTGAACTCACTCCTAGACAAATGAGAATGCTAATTTTTAAGTCACTTTTCCAATTGCAAGTATTATTTGTTAGCACAACTATGCTGATATACATTGGATATGGGAGTTGAAACGTTGATCTTGGCACTGGTCTTGATTACTGTGCTGTGAATGTACAATCAATGCCATTTAAACCAACCATATGAATTTTAACAAGCGCAAGTGTCCAATTCCACATGTGGGACAAGGCAGCCCTGGATGTACGGACTGGGGAAAAAGAGTCTGGAGAGCAGCACTGTGGAAAGGGACCTGGGGGTCCTGGTCGATGTCAAAGTTGAACATGAGCCAGCAGTGCCCTGGCAGCCAGGAGAGCCATCCCTGTCCTGGGGGGCATCAGGCACAGCATCACCAGCTGGGCAAGGAAGGGGATTGTCCTGCTCTGCTCTTCAATGGGGTAGCCTCAGTTTGAGTGCTGGGGGCAGTTTTGGTCACTGCAATATAGGATATAAAGCTATTAGGGACCATCCAAAGGAGGGCAATGAAGATGGTAAAATATCTGCAAGGGGAAGCCATATGAGGAGTGTCTGAGGTAACTTGGTCTGTTCAGCCTAAAAAGAAGGAGATTGAGTGAAGGCATTGTTGTGGTCTATAGCTTCCTTATGATGGGAAGAGAAGGGGCAGACACTGATCTCTCCTCTGTGGTGATCAGACTCGAGGGAATGGCCTGATTGAACGGCCGCTCATTGATGCAGCATGTTGCTGTTATCATTGCCAGGTCACAATGCTGACTTGTGGTTAACCTCCTGTCTGCCAAGACCTCCAGAACATTTCCAGCAGATCTACTCTCCCTCCAATGAGTGTCTGACCTGTATTGTTGTTTTTTTCTGTATATGCAGGACTATATGTATACCCTGGCTGAATTTCCTGCCTCATCTTTGTGGATACGCTTGTCTGGGTTCTTCTGAATAGCAGCTTATTCTCTGAACTTGGCAGCTGGTGTCATTCTCCCATGTCTGGTGTAATCTTCAGGTTTTATGAGGGTGCATTTTATCTTTTCTTCCAAATCACTCTTTAGTGATACTGAACAGAACAAGTACCAGGATAGACCCCCCGCAAGGAATCCCCCCTTGTTAACTGTTTTCCAGCTATAGTACAAAACAATAACTGCTGCCTAGAGCCTGATAATCCAGACAGATTTTTACCCTTCTGGTTGTCCAGACATTCAGACATCCAAGCTTGAATACAAGAATATTACAAGAGGCAGTGTCAGAGGCCTTACTAAAGACAGGCTGAAGAATTTCAACTGCTGTACATTCATACATGGATCCAACAATTTTATCACAACTCATTTTATCTAACTCTGATAGCTTTATGATATTATTCTTGGTAAACCCATGATCATTGATACTACATCTCCATCATGTGACTAGGATAGCCTGAACTGGAATTTTTTAGGGATTGAAGTTCAGCTAACCAATCTTGTTATACCCTTGCTCCTCAGTCATCCTCCATTCCCTGTTTTAAAGACAGGTAAAAGATTTTCTTCTGCTGTTGGGGAGCTCTCCTTCTTCCACATTGTCTTAAGTGTGGTAGGAAGAAGTGTCAGAATGACATCCGTTGTCTCTCAGCAGTTTGGTATCCATCCTCTCTGGTCCCACAGGCCAGAGAATACCATTTTATCTAAAAAAGAATAAACTTGAATTTATGGTTCAAATATACACTTATGAAGGAATACAATATTCAAGTATAATTTCAATTCAAAGCATTGTATCTTGATTTGCTACAGAGTTCCGCAGGGGCTCTCAGAGCAGTGGGTCTTCCCAGGTACCATAAGAAATGCAATAACCAAACATAATGACACTTGATAAGGATAGTATTTTCACCTTATTTCTGAATGCTTGACTTTAACCAACCTAGGAGCTATCATTTGTATCTTTCAATAAATCCGTTTTCATTTCATATGTCTGGGTATAGACTCAAGACTAGTTATCTTATCTTGAAAATAAATCAAGCACCTAGCTAAATCAGCACTGCATCAGCATTCTATTTTCATAATATCCCCATACTTGAAAATAATATTTTTTTCAAGTGAAATGAAATAAAATTTGATGTGTATACTTTAAAGGGATCATAAGGGACTATAATCAATATAGATTACTGATTTTCTATATTCATAGACAATGAGGGCAACAGGGGGAAGTGAAAGCACTTCTGCTTTAACTAAATATCTTCTGGTCTATTTAAAAAGAGGCCGGGGATTTTTTGCCTTTGTTTTGTTTTTTTACCATGGGAGGAGAGAAATATACTATTATAAGTTTTACATGATAAGTTGTGAATTGGGTCTGGCTGAGATGAAGTTAATTTTCGCCACAGCAGTGCCCTTGGAGCTGTGCTTTGGTAGCTAGAAAGGTGCTGATAACACACCAACGTTTTGGGTACTGCTGAGCAGTGCTCACACAGCACGAAGGTCAGTTTTCCAACATTCCCCCCTTGCCAGTAGGCTGGGGTGGGCAACATCTTGGAATGGGAGACAGCCAGGACACACAACCCAAACTGACGAAGGAGTTAATCCATACCATCTGCTCAGCAATCAAAGCTAAGAGTAAAAGGAGAAGGAAGGAGGATGAGCATTTATTATTATTTTTGCTGCCCAGTGCCACCATTATGCATATTAAAGACCTATTTCCCAAAATGTGCTTGGACATCACCTACTTATGGGAAGTGGAGAATAATGCTTTCATTTTTCTTTGCTTCCTCATGTGAGTTTTGCTTTTGCTACTGTTTCATTAGACTGATTTTATCTTCACTCATGAGTTTTTGTTGATCTTATTTTCTACCTGCTCCATCCTGCTGGGGAGAGGAGTGATAGAGTGGCTTGGTAAGCACCTGGCTTGCAGCCAAGGTCAACCCACCAGAGTTGTTAGACAGTGGATTTCGTTTGCTCTATGTAACTTAGCTAATTGATACAATAAAGCTTTCATAAATATAATCAGAATTTGAGTTACTGCATTTGTACTAATATTGTGTTAACGCCAGCTCTGTTGCAACAATGCATGTGATCAGGAGGGAGTGATTCAGATATCCATACTGTGAATGAAATAGCTGTTCATGTTCAGAATTACTAAATGTATGTTTGTATTATGTTCAAATCAGACCAGAAGGGTAGTTTAGTTACTGCATATCATCACTAAGTTATACATAACTTTTCTACTCAAACTCTCTGTAATCTCTAATTTGTAATACTCAGATACCAGGAAGCCAAATAAACACATGCTAAATAAGCAGATGCAGCAAAAATATGTGTTCAAGTCCTCATTCTCTATTATTCTTAGTTTTATATATTCTTTCTGGTAGTCTCAGAAAGAAACTGCCCAGCCAAGATACAAGGAGGAGGGAGCCCTGACAGTATTATAAAACTGGGGCTTTTTGTAACTGTCTATCCATGGTTACTGGTTTATCATTGCACATCCCACAGCCCTGGGGAGCTAGTGATTACACTGAGCCAGGTCTGTGAATAGTAGCTAAGGAAACCACACCTGTTGTGTATCTTGCAATTTGTCTGGAGGCTGCCACCCCTGAGCTGACTCTGTCTGGACCAGGAACCAGAGACCTTTGAGAAGCTCGGAGCACAGGGTAGGTTATCTTGCCTGATTCACTCCGCTTCTCTGCCATCTGCCTATTATTGGCCCAGCTGAGACTATTGTACAGAAAGACTTCTTCCAGTACCCAAACTAGTAATTTAAACTAGTTCAAAATTTCTGTGATATCTTGCAGTCTGGTCTATCCTGTGGATTTTGCAAGTGCTAGTTTTGTTTCCTTGATGGGAAAAAGACATTCAACATGACTAATTTTTTTTTTTTTTAATATTTAATTTGGGGTTTTTCCCCCCCACCAAATATAATTTGAGCTTTCCTATTGAATGAAATTGTTCGAGGCTGTAGTTTACTCAGGTATAATCCACAGTTAGCACAAACCATTCTTGAAATATTAAATGCTGATTTCTTAACTATATTTGCATTCTTAGTTGCTGAAATATTAATGTTCTGTCAAGGATTCAGTACTAATGGATCTGGGGTTTTTTGCCTCATAAGCTATCTGTGCCCTTTGTGATACCCTGTGACAAATAACAGCGAGTACCTAATAACCTGCAATCAATATAACATGGACACAGACACAACACTGGTAATGTGTGCCTTGTGCTGAGGAAATATCTGCTGGGAGAGAGTGACATTAGGATGGAAATATTAAATATTTGAAGTTGGGCAGAAATGAATAATTAGTACAGAGCACTAGTAATTGCTTTATTTAAGAGGTGGTGGATAACTCAGTATCATTTTTGTTGTCAGGTGAATTCTGAGTGATATGTCAGCAGCTGGCAGCTTAATGCTTCCAGTGTCCAAGAGATTAGGCATATCACCCGTGCTTATGTCAGAGCAGGGAGTGTAGCTCTCAGTGAGCTTCAGGCATTCAGTGAGTCAGACAAGGGGTTTCCTTTATGTCACCTGAGCAAAGTAGATGAACTCAAGGCGGACTGCTAATTAACAGTGGAGGTGGCATAAATTTTGACACCTACAATACAATTAAGCTGTGTTACAACGGCTTTTAAACCTTTCACATATTAGCAAAGGACTTTCAAATTCCAGGAGAAAAGTCAACTAGTTTTGCCAATACCATTATGGACTACATGTTGTGGAGTTTATTACAAAATATTATTTTGCTGAATGTAAGTCTATTTAATCTCTTTTTAATAGAGATATTTGAGATAATTTTAGGAAACATGCTAGGAAACCTGCCTGAAATATCTAAAATAAACTGTTCTGTAAAAATACAGACTCCCAATTTTGGAAGATTGAATAGAGCTTTATGTCACTCTCAACACCAAATTCTTTTACAAAGCTATTCCTAGACTTAATCAAAGGTATTAGTTAGAAATTATTGCAAATATGTGGTCAAAAATACTTGAAAGTGAGCAATTTCTGGAAGTGGTTTTCTCAGATTGACTGTCTCCTTCCAAAAAAAAATAACAATAATGATAATTTTACAAAAGAACACTTATTTTTAATTTTTTTTAATGTGAAATGTTCCGTAATGAGATCCCTGTATTGACGAAGATATAATTTTAAATGTAGGAAAATGAGATTAGATAAAACTCATAAAGCAACTTTAAAAATAGATTTTATTCTAAATCTAGTTGTTACCTAATTAAAAATTATATCAGATTATCAATATTTTTTGTCTTTGATATGAATGTGTCTTTCAGAAATCTGTCAAAGTGAATATTAGTAAAGAGTTGCTGTTAAATCAGAAATTAATCCCATGTTTGCTTCCTCACAATGTCTTCAAAGTCAGAGCATACTGTAGGCGGAAGTCATCAAATCATATCAAGGATATCAGCAAAATCCCAAGTCACTAGCTGTTGCCTATCTCTCAGAATAATAAAACAAAGCCCTTTCTTTTGAATAACAGATTTTGTACTTTTATTCCTAGGCAATAGCTAATTTGGTTAGAGCTGATAAAAGTATGTTATTACTAGCGCATTGTGCAGGATGAGATATTAAAGAATATGCCAAGAAGAGACAATGCATAATCATGATATTATGTATATTTTTGTACTGAAAGAATGTTCTTGGCACTTTAGCAGTCATAAGCTGGCAAAGTGGAAACTCTTTGATGCAATGACCACAGGATAGAATTTACTATTTATTAATGTAACTGGTGAAGTTCCAGTAATCAAGAAAGAATATAGCACCACATCTTTCTGATGTAATAGTGATGACATCAGATTGCATTACTTCAAGGGTCTCCAAAGTGGACATGACAAACAAGCTACATTTCTATTTCTGTGGCAGTTCAAATGCTCTTTCCATCAGTATAACACTGCTGTCACATCAGTTTCATTAATTATCTTAAGTGGAGCTGCAATGACTGAAAATAGATGAGCATTAACCCCTGCATGTTGCTAGACGAATGACAAAGTATAGGTGAGATAGAGTCTTATTATTGGTTTTTTTTTTTTGGTAGATCAAAAAAGATTAAGCAATGGCACTGTAAATTTTTTCTCACTCCAAGCAACTTTAGTACAGATATCAGAACAAATATCCTGTGCAATGGAGCAAGCTCAGATGTACTGCATTAAGCAGTTCTTATATGTAGTTTTACTATTATTGTTCCCAAGCCACATTATTGTCTCTAGAAACTGCGCTGTTTCTGGTTTCTCTTTTTTCTTAATTTGTTTGCAAGGCATTGTCTGCCAAGTAAAAGGTCACTTAAAATGGGTTAATTTAATAGAGTAGTGATCCTGTACTAAATATCTTCTCTGTTAAGATTCTGCATTATTTCATAAATAATGTTATTGTGCTGGCCTCATGGTGAACACTTATAAATTCAAATGAGAAAAATAAGGCAGTGCACTGTAAGAAAACTCTAGAAGACCAGCATCATAAAGTACCCTGTAGACTTGTGCTTGCTTCTGTCTTTGTTGAATATTTGCTGCAAAATTGAAATATAGATGGTATTTGAACTCTGCAATCAACAAAGCATCCTAGATAATTTTTTTTCTCTATAATTGAATCTAAAAACAAATGCCTCTAATGGTTGTAATGTGATTTGAATCAAACCTTTATCTAAAGAAAAAGTAAGTTTTTCTCAAATGAGCTTCCTATAAACAGGAGCACTGTGTTATACAGTATTTGGAACTAACACTATTTTAGAGAAAATTGAGGAAAGCTAAATTGCAATGTATAGGAGAAGGTCCAGATTGACTGCAATATCCTAATTTTAGACAGTATATATCTTCATTTAGTTATTAATATTTTTCTGCCTCCATACCACAAGTCATGTCTGCCTGTTCCTGTAGATCTCCACTGCATTTGCAAATGTTAATTTACTTTGTGTGCCACCATGCCACTGTGCAAGATACTTTTGGAATTATCCAAACTAGGAGAATTATTAGCTCTAAAGGTGCACCTAAAATAATAATTAAAATGCCCAGCACTACCTCATTGGGAAATATTAGCAAAACAAAATTTCCAAGAATCAAACTGTGCTTACTACCTGTTCTTCTCTACAGGTGCAGAGTATGTATCCATCCTCATATTGTGTCTGTACAGTAGTAATTCCCACTTAAAGTGAAATTCCAGTACAAATGAACTGTGATATCCTATACCAATTATGCTTCAATTTTGTATATATATTTATTGTGAACAAGGTTTCATATTAAAAAAAATAATTTCTTATAGAAAGAAGCCCCTGAATTATATTTATAACAATGTTTATGCTGTGAATTTCAAAGAAAGATTTAATTTAGCCTCCTTAAAATATGAGAAAAATCACAGTCCTTTGTATAGTGTGAGTGTTAATACACACTGCTATAGGGAAAACTTTGTTATGATGACATATATAAAAAACATTTAAAGGATTAGAATAATATAGATGTGAATAATACTAAAATTTAGAATTATTAGTAATGTTTCTTTAAAATATGAGAATGGATGATGAAAGTTTATATGACATTTAATTATCAGTTCTAAATTTTCCTTACCATGTACCAGATTGCTATTACAAGTGAATTTCTTTTTATTATAAGTATTTTTTGAGCTTAAACCACCTAAATCTCTACCTCTTTCCTCTTTTCTTTAGTTTGTTTCAGTTGAAAACTCATCAAGAGCAATATCTAGCATGTTATGTCTTTAACAACACTTTTATCTGTAATAATTTAAAAAATAGGGGTGGAAGAGAAAAATAAGAGAAATATGACTCAATTTTTTTCCTTTACTATTTAGAACATTTTTTTCCCAGTGGATTAAGAGGTAGGCAGCTTAAAAAATATTTGTTTGAATCTGCTCCTCCTGAGCTATATAAGAAACTTTTCAATATTTTTTAATGACCTTACATAAAATGAGAATTCCTGTTTCATTTTGGTGGGTTTACTATAGGCACCAGGGTGAAATAAAGTCAAAATGAAACAGAGCAGCTCATTGCCACAGAAAATGAAAATGTGAAAAATGAAAAATGAAAATGAAAATATGAAAAAGTTTGAAGAACAATTAATTTTCTGCTAAACACAATAGTCTAAATATAATCTTTGGCTCAGAAAGTCTGTAATTGCCAAGCACTGGGAACTCATGGGGCATCCATCAGATAATTCAAGATTTTCTGTGGTGGTTTGTTTTTGGATTCTTTTTTTTTTTCATAGTCCAGTTTTTTTTAGTAATTTTAAAGAAATCAAAGCAATAATAATGGATGCAGACTTCTAAAGAACACAATTTCAAGAAACGAATAAATATTCCTGATTTCATTAATTAGCTGACAGAGAAAGTAGACAACAAAGGACTGAGACGCAGAAATAAACTATGGTTGAGATATGCAGAAGTGAATGAAAGACAGTAGTGAAAGTGGCTGATATTGTTGTGATGCCACTGGGTGTTGTGGTGGATAATACCACCTCAGGAACTGCTGGGGAGCCGAGTGGTTCCAATACAGCAGGGCTTCACTGGTGGGAGACATCCTAGTCTCCCCCCTGGAGAACACGATGGTCCCTCCCCAAATTATGTAAATCCCCCCAGCTGTAACCTAACCCCTGATTCCATCCCTTCCTTCTCCCCATTGGTTGTGGTGTTCCCCCCACCTCCTCTCCCCTGACCCTCCAGCTATCCCTATAAATATAGACACCTAGGGTCTCCTCTTCCTCTTTCACCTTGGAACCCTTCAGAATAAACCTCTGGAACCTCCAGATGACTGAGCGCTCTGAGTTCTTTGTCTCTGGTGACGCACGAGTTATCCAACTCCGTGGGTGAGTGAGAATATGTGCCTTACACCGGCACGGGTGTGAGAAGGGCCTTTCTGTACAGCACCAGGCAGTGCTGGCTGGAGTGATCTCTCGATAGCCTTAGAGACACTTTCGGTAAACACAGAGGCCTGTTGCACCCCTCCCCCCCCTCAGCGTTAACTGGGGATTGGATCAGGTAAAACTTCTTCAGAACATAGTAAATAAAATGAATGTATCTTACCAGCTTCGTGGTGTCTTTCAGAATTAAGCTTTGGAATGAGCATGTGATAATTGACATAAGACATGGTTTGGTTTGGTCTGATTTGGTTAGAATTTCTTTAATTTACTTTGGTTTGTTCTATATTGATTTGTAGTTCCTAGAAATTTAAAACCACAATGCTCCTTAGTATTCCACAAAAGCTGATTCTATAAACCACTGATATGGTTTCATAGGTGTCTGCATTTCTTCACATACCTCCAGTAAATTGTAGGATGTATTAGAGAGAAAAGAGAAATAATACTAAGGACTACAGCTGCAGCACCTTTTGTACAAGTGCTCAGTTACACAATCTGAGTTGTGGCTATGTCCCAGATATCCTGTCTTTTCTTCTTCTGTTTGCTTTGGTTGAGACCACTTATGAATCAAATATGTCTGCAGCCTGGTGTCTGTTTGGTCAAATATGGAACCACTACCTGTCTGCACTGTAACAGTTAAATTACTGAGTGCTCCAATCAGAAATGCAATACAAAGAAGAACCATAATAATTTTCAAGTGATAGCTAACTTGGGGTTAGTCTTGGTAGCTAAATAAGATTATTTTCCAGAGGAAGAGGATTATTAATTTATTTTTATTTTTTAAAATAATTGGCAGGGCATTCAAATGGGGTCTTTTGGTACTTCAGATGGTTGAGCTCTACCGGCCAACATCTCCCAAGTAAACAAATATAACAATAAGCCTTACTTCAAAACCCTTAGACAGGCAAGGCTTTTACTCAGGAAATATATACACAGTTGGTATCAACCTTGATAGGAAACTTAGAAACCTTATGTGTATTTTTTAAAATGTCTTGAAAAATTTGAAGATTTTTGTTTCCCTTTATTTCTAGACATAGATTTAAACCATACACAATTAGAGGTATAAGTGAATAAATGTCTTAAGGGATTACTAAATGAGAAAATCTTGTTCCATATTAAAAAATATATACAGAAAACCAGAATGCACAGCTCTAACTAGATCATTCTATTTATCTCCCCATGAGGAAAAGATGTCACATAAAATCTCTCAAATACTTTTTAAGGTCCAAAATTCAGAAAAGACTATAATTTGTCCTGACCTCTTCCCACTGGTAAATTGAGATCCTAACCACTAGGCTAAACAGCTATGAACATACTATATTCCTAAAAATCACGTTTCAATGGCATGCAACGATATTAGCAATGTACTTGAGGCTGTGTAATTACAAGCAAACACAGAAATAGATCAAATAAGAAGTTGAGCTTAAAACACAGGAATTAAATAGAGAAGTAGAAATGTTGTTTTACTTCTGAATAAAAATGTGCAAAGTTCTCAAGTATATTGCATAACCCCTCTAGTTTCTAGCTATTGCAAATTAACATCACATTAAAATTTGAAATAATATACCAAATATGCAGATTAATACAGCCAATACTATCTGTGAGATGCAGGTCTATATTGTTGCTATATAAAATTAATATATTACTTATTATATATATATATATTACATATTAATATATTACCACGGTAAATTCTATATTAAATTATTAATTGACACACAAACCTTCAGTGTTGAGGTCACAACTATAGTGAATTTGAAACCTTCACTTATGAAAGGCCACAATATCTATATCAAACAATCCCATCTAAGAGCAATGGTAAACACATGGCAATGTGTGATTTTGCTCTTTCTTACGGCTTCCAGAACTGCAAGCATCTCACCAAACTCAGTAGTTACCCCTCTGTTGCAGAAAGAAGTATGAGATTCTTTACACTTTTTTTTTGGCACCAGATGGAAAAGGTATAGGGCAAAAAACCAAATTGCAATGCCTTACTTAATAAAATCCCCCAAACCTCTGTATTTATTCACTAATGTTAGGATTGCCATCATCTAAGCAAATGGTAAACCAGAATAAACTGGTTATGTAATATTGCATGACTTTCATTGGCTTGTTTGGCAGTACTTAAAATTGCTTTTGAGGTTACCACCAGTACGATGAAACAAATCTCAAAAAAATATAAGGCAAATCAAGAGGTTCTTTTTATTTTGATGAAGGCATTACATCCCCCTGTTTTCACAAATTTTTTCTTTACTCCCTTTCATTTTCTGAAGTGCACTTCAAGTATTTAAATAGCTGAAGCTTCTGCTATTTTATGTTGATTTTAAATTTTTCCATGGCCTCTGTCTGTAAGAGATTTAAGACAGACATGATTGTGCTGGATGACCAACATGGGAATGTAGTACACTGAGTACATAGAATACAGTAGCACAGAGAGCAGAACATCCCTGCTTCCTTCTGGCTGTAACCAACAAGGTAACATGCAGTGTAGATTTTTTTTCTCAATATACCATGTATCAAGCAGTGGCGTGATCTGCAAATGGATCATTAACATGAAATAAATCTCTGTGTATCTTTATCTATCTAAATCTCGATGTATTATTTTTAGCTAGCTGGAAGGTAATAGCCAGTAGCCTTTTCCTACATTTGATGTACTGACAGATTTGTCTGTATACTTTAGTTTCAATCTGTCCTAGAAAAAATGTTCAAAACCCAAGCCAGATCAGTTTCTAATGTCTCATTCTCTGTCCCTCTTCTCAGTTACAAAAGGATGCCTATTATTCTCCACAGAACAATCACATGTGAGTTTGATTAAGAGCTGAATTTTGGCAGGATTGTTCAATCATTGTTTTATGCTGCTCCACTTGATGACTTGCAGTGGTAGAATTAGCTCATCATGCTTGTAGCTAATGAGGAGCTGGGAATGCTGTCAAACAACATCTCTGGTGGCTGAATCTGAGCCACTCAGGACCTCCAAAAGGAAGTGGTGTGTGGTGGTGGTAGGAGAGTCACTATGCAGGGGACAAAGGCCTTCGCCTGCTGAACACTTGTCACCTGGGGAGGTTTGCTTCTTGCTGGGGGTTTGCATTCATGGCTTCCCTGAGAGACAACCAATGCCTAATCCAGCCTAGTGGTTTGACAGTTCTTCCATGTAAGCACCAATAATATAGACAGGGGTGACCTGGGAATTGCCAAATGTGTGTAAAGGGCTCTATGGACAGTGTTTGACAGCATGCACACTGTGTTTGACTCCTGCCTGTGAGGAGAAAAAGGCCATTAGGAAGATTCAGCAGATTTTATGGCTCAACAATAGTTTGCATAACTGGTATTTGAGAAGGGCTTCAGGTTCTACAACCACAGGACTCTCTGAAAGGATCACCACCTGCTTGCAGCAGACTGGATCCATTTTGATCCAGTCAAGTGGGGCAACTTTCCCATCCAACTGAACAAACTGGTGAAGAGAGTCTCCTCAACAATCAAGTGTGGAAGTTTTAGGTGAGCTAGGCAAAATAAAAACTTGGAATGATGGGGAAAAAAGGAGACTCAGTGATCAAGTATAACCATCCTTCAGGGCACTACAGACACAGGGCTCATGACACCAGGTTGCACTTATGCCAGTGATACAAAATCTCTGGGACTGGGACAAAGCTTTAAGCTCCTCTTGTTCCTCATGCTGTGTGCATTGTTGTTAGAAACACTTCAGGTGGGGCACTTTGTAGCCAACACCTCACGAAGCAGGTGATAAATGATAAATTAGTAAACTTGTGGATTTTTTTTTTTTTGTGATTCCACAAGAGGATTTTATCACTGCTTGTGAAGTCATTGAGGAAGATCCTCCTTCATAACTAGTTCTATAGCCTGTGAGAGGTATTAAATCACATATATGGGAGAGTCACATGCATATCTTTTTCCATATGAACAAAGACAGCATAACAATTATAAAAGTCAAGGTCTTTACTGCGGCCTCTGAACTACTGGACTCTTGAGTACTCTGCTTCTGCTGTTTAATTTTCTCCTTTTGGTATAAACCAGTATTATAGCAGATATAATTTCAGTGCACTGGTCACCAAGCTGCAAAGTTATTGTCTCTGTTTTTTTTAAATTAGCTCTAGTATATACTCACATTATTAATATATTCATTTGCTTTTATTAAAACTGCTCAGAAATAAAGCAGAAAAGAGGCTACTTAAAAATTATTATAGTCTATAAAACTATTACCTTTAATGAAAACATTTAAAAAAATACATTCAGTTTAGTTTCTCCTCATTACTCTTATGCAATATAAATCAGACTTTTGGTGATGGTGAATTTATCCTAAGAGATCGAAATGGAAGTTAACCTTTTCCTCCAGTTTAAGAGCTTAAGTTTTATTACTGATTAAATAAAAAAATCCCAGTGTCAGAGATCTCAAAAATAACTATTTTTTATATATATATACTTTTGTATTTATTTGAAGTTTCTAGTTTTTGTCTCCTTTATTATACTTCTATATCTTAGTGGAGTGTAGGTATGATTCCTTCCTGCACAGGCCTTTTGATTCAGTTTCATGTCCACACACTGATTCATGGCTTGATTAATCACACCTTCTCTTTTGATACTTTGTCCTCACAGACAATCCTCATTTTTTGATACTTCTGTCTGTCTTTGAGATATATCAAGCACATCTCTTAGTGGATTTTAGTGGATTTATCTCTTCCCATTTATCAGCTCTGAAAAGCATCAGTCCTAGTGTAACATGATGTCCTTTATAAGAGGCTATCCCATCCTTAACTGCTGTCTTTACTTTCTAGTACATCTTTGCAATAGTCCTTTTCCCAAATTTCTCAGTACAAGCTACTTCAATCCAATACAACATCTGAGTCTGTTATACATCGACTTTTAGTAGCATAACATGATCAAAACAGAGCTTTGAAAAAGCTGCCAAGTCTTTCATCTAGTTCTTAGCTCACAAAAGTGTGAAGTCTCTCTCCACTCCCTGTAGCGGCTCAGTAAAAAAGTTCCTTGTAGTGCTGTTTCACATGATCATCTGCTCAAGGCAAAATTGTGTTTTGCAGAAGTGACAAAGCAAACAAGGCTGTGAACAAAATAACTACAACCCACCCCAAATCCAGCTGTTCTCAACACTCCTTGAATGTTCTTCCTTAAAAAAAAAAACAACCAAAAGAAACAATAATTCCTGCCACAACCAAAGGACTCAAAATTAAAGAATTTCAGCACCTTCTAGAGCTAACATTTAGTCAAAGACAAGAAGATTGTACAGTACTGTGCCAGCAATATTTTTTTTGCAGTGTGATGAAACAGTTTCTGGAATTTTTTATGCCAATGACTTTCATAGTTTGTCTTCTTCATGGAAGTAAGTTAAGATTGATGTTAGCTCTCTCTTGTAATCAATGACAAAATAATCCAAATGAAAAGGACTAGCTTCTTCATCACCTTATATATACTATAGTTTTTTTTTCAAAAATATCATTAGCCTTTTAAATAAATAGACATAGAATTTATTGAAATGTACATTCAGATGACCTTTTGTTAGCATGAAATCTTCAATAAAGTTTCTTAGACATCTTGAAATCTGGGAAGTGGAATTAAGGAAAATGAAAATATCATATGCTATTCACTTTATGGCAATAATTCTTCAGTTCATTTCCACAAAGCTGGCACTGGATTCAGAAAACATTTCAGCTTCAATCAGTTAATGTAAAGTTCTCTTATACCTAAAGACTACTTTCAGGCAAAATATTGGTTTTTTAGTTCTTTAGGGCAAATTGGATGGAGCCTGGATAATAAAAATATATATGTCAGAATATTTTTAATATATATTTCATAATTTGCAGTATGAGAATGAGAACTATTGAATTCTTATTCCAAAGTTATATTTTCCCCTTTCAATGTGATGTCTATAATTTTTTCAACTTTTCTAGGTAGTTGATGTATGCAATTTATTTATTGTGCAGATATGAAAACCCTTTTTATGCATTTAGAGCAATTTGGTGCTATTGTGATCAAGTGAACTTTTTTAAATTTTCTTTTGCACATCTGATGTGCTGAATCATTGAAAAAAAAAACAGTGAACAAAGAAAGACAAATTTCCAGTTGGTTTCATTGACATCTTTCTTTGTCAGGATACAGTGTAGTACCTATAAATACACAAGCTTAGTAGAAAATGGTGCATGATGTGGAATTAAATGTTAGGTAGCCTATGACACATCTACCAAAAATAGACACTTAACAAGCCATTCTACAAAGTGACAAAAGAAATCTCAAAAGAGAGGCATGTGAATAAAGTTCCAGCAATGTGTTGCAAGTACCAAATGCATGACAAATACTTAAGAGAAAATTCCTTTAACATCTCCACCTCTTATAAATGACAAAAAAGACAATGATATACTTAGACAAAGACAATTAATATATTAAGTGCTTAGAAACTTTTTATAGAAGAAAGTGCCCTCAAAGATTTTCTGCAGATGATTTTTCCTTTAAAGAGAGCTTCTTGCCAAGACCAAAGGGGAGAGACCTAAAAATCCATTGTAAAAGTTGACCACAATCTCTCTTTTTATGAAAATTTTGTCCCAGTATTATAAAAAAAATCTTTACTCCCCTTACAGAAGTTTTTCAGCTGTGAATTATTTACCTGTGAATTCCTGTTTAGAAGCAATTTATTCTAGTCTACCTCTTAGAAAACATTCTATATATTTTTGTTCTACTCAGAAGAAACTAGTTCTAGTATTGAAAAAGCAGTATAATTCCTTAAAAAAGATTTGTCCTCTTATTTTCTTTCCCAAAAGAAACAATTGCATTTACTCAACTTTATATCCAAGCAATTTTGTTCCATTTTTATAATCAAGTATTCTTATTGCCTCCCTTTTTATATCCTATAATAGATAACATAATGATGTGATACAAAATGCACTTAGATACTCTCTAATTCCAAGTTGTGTTTGGATAATGTTTTAATAGCACAGATAGGTATTGAAGATTGTGCAGAATAGTACTATCAAAAAAGCATAGCTGTATTCCCAGAGCAATGAGGTATCAAGAATATATCATTAATCCACACATGGATGCATCCAAAGGCTGCTCAAACTTAATAACTCCTGCCCAGCAGAGAATAGAGAATGTTGTTGCCATCAATTCATTTATAAGGAATGTTTAGTGGAAAGTTCAAGGTCATCTCCAAACAATCTTGCACTGTAAGGACAAGGAAATGTTTTCACTACAAGCAATACAGCAGTTTTGTCCTAGATCACATCTCTGTACAGCTCTGCAAGCACTGTGTAGATGTAGAGGCAGATGTAGGTGCTTGTTCACAGCTGAGGTGATCACTGTCTGTGTATGTGTCCATTTCCACCTGCATCTGTGCTGACAAGAAGCCTTATAAGCCACTCTTCTGAGAACCTAAGCTAAAACTTTGATTTTAAATTATGTTTTTATAGATAAAAATAAAAAAGTAAAGTGTTCCCAACTCACGTTTTTTCATGCATATGCCTTCATTTCACACAGTACATTTAAATCTGTATGGACTATTGCCTTTATTTAGAATAAACATTTTTTCTCCATTCTTTCCAGAAACTACTGAATTATTTGCAAATAATTAATTTCAAAAATCTATTCAATGCTTTCTCAAAAAGGATGGAAGTTAATCATTATTATTACATGTTACAAACAATTAATGGTGTTTGAATTACTGGTATATATTGTCTTTGTATATAAGATTAATTGAAAAATTACGTCAGTAAGGTACTGCTCTCAGAATCATCAGATAAATATATACTAAAACACTAAACCCTAACAGCAGTTCTGCACACATTCATGGGCATACATGCACCCTGCTGCCATTCTGCTGATTCCTTTAAGAACAGGAATTGAAAGAACACAGAAACATAGAATCATTGAATCATTGGGGTCAGAAAAGATCTACAAGATCACAGAGTCCAGCCATGGCAACAAACCATACAACCCCATGGCAATTAGGCCGTAGTTCTAAGTGCCATCTCCAGTAATTTTTTAACATTTCCGGGGATGGTGACTCCATCCACTCACAGGGAAGTCTGTTTCAACGCTTAATAACCCTGTCCATGAAGAAATTCTTCCTGATGTCCAGCCTGAACCTCCCCTGGAACAGCTTGAGACCATGTCCTCTTGTCCTGGACACAGCACTCGAGGTGTGGCCTCACCAGTGCAGAGTATAGGTGAACAATCACTTCCCTGGTCCTGCTGGTCACACTATTGCTGATCCAGGCCAGGATGCTCTTGGCCTTCTTGGCCAGCTGGGCACATGCTGGCTCATGTTGAGTCACTGTTCACCCGCATTCCTGGTCCCCCTCCTCTGGGCAGCTTTCTAGCCACTCTGTCCCCAGCTGGTGGCACTGCATGGGGTTGTTGTGAGCCGAGTAAAGGGCCTGGCACTTTGCCTTATTGGCCCTCATACTGTTGGCCTCAGCCGCCTGATCCAGCCTGTCCAGATCCCTCCGCAGAGCTCTCCTACCCTCCAGCAGATCAGTGCTCCTGTCCAACATAGTCTCTTCTGTGAACTGACTGAGGATGCCCTCCATCCCCTCATCCAAACAATTGATAAAGTTATGGAACAGGACTGGCCTCAATACTGAGCCTTGGGGACCCCACTAGTGACTGACTACCAAGTGGCTGTGTCACCATTTATCACCATTCTCTTGGCCCAGCCTCCAGCCAGTTTCTAGCCCAACAAAGAGTGCACCTGTCCAGGCCATGGGCTCCCATTTTCTCCAGGAGGATGCTGTTGGAGGCAGTATCAAAGCATTTACTGAAGTCTGAGTGGACTAAATCCATAACCTTTCCTTCATCCACTAGAAGGATCACCTGTTCATAAAAGGAAATCAGCTTGGTCAAGCAGGACCTGCTTTTCCTAAACCCATATGGGCTGGGTCTAATCCTCTGGTTGTCCTGAAAACATCAGGTGCATAAAATTAAAGAAATTTCCATCCTAACAGATTTCACATGGATGCATCAGTGTAATTTTAATGACTCTCATCCAGCAGCCTTAACACTTTACTAAGCACAAAAACATAGGTCCCTGGTGTACCAAGAAGCTATTCTGAATGCAATCAACCTAGACTCTCTTTTTCTCATTCCTGTTATACATTGAGAGCAGTCTTTTCTCACAAATATTGCTGTTTACTCCATGGTTTATACTAGTAAACACTTTAATAGTGAGGATCTTGCAAGTATTAAACCAGAATGGTGTTGAACAAATTTGCCCTGAGAATACACAACCACCACCTCAGGCCCCTGCTGCCCTGGTCTGGCTGTGACCAGAACTGGGGTCCAGAATGCACCCTTTGATCCAGTGTGTGTGTCCTAACCCTGGCTAGTGGCCTACCAGTGCCTCCTGGGACTCAACCCCTCTCACAGTGACAGACAAGTGTGGATATGTTCCCACTAAAGGGTTAAATCTGTCATTTTTTTATACTTTCTAACTCTCATGGTTGGTACCAGTTGTCAGTGGCTTCATTGGTCATGTAGTCCCAGATCAACCTTTTATTTTGTCTATATCTAATGGCAATTAGTGGTCATTTGGGTGGATGGAGCTAAGGATTAATTTTCTCTCAGTGGTGCATCTGAGTAGGTGTCAGCCTGTGACACACATAAACATGTTCATTTTTGAGGAGATGGATGACTGTAATCTGCACTGCTATGAAACTGGTGGTCATTATGTCTTAAAAAGAACTGGCCAATGATAACTAGTTCAGCAGTATAAAGCAGGCTTACCGAAAGGAAGCAAGTTGAATACTATTTTATAAAACACTATTTTCTGCAATGTCCAGAGAATTTCCAAGGAAAGTACACAGGGCTTGTACTTTTACACTTTGAATTTTCCTGTCCTGCGTAGGACATCAAACTTTCCACCCATCAGAGAAACAAAAATATACCTTTCCTTAGTGCTACCAGTTAACAGTTTTCATTCAGTCCCTATAGTCTGACATGTAATTTTAATATAATATATTGATCATGACAAATTTTAGTCGTGAGATGCAGTCTCCACATAAATGGTTTCTTTCTTCCTGTCACTTTCCCGCTGGAAAAAAAGAAAAAAGTTAACATGTCCACTCAAAACTTAAGCTTTCCTGCTTAATTAAGTAGGAAAACTCACACACTGCATTTATACTCTCAAATGAATTTTGTGAATTTCACTTTCAGGAACTTAATTCCTTTATGCAAATATTTGTTGTAGAAGAGGGGAAAGAAACTTTGCGTAAGATAAAATTCAGATTCTCCTTTAAAGATTTGGTCTCAGAGCAGATTAATAGTCTGCAGTTTTAAAATATTGTCTTTACAGGTAAGACACTGCATTATCTAGCTAATATATATAACTAAAACAAGGAAAGAGAAAATTGGAATAGATTTGAAGACATTCTTTGTTTAAAAGGGAGACAAAGAAACTGTATTAGCTACATTGCTCTCTTAAGAAAATCTTGAAAATAGTATTGCCATTAATTGACTCCAGGTTTTTGCTAAACTGAATTTATTTGCAAAATATAAAAAGTATTAAAATAGTTTTGTTTTAAGACATATTCATATTTACAGTCTTGCAAAGATTTTTCACTATCCAAATTATCAATATAAGTAATTTAAAAATAGATGTACTAGACCTAAACTAATCTAAACCTAAAAGAAATCATTATCCAAGAGGGAAAACCTGAAAGGAAAAAAAACCCCACTAACATTCTCTCTCTATGTAAAATAACATGACTGCTGAAATCTTATTCTGTTGGACATAATCAATTAAATGAAAAAGTCTTAATAGCCTGCTGAGAAATGATAATACCACCCTCCAATGCATGAGCTCTTGTCCTTTATAACATTGGATTAATCAACTATAATTACATTTTTTAAAGGAACATTTTAAATTTATGTCTAGAGGGATCCATAGATTTATTTGGGGTAAAACAGTGGATAACTTTTATCTTACTCAAAAATTAACCTCATTAAACTTTTTTTTCCCTGTCCTTTTCCTTGCTCACTGTGGCTCAAAATGAGATTTCAGTTTTTCTAAGCCATAAGTTGAACCTATGAACATTTCTGAATGTTGGATCAATACCAACATTTATATTTCTTTCTAGATGCCCACTGATATTTAGAATGGCTTTAATTTTTTTTTGTAATTTCTTAGTTCACTGATTTTTTAATGCAAAAGTTAATAAATAATAGCCCTAGTGTCGTTTTTTTTGCAAATAATATCATTTTCACCTGTAAGCTATTATTTTGTGCATTTTCTGTTTGGAAGGTATCTCTCTTAAAGGATATGGAAGTACCTGCTTAGAAATGAAAAATTATGTTTTCTTTGGCAAAAAAACCCCAAAAACCAAAAAACAACCACAACAACAATGAAAAAAAAGCCCCAAACAAACAAACAAAATCACCCAAAACCCCAACCAAACCAAACCAAATAGAAAAAACTCAGCTGCTGATCAAAAGGTGAAAAAGGAAAGCTTTTAAGGACAGAAAAATTCCAGGCATCCATGAAAATATTGGGAAAAAATACTCCTTTTAGATTCCCTCTCATCCAGGGCAGTGTAGTTTCCTCAGAGTCTATCATCCTGACAACATTTTCTTCTTCTTTCTTTCTGTTTAAAAAGTGCCTCTCGTAGTCATTTTCTCCTCCCTGATTTCAAACCAGAAATGCTTCTAGCTCTTTGGAATATGTTAGAGCTACAAGTTTCTCTCTTATCAGCTGTCAGCATCATAGCCTGGAACTTAGGAAACTGCTCTTACAATAATAAGAGACTAAGAGAATGTGCTGCTTGCTCTGACTCAGACTGTTCTGGTAATGTGACCTCTTGGAAGCATTCAAAAGAGAAAATGAGATAACAGATTTCAGTACCATAAGCCTCTGGTAAAAATGAAGCCTTTTTCTTGAGACAAGAATGCTTGAGGACATAGTAGCAGGATGTCTTCTGTTAGAACTAGGGCTGGAGAAAAATGAAACCGAGTATCATGCAGAGACAGGAATCAGAGTGCACAAGCATACAAGCCAATCTTGTGCTCACAGCCTTATCCGACTCATGCTAACCACTTCCCACCTGGATGTCTTGGGGCTGTGCAGCAGCAGAGCACAATTCCATACTGCTGGCTGCAGAGGGAGAGCTGAACACTGTACCCATTAGAGTGGAGGCAGAACTGATGGTTATCCAAAAGTGAGGAAAACACTCTAGAATCTAGCAGTCATGTTTCCGTCTGTAAGCACTGATATCTATGACCCAGCCTGGATATCCTGTTCTGCAAATGTATGTTGTGATGAATTCGGTTTAAGTAGTGATTACAGTGAAGTAATTGCTAGCAGTGAAAACTGGTGTCTATAGGAGGGATTGAGAGATCAGGCCATACTTTCTTGCTTTGTTGCAGAATCAAGACTGAAAATCTGTAACATATATACAGACTCTGTAGAAATATATATATGAACACTACAGATTTATTTTTTTAACCTTAAGGTAAACTTCTCTGGAAATTATAAAATGTAGTAGAATGAGTTGTCATGGAATACTGTGGAATATTGTCATGGAATATTGCACAGTTTAATTATGTTCTTTTAAAGTATAACAGTATAGTATAGTTTTTTTAAAGTATAACACGTATTAAAATTATACTGTAAATTAAGACTAGGAGCCAGAATAAAAATTGGAGTTAAGAGACAAGGTCTTTGCTGGTGTCAAGGGGTCTATCTGTGCCTTGTTTCCTCAGCAAACAAGCTCATGCAGTTGCTAACTCTCTGTTCATTCACCAGCGGAGTGATCATCAGCAGAAGCAAAGGAATCTTGAACTATGAAGATCTCGTGAGTTTCTTGAAAATTACTGTTTTCTACAAGAAAATACTGAAGCTTCTTCCACCTCATAGCAGGCCACTTATCCCATGCATAGCTTGGAAACAGACATAAAATTGTCACTCTCTCACTCAGTAATTAGGGAGCAAGAGAAGTAACTGGCTTAACTCAAGGAATGAGAAAGAAGAGATGCCAATTAAAGAATGCAAGAAGGAACCAAGTTAAGGATTGTATGGAAGTGTTTAATGGACTTATAAGAGCAGTAATATAGAGGAAGCCTGTAGGAAGCCCGATTTTTTAGTTCTAACTGAGAAGCAACTTCTCTGAAAAATATTTTGTTGCAGATGTCAGATAATATTTCATTCCTTTGAGTCCATTGTTTTCAATAGCAGTCTGTAATAAAGGCATAATATTAAGGTATTAATTTTACCAACAATACTGTAAGATGACATGCCACTTGCTTGCACTTCACATTTTGTAAATGCACCCTGAAATGGTCCTTGCACCATACTTGGGGGCAGAGAGGAAAAGTAAAGGAGAAAGATTTGTCCTTTAGGAATTTTGATATTTGGGTAATTCCACTAATTCTGAATGTATGTAGTTAAACATAGATGCAGTTTGGGTTATCCTATGCATCTGAGAATCAAAATGGATTATTTGATTCTCGATTTCATGGCACTTAGCTAGCTCACTGGGAATGGTAAAAAAATGAAATACCATACCTGTATCCATTGTCTGTCCTTGACAGTGATATCAAACACAATACACATATTCTGTGAAGTCTGAAAATTTTATCTGAGGTGGTCTTTTTATTGGCATTGAAATATGTGTAGCAGAGAGGCCATGCAAGTAACTGTTATTTTGTTATGCATTAAAAATGCTCTTAGGAAGTGGTGTTGGTAACTATTGTTATATGAAACACTAACAGTCAGGTTTATTGTATTTATTTTTTATTTTAGGGGCTGTATTTTGTGAAAACAGTCATAAAAGCTTAAATAATGAAGCTTTAGCCTACTGTGGATTTGGATCTTGTGTCATACATAAGGCACTGGCTTAATTTAGGCCAAGTATGATTTCTCTGGCTTTGTCTTATCCAGATGGAGTTGTCTAGAGCTTTGTGTTTTCAAGTCTGCCATTGAGATTCTATTACTGTGAATAGAATTTATAGCATCTTCACATAGCTATTACTGCTTAGAATAGGTGTGAAAATATTGCATATATTCCTAATTTTTTTTAATATGTTACCCTTTTCTATCAGTTAAAGATCTAATCTTGATTCCCTCTTCTCTATTCGTCTTCCATCTTTAATAATACAATCTGTGAAAAAAATATATCAGAAAGGAAATTGCTCTTGCAGAAGACACTAATAAACATGTCAACTGCATTATATGGAAACTGTGTTTATCTGGAGCTGAAACAAAATATTAGCATAAGACAAAATCTGAGCACATCTTCTGTGCCTTTCATTTTCACCTTTGGTAGGAAAACGCATTTCATACTGTTATTTAAACTTTTTAGTTTGAAAATAAAAAAGAAGTCTATCAACATTTCCTAATAGAAATGTATGTGTTGGTTTTCAGAAGTTTTTTGGGAGACCTGTTCTTTATATATATAAATTCAGGACTTATTTACTTTGAATATTATTGGCCATGAATTGCAATAGATCAAAATCACATCATACCATTTTTAAACTTAATTGCTTCCAAACCTATTGAACCGTTCTTTTAAAAAACTTGTGAAATTAGTGTCTTACTTCAGTTTTATTGCATTTTCTGTGTCTCTTTTTCCTTTAAGGAACTTTTTCAAAAGCTACATTTTAAAAGATTCATGCTGGGACATTATTCCTATGAAATGCCACCTACTTACTATTTTCTGCCTGTGTGACAGGTGAAGCCTGCTGAATAAGTGAACTTTGGCAGAAGACAGAGTGCAGGGAAAAAATAACTAACGGGTATCACATATGTAGTGACACAATATATACAATATTGCAACTTTCTCTTTCTGGAGAAAGAAAAGTTAGTGAAGTAAAGTCTGAAGAGAGACAATAGAAGGTGACAAATGAGGTAAAGTCTGACAGATTTTCAAAAACTGGCTTCAGAAGTAGGCAAGATTAAAAGTAAAACGACACATTACAAAAAAACCAGCACATGACAAAACAACAAATGTGCCCTCGTTGTCACAGAGTCAGCAATACAACTAGTAGTACCCTGTATATCTAAGTGCTCCTGACTTGCCATACACAGCAGTATATTACATATTTCTTCTAGCTTCTGTTCTACCCCTTGCTAGAAATTTCCTGCCAAATATTTAGGTATACTTTTATCCCAGTCCCCATTTTTGTTGCTGAAGATGTCAGTATTCATGCACAAGTTAGATCAATCCAAAATCCATTGATTATTTATTCACCTTGTTAAAAATAAAATGGGTTTGGGTTCATTTTAAAAGTGGGCTCATTTCTCATTTTAATATGAGAACAGAATTTTGTTTCTTGACATCAGGTTATCCATCTGTAATACACCTACAACTGTAATTTTATGGTGTTGTTTGTCTTATCCTAGGATAATTGTTATATAATCTATTGCATTTTGTCAGACACCATGTCTTTTATTGGTGTGCCCTCTTATTTTGGGCACTGAAACTCCTCTAAACATATTTCTGCATCTGTAAATTGTGACCATGGAAATGTTGTGACAGGTTTGGTTTCCAGCACCTTGATGCCCACTGTATGATGTTTACCATGAGGAACTTTACTGCCACTGATGTCTGTGGAGCACACATCATGCAATGTATGTTCTCCCCTCACAAAAAATGGAAGTTCCCCACACAGGCTATGATGTATGATAAAAGCTTACAGAGTTCAGGCAGTAAAGTATTCTTTTAGGAAAAGAAAAAATATCCTTATAACTTACTATAGAAATGATGTGTGATTCATTAAGCCTTTGAGGCACACACAAATCCAAGGTGTGAGAGTGCTTGTGGAGGTATCACTTCATAATTGCATCGTGTTCAGGTTTTTCTTCAGATATGTGTTTTCATCCACTCTTGTAGATATGACACTGTTCTAGAGACATCTTTGATCTCACTGTAGTCAGCCTCACTTCTCATATTGATTTAAGCAGAGGAACAAGAAGAAACTTTCTGAACTTTGAATGCAGTCATCTGCATTTTCTGGTAACATGTTGACAACCTTTTCTAAAAACTGTTCCCAAATTGTGTTGCTTTCCCCCTTCTCAAGTTCCCACACATATTCCTTTGCAGGCACAATGGGGGGGAATTATATTAATTAGTCCCACCTATGGGAGGTGGTGAGATGCATGAAGCAATTTATTCTAGCTAAAATCAGAGATTTGAAAGTCAGTCCACAATATTTATTATTAAATTATGTCCTTCTCTCTCTTGCATGATCAGCTCTCCTCCCCTCTTATTTACCTCCTGCTAGTCACTTAAAACTAAGTGCCTGATTTTAATTCCTTCTTTTTTTTGGCATTAAGGGCGACTTTTATTCATGTGTTTTCTGCTACACCCATCATTGCTCCTAACTGTGGGTTGCAGCTGGTTTTTACCAGTTTTTTAGGTGCTGAAGTTGTCACTAGATAATGCGTTTTGTACTTCATACACTATAATTGTTCACTAATTCAATGCCTATGTTCTGCACACACTTGCTTCTATTAACTTTTCCTTTACTTCATGTAAAAACACCCAGACTACAGATTTTCTTAGGAGGCAAAGCTGTGCAAATAAGTGATAGTCATGTGGCACATATTTCCCTTAACAAGTAACAATGAAAACTTAAATGTTCCTTATGTTATGATAATAAATCAATTATTTCCTTAATATTTATATATGTTGCTATTTTTACTTTAAAATAGACACTTAAATTGCATATATAAAAATTAAATTCCTGTAAATTTTGAAAAATACTATTATTAAATCCATTAAATCCATTAAATCCATTAAATGACATCTTTCTGACATTTTCTTATAGACAACAGTAACACTAGCCACACATTTAGTATATGACATTGGAACTCTCTTAACAAGAAAAAAATGTGCAGCTCTGTAGAAAAATACCAGTAATGAGAGTTCATTCAGGCTAGAAAAATAAAGATATTACATTGTCAGCCATAATTCAGATAAGGGCCACATCAAAACCTCTACTTGCTAACACCAGCAGCCTTTGAAATACAGCCTGGAATATTTAACAAATTTGAAATGTAAAAAGGACACAAATAGGAGATTAAAATCCAGTGTATATTGGGAAATACAGAAAATTATTTTGACAATGTAGTCCTTCAAAAAAAACCCACTCTAAAATTTAACAACAAAATGAGTAAGAAGTAGCATTAAAAGCTAGAAAGCAGAATACAAAGTAATGTACTAAAACTCACACTAGATTTTTATATAAGGCAACTCTGATTTTCTGATTTTTCCATTTTTCCTCTGCTTTTTCTTTCTTTCACTTGGATAGAAACACCCTCTTGCTTCCATTTGCCTTTCAATAATTGCAAATTTATTTAATTGTCTTTTAATATAGCTGTTCTGTGTATGGGTTAGCTAGTTAATTGCCAGACTAAGTATTCTTCTATGGATTATGTCTGTTACTTTGGAGTCAATACAATACTGTCTGTTGATATTGTTCATAAAAGCATTTCAAACAGTATAGTTATATAAAGTGTTTTTCACTATATTTTTAAAAATATTTTCGTGAAAGTCAAGTAGAATGAGCTGAGTGCCCAGATGAGAGACTGAGCATAACAAAAATATTAAGAAATGGAATAATCATGATGCCTTCCTCTATGTCGTTAAGGAAGACGTTAAATAACACTGCTTCCAATATTGACCCCTGAGGGACACCACTTGTCACTGATGTCCATTGAACCTCAGCCTTTTACCTCTACCCCTTGGATGCAACTGTGCAACCACATTTTTATTTGTCTAAGAGTCCACTCATCACATCCATCTTTCTCCAACTTAGATAGGAGGATGTTGTGGAGTACCTTATCAAAGGCTTTACAAAAGTCCAGATAAATGACGTCTGTAACTCTTCTCTTGTCCACTGATGCAGTCACTTCATCATAGAAGGCCACTGGTTTGGTCAGGCAAGATTTGCCCTTGGTGAAGCTGTGCTGGCTATTCTGAATCACTTCCCTGTTCTCCATGTGCTTTAACACAGCTTCTAGGAGGATCTTTTCCATGATCTTCTCAGGCACAGAGGTGAGGCTGACAGGTCAGTAGTTCCCAGGGTCTTCCTTACAACCCTTTCTAAACCTGGGTTCAATGTTTCCCTTTTTCCGGTCACCCAGGACTTTGCCTTACTGCCAGGACTTTTCAAATATCATGGAGAGTGTCTTGGCAATGACATCAGCCAATTCCCTCAGGGTTCTGGGATGCATCACATCAGGTCCTGTAGACTAATGTACATTCAGGTTCCTCAAGGGGTCATGAACCTGATCTTTACTTACAGTGTGAAGGACTTTGTTCCCCAATCTTGATCCTGCTCTCCATCTGCTTGAGAGGTGTGGGAGAAGAGGTTTTCATTGAAAACTGAGACAAAACCATTGTTGAATACCTCAGCCTTTTCCTCATCTTTTGCTACCAGTTTTCCAGCATTGTTTGTCAGGAGGAATACACTTTCTTTGACCTTCCTTTTCTGATTAACATACCTGTAAAAGCCCTTCCTGTTACTGTTTGTGTCCCTTCCCAGATTCAGTTCCAGTTATGCCTTGTCCTTCCTTACCCCATCACTACACACCAGAACTTCGTCTGTATACTCTTCCTAGGTTACCTGTCCTAGTTTCCACTGCCTATGCATGTGCTTCTTTCCCTTTAGTCTGACCCACAGTTCCCTACTCAGCCAAGTCTGCCTCTTGCCTTCCTTGCCTAGTTTCTTCTCCTGGGAGTCGCTAGCTGTTCTATGACAGAATTCCTTAAAGATCTGCCTGGTCTGTTCTGCTCTCATCCTTGAGGTCTCCCTCCCACGGAAACCCACTATTTCCCTAAAGGGCTGTGAGTCTGCTTTCCTGAAGTTCAGGGTCCTAACTTTACTCCATACCTGACCTATTTTCCTCAGGACTGTGAATTCCACCAATACATATTCCCTGTAGGCCAGACTGCCTCCAGTCTTGATGGCCGCAATTAGCTTGTTTTTGTTGGTGACCACTAGATCCAGTAAAAGCATCCCCTCTGGTAGGGCTGTCTATTCCCCCATGTATTTCAGGAGTCTCTTGGATTGTCTACAGTTCATGGTGCCAATTTTTCAGCAAATGTCTGGGTGGCTGAAGTCCTCCAGCATGACAAGAGCCTGTGAATGGATGCCTCCTGAAGGTGGAGCAAGAAGTCTTCATCCACAGGCTACCCTTGGACATTAAACTATGCAAATCCAATGCTTTGTTCTAGACATTGTTCCTTATCAGCCAAAACTTTCTGAGTTCAGTATGAGCAAGCAAGGATTTAGTACAGAAATGTTGGATGTCATCATACTTGGTACTTGTAAAAATGTCTTATTTTTATTCTTTGACTTTCAAAATTTGAAATAATATGTAGTCTGTTTTTTTGTAGAATCTTAGAATAGTTTAGGTTTTCAGTCCATTTGAACCATAACTATAAATGCTTTGTGTTGAACAATTCTTTAATATTACCTTAGAAACATCTTGGCTCTCAGGGGTTTGTCCTTGCAAAAGACAAGCTAAAAGAAACATTGGTAAATTAGTATTAAAACTCGCTTAGGTTCTCTAAAACATAAAATTTGAAACAGAGTAAAAAATCAGTCTCTGAGTATGTTTATCTCAATTGAGGTTATGCTGGCATGATGAAACCATACCAATGAAAATGAAATCTATCTGTATGTTAATAGTAGACTTAATGCTGTATTAATTTGAAAATAAGGTGTCTTCTCTTATTTTGTTCATGTACTTGACTTTCATTCGGTAGAACTAACTTCTGCAATTAAATTTTGTACATTTAAAACTTCATTTATATTTATCCTTTATCCTGTTCTTCTATATGTCTAGACATTACATTATCCCACGTCACTAGAGCAGATATCTGCTGGAGAAATCAATTGGATTTTGAAGTCTTGGAACCTAATACTAAATGTGGATTGTATAGAAACATAAAATAATTCTTTTCTAGAAAAGCAAATTTTATATTTTATGGGTAAACCTTTGACTTGTACCATAGGGAAGGGCCTAATTTCATAGCCTACATTTGGTTTTCTTGATTGTTCATATCTATGAGTTTTGTAGATATATCACAGGAACTTTTTATCAAATATTATTTTTGTTACATCAATCAGAACTGAAATAGTTATTGAAAAAAAAACAACATATTTTCTAATGCCAGATGTGGAAGACTGTGTCTCAGGATTCTGGTCCAGCCTGGAAGAATAATTCCTTGAATCTGTGTGTTCCAATCCTAGCTGGGTGCCAGAATCAGCTGCTTATTCTTCTTGCTGCTTTCAGGTTTTAAAAAAAGAATATGAAATTTATTTCCCATTGGGAGTTTACATCATAAATATAAATAATACTTAAAAACATCCCAACACAACCTCATCGCCCTTTGTTTTCTATCCTTTACCATTGAATTTATTGAAGTGTCCCTCTGCTACAATATGTGGTTACATTTTGAATTAATTGGATATTTAGCAGGGGATTTATTTTTGAATTTAAGGGAGTTGCTCAAGGTATGTTCTCTAGTCTCTGGGTGATGAAGAAAGGCTGTCATCACAAAAGGCAATTAATCTCATTTTTCTTAGACATTTGCTTTAACTGAAATAATTGGCAAGCTTACAGGCACACCACCCTTCTTCAGCTGACATACATATTCATTATGAGCAGATTCATTCGTAGATTGGAGTACAGTAGTATTTTATTCCAAAGTCATGTTACAAGGCTTAGTTAATTAATTAATTATTACAAAGCACTTTGAGAACCCTGGAGAGAAGGCATTATAAAAGTATGTGATGTTATTTTAATAGTTTTCCATTCAGCTGACTGGAATGAATTACCTAAGAGCCCTCAGGGTTCTGGGTCTGATTAAGGACTGTTGACTGCATTACAGAAAGTACAGTTTCCACTTCCCTTCTGCTTGGCAACCTCCCAACTTCTATCTGTCAGCTGGTAAAAAAGAGGACTCTGTAGATTTTTATATATGAGTTTTGAAATGCTAGAAAAAATATTTAAAAGAGTAGACATCAGCTAATTTCATCTAATCAGAATCCCTGGGAAGCTGCTATGGAGAGAAAAAGCTGTTTGAGTTTTAATGAAAACAGAGACAACTGGAGCAAAACAATCTCTTGTGTGGAAAACCTTGAATTTCTGGGAGGGGTTCATGACAACCAGAACAAATTTAATTCAATACAAATTTATTTAAAAAGAGAAAGAAGGGAATTTTTGACCAGTAAGCCTCACCTCTGTCCCTAGAGATATCTTGGAGTAATGGAATCAATCTCTTTCTTTAGATGTAAAAAACAGAACAGAAATCAGGAGCAGTCAATGTGAATTTTTCAAGGATGATGCTTATCCAGTCTTCTTTGCCTCTGCAAAGAAATTGCTGTCTTTATGGATGACAGGAGAGTGGTGACTGTGACACTCCTGGATGCTGGTAGGTCTTGTGGCACCAACTCTCACATATGCTTAGTTGGGAGCTGAGGTTTTGAACAGAGCATTGGTTTGGGTGACGAAAAATGGATGGATTGCTAAGCTCAAAGTGTGGGAATCAATGAGATTGTGTCTTGTTAATTTAGACAGGCAGACACTGGGATCCATCTTGTCCACTATTTTCATCGAAGATGTGGAAAATTACAGAGAGCACCCATAGTAAATTTGCAGAAACAGTAAAGCAAAATGACTTACTGACATAATAAAAGAAAGATCTGTAGTTCTGAGGGACTTTGATAAACTTGATTATGCATGCATACAACTTATGAAGTCCTTCAAGAACAAAACTGGATGATAAAATGGAGTCCACATTTCAAACCACACCCTGGACTTCATTTAGGAGAAACATGGTCGGGAGAACAAAACACTCTACCCTGTGCTAATAAGGTTGCATTTGGGACACTTGTGTCCATTTAGAGATAAGTGTTAAGAAACTGCAATGGATCCAATGTGCTGGATTGCTACTGTGTTGGTCAGGGGCCTCGAGCAGATGACCTATAAGGGAAGGCTTGTTTATTCTGACTAAGAAATGCTAAGGGACGGTCTAAGAGCAACATAAAACTGCTTGCATGGCACTTAAAGAGCTACATATTTTCTGGGATAAACTTTTGATAGTGGTAGAAAATAAAGTAAGGGGCAATAACAGTCTGTCATTGCCTCTTAACAACTCTTTCACTATGAGATACTGGTGAACATCCAATCTACAGGATCAAGCCAGAGCTGGTCTAAAGTAATAATCTTAAAATGTACATAGAGTTGTGCCTCCAGTGCCAATTCTTTGTCTCTGGACATTTACTTTTATCAAATATTTTTTGCTAATATAGGTGAAGTCCACATCAGGCGCAGTCTAACTAGATTTCCTCTTAGCTGCATAAATTGCATCTTATCATTCTTATCACAACTTCTGCTTTGCTATGACACTGTAGGCTCTTTTAGAGCTGAGTATCCTACACTTTGCTCAGGACAGAATTAACTCAGGAAAAGGAATGAAGAAGAACCAGAAGCATGATACTGCAGCATGGATGATTAGATGCACAGCTCTGTCCAGCTCCAAGATCTTCACAAGGTAATACAGAAAATGTGTCCTCTTCCTGCTCCTGTGTTTCTGTGTTTTCCTAAAAAAAAGATTTCTACTCCAAGCAAAATTCCTCACCTGTGTCTACAAGTTGTTGTATTTGTAGGCATGGATGTCCCTGTGGGAGTGGGGCTGAAAAGCTAAATCTGTTTTCCTTGTTTTTCTGTTGCTGATCAGTGAGCTGTTAGATTTCAATATCCTTCTGACAGATCTGACTCTGCATGAACTGAAATGGATCCTAGATGATTGATTTCAGAGAAAAGGCCCCAAGTGTTTTATTTAGATATGGCCCATTGCTTCTTTTGCTAAAACTGCAGTTTGAAAAGCATCTAAATCCATGGTTCTAAGATTTTTAAAAGCTCTTTCATGAATCAATGCCAAGTGAATTCAGAAAATGTAGCAAACAGCAATGGAAAAAAATAATTAAAGAAAAAGAACACTTTGGAGTCTCCTTCAGAGATCCTCATTCCTTATGCTGAATGCCATGAGAAATAACAAATTAAATAAAAGCTATTCTTAAAGTGTCAAATGTGATGAAAAATCTGAAAGTACTTTATCATTATGAAACCATACAATGTTATCTCATTAAATTGTCAGGGAAGTAAAAATGTCCAATTAAAAATTCTCAGATCAAACCTTCAATGAGGGGTTTCGTAATACAAAAAGAAACCTGAAAACTCCACAAGTATTTCTCCCTTTTTAATGAGTTATTATATGAGCAAAACCGGTTATGTATTTCAGATTTGTCAATTCAAAAATCAAAATAAACACTAGTATAGCATGAATAAAAAAATTCAAAACTTCTTGAAAACTGTTACCAGAAATTGATATGATACATGTTGATATAATGACATATGCATTTTGGTCAGAGTAATAGGGACTCTTGACCTGGATTTCTGCATTTCTTATTTTTTTTGTTTTGTATTTTTTCTATATTTGGATATACTATAATTTTTTATCCAAATTATCAATACACAGATACTATTTAGAGAGTGCAACCAATTTATTAAAAAAAACTTCATTAATTTATTTTTTTGTTTGTGAATTTTGTAAGTACACATAGACACAATGTCCTCACACAATATATGTATTATTTATAACTTTTCTATCAGCAACTGCTACCATGTTAGAAATGGGAAATTGTTAGCATATTCATTTCACCTGAAGAGCAGCCTTTATATTTTTCTGTTTGCTGAGATAGTCTCTTCAAAAGCTACTGTTCTAACAATTTGACTGAGCTTAGGGAAAGTAATGATTTTGTGATGCAGAATCTTCTAAATTAATTGTCTTAATTTCTGCTTCACTTCTGCATTTTTTACAGAATGCCAGTAAATGGTTGACTTCCATGAAGTTGGTTTTTTACTCCCCATTTCACAGGTTTGGTTTTTTTTTTACCAATGTAATTTCTGTATAGGTGTGCAGAGGAAGAGGGTCATTTCCTTTTGTATCCTTGGTTTAAGCCATATTGATACTGTTTTTTTCAAGACAAGAAAGAATATTTCCCTTATGAACTGTTCTCTCTGAGTAGGGCTTTATAGAATTACATTGTCAAAACAGAACAAAACAAAACAAAATATAAGAAAAAGAAGCTGAGAATAAAGTTGTCTTTAATAGCCTATATTATGAAAAAGAAAAATATTCCTATGCAGTCCCTATCTTCATTTCTTTAATTCTAAAGCTTACTAACAAGAAAAGTTATTGAGTTTTCATTCAGAACTTGATCCTGAGGCTGATCACCTCATGCATGCAGTAAAGTACTTTTAATGATTTTTTCCAGATTGAAATTCATAGTAACTTTTTTAAAATCCATTTGCTATGAAAATTCTTTCACCTTCACTTTAAAATAACCAGGAGAGGAACATTCCTTCCACTTCAAATACATGTTAAAAAATGCATGAAATTTTTATATAAAATCCTGAATTGATTTGGAAAAGTAGTTTGAATTGTAATCTAAGAAGAAATTAATATTAAAAATTCATATTTTAAAAAATATCTCAAGAGTCTTACACTGGTAAATAGCTTGGTTTTACAAAGTGCATATTCCTCTCTTCTCCTAGATGACTTCATGTTTCTCTCACTTGCTTGTACAAGGGGACAGCAGTTAACCACAATCAGCAACTTCTAGGGAAAGCCATTACTTTTATTGTGGCAAAGCAGTGGTGGCTGTAAAATAATGATGTTCACAACTATGATTCTCACATATTTTCTTTACACCATGCAGTCAGAATGTCAGTACATACTACTTCAGCATTTACTCTGCATCCTGACAGGATATTTTACTTGGAATAACACTACTATTTGAGGCACAATAAAAAAGACATTCCAATAAATTGAAAGCACACTTAAACTTTTTGAAATAAATGGACTGTATATTTGTTCTTCGTGGTAATCTCAAAGAGTTTTACAATCAGCTGTCTTTTTGCAGCTGCCATCTGCGTGTTACTGAACTCATTCAGGATGTCATACAGCTCTGAATAGAAAGCCTCATAAGGTCATTTTCTGCCTTAGAGCTTTACACTTAGATTTGGCATATCTGCAGTTGCAAAATGCAAAGCATTTCACCCAGAATAAATTTTCTGTCAAATGACAATTCATATCTATGCAAAGCACAGCTTTTCTTTATGCATCAGAGGACTGATTATGTGTAGATTAGCTGAACCCTGGAGAGGTGTCTTAACTTTTCCTAGCAGAGACCAGGAGCAGGTAGTTTGGAGCAAGAAAGCAGCTGGGAACCTGTGTGGTGAATTATTTTTTTAAATCGACCCAGGAGCTGAATTTTACAAGTGTTTTCCTTTCTTTATTATCTCAAACTCTGAGACAGTGGAACAGATTTAGAATAATTCCATGTTAAATCAGGACTTTGGATGGAGCTGGTCTCACTAGGGATGAGTGTGTTTGGCTTTTAATCTTAATTTTTCTGTGAGTGTGTTACTTTTTCTGAGAGTAGGTTTTATCATTAGTTTTTATTTATACAGTGGAGAGCTTTGGACAAGCATCAGACTATGAAAAAATATGTCATGAAAGTCAAGGCATGCCTCAAAGATCTTTCAAGATGAGACCCTTAGGATAGCAGAAATATAGATGCACAAAGAAAAGTGATCCAGGTTTTTGCTAAGAAAAACAGTGAAGGGCTCTCCCTTAGTAATAAATATGTCTTATACTAAAAGGCCACTTTAAATAGAAGAACGTATTAAAAAAAAAAAAACAGGTAAAGATCAAATTTTCAGAGAAACTTTTAGAAGTAGATAGATGCTGTCTCAAACTATAAGTGCCTAAGAAAACCAGGTAGATTGGAAGCATTCTGGAAATTTAAATTTATTGAGCTGATCTGGGTATTTGAAATGTATGTTACCCTGTCCTTTGGTGGAAAGGAATAATTTCTGCATTTACCCAGCTTGCATCATCAAAATAAGGTATTTCAACAACAAAAATAAAAAAATTTAAAGATTTATATTTAATCTTTAACTATGAAATAGCAGAATTAAAAAAAAAAAAGAAAGAACTTTATGTGCACCAAGTGAAAAGAATGTGAACAAATGTGAAAAAACCCCACAAAGTTGCAGAATTTACTATTGTCTGTCATGAATGTCTGTAACAAGACAAACCACTCTCTTCCTTTGCTTTTCAACTCTGGCATAACACAGAGGAGGGATTGCAAAAGCCATATGTGTGATATATTCATCCATTTGCTTAAACTAATAGTGCCTACAACACATGCATGAGTCTAATGTCCCTACTTATTCAGAGTCTATGTTTTTGGAAGTAAATTATGACCTTTGAGTGACCAGTATTTTGACTGACTCCTGGCTTTAAACTAAGATTGATTCCTGATTTAGAAAAAAACCTGTTTTTTTATATTTTTGGAAGTAAAACTTTAAGATGATGTCAAGAAGTTAAGAATGGAGGTGGCATTTGGTATTGCATATTTTCTTCTTATTCAACAAAATATCTTCCACCATTTTCTGAAAGAAGCCTAACTAAAGAGTCCTAGGTAAATTTTTTGTGGTGTCTATTTTTTGTGGGAGCCTAATATCACCACAGACCAGTGAGCCATTGAAAAAACCCATCTATGCTTTCTGTTTAGCACAACATCAGCATAGTTTGCAAAGTTTTTAAATAAAACATAAAAAAAAATAGTCAATCGAGCATGCAGAGAAGGTATTTTTTCTTGTTAACAGTTTATGGATTCAGGAAAGAGAGATGGAGAGTTACAGCGCAGTGTTAGCCAGTGGGCTGGAGAGATAACAGTGTTAACTGAGAAAATCGGGACATAAAAAAATTATCCTATTCTGGGGGTAAACAGATAATTTTAATGCTGACAATAATTTTCTACATATTGCAATGAATAAAATATTCAAATGAAGTTTCTTATAACCTATTTACAGATACCTATTGAAATGTATCAAAATGTTGGAAAAGCTTAATCCATTAGGGAAAACTTATTAGAAAATAGCTAGAAGAAAATAATTTAAGCATTCTCAGGATGAAAAGGAGACCTAAGTTTAGGGGTTTTTTTTAACCTGAATACAACAAAAGAAATATTTATACATAAAGTCATACATATAGTTTAGAAGAGAAACCTGGAAAGCTGTCAGCGTTCATGTATAATGAAAACATAAAACACTAAAACATAATACATAGAATGACACAAAGAAAAAAATATTTTAATGATATTACAAACTATTTTCCTATTTGTCCATTGTCTTCATTGATGCTCCCTCACCACTGACCTGCGTTGAAAAGGAGGATTTTATTTGTAGGCTGAGCAATGCTTGAGAAAGTAATGTCTTGGAGAACAAGGCTGGACATCAGGCCTTCATATATGCAGTGAGATTTCTGCCAGTCTTATTCCAACATTCAAGAGATTACTTTTTTCTTTTAGAAAAAAAAAGGTAATTTGTGTTCTTTAACATCAGAAAAAGGAGGTGCTTGCAAATGAGCCTGTCTTTTCTAAGTGGTGTTAGTGGAAGGATACTGAAAAACATGGTGATTGGGGTGAGTATGTTTCATTTACATCAACACTGTTCATGCCCGAAATAAAGTTAACTGAGCAAAGAAAGAAAATTTGTGCAGTACAAAACATTTAATCTGTCAATATTACTGATTTTCAAGGACATGGAACAGTGAAACAAAACTACATGAAACAAAAGATTCTTTATTTCCAGGGTTTTAGAATAATTGGCTAAATTTCCATTTCCCTTGTGGTTCACTGAATAACACAGAAAGTAGACATAAATAATAATGTACTTTTTAATACTGTATGGAAGAATACTGCTCCTGTTTTTGGCTTAATTCAGACTCAGTTTTCTAATTCTCCAACAAAATCCAGGTAGAATTTACAAGCAAAAAAAAAGTTTGTTTTTTATTCTTAAAATCTTGAGCTTTTACATTTCCTTTCATGGTTAATAGTACATATTCTTATAAATCGATGTATCATTTCTAATTTATTGTCCTATATATTAAGCTTTCTATTGAAACTAGTCAATTATTGCCCGCACTTTTACAATAGCGTAGCCACAATTTAGTGATAATCATCAGCTATCCTACCATAAACTGTACCTGATCTAGGTCTGCTTTGGGTTGGTTAATAGCTGCCTGAGCTCTACTTTTGTGATTTTCAGAGTTATGGGGATTTTCTTTGGTATGTAAAATAAAGATCTCACAATGAAAATGTGGTCCTTTTTTTTTTTTAATTTACAGAAGTTATCTTCTGTGGAATTGTCCTAGTATTCCAGTTTCTACTGTGAATCTAAAGTTTTAGATGTTTTAAAATTTCTGCTATTCTTTCAATTTGTATATATTGTTTAATGTAGCACATATCTGCTCCAGTGGCTTTGCTGTGCTCTTGCAAGAAAATATGTTTTAAACTAATATTTTGACTTTTCAAACGTAAGTACATGTATGCTTTTTTAAAATTGGCAAAATTATGTTAACTTATGTTGGTCTGCTAGCTGAAGCCTTATTTTTGTGATGTAAAGGAATTGTATATTTTTTTAATTGTTGTAACTCTTGATTTCTCTTTAAAGGAAATAGTTTGTATTAGTGATATTTGTAGACTTAAAGTAAGGCTGAATTGGGATCAATATCTAACATTCCAATATTCAGATATTAAATCTCTTCATATAATAAAGTTGTTTACATTTGAGCTATTGTATCAAAATATTAAGAAACAGAACTACCTATATTTATTTAAGAAATTGGAAAGGTTTCCACTGACTTTGGACTATGCCTTCACCGTTGACTAATGTAGCTAGAGATCAGATGAACGCTTGACCAAACAAATACATCTTACACTGTGTTCAATACTAATCAACCCTGACTTTGGTACTTATCCAAAAGGTTTAGGTCGTGTCAAAAGGGTTTAGGACATGTATTTGTTAAATTTCTTTGGTTTGTGTGGATTGTATGCAGAATTGAATGACATTCAAGTTCAAGGGTTTTTTTCAGTTATCACAATCTTCATTTAATAGAATAGAATAATGCAGTCACAGAGAACATAAGCTGAAACTTTAACCTTGGCAGCAAACACATACACAAACACAATAATTTCATGACAAAGTACACTTCATTGTTTAAATTTGAACAACTTCAGGGATGTGCTCCTCATTTTAACAAGATCATTGTGAACTTTAAATTCAGGAACAAAAATCTGGAAAAAATATTTGTTAGGATCAAACTGACTACTTTAGGTACTAAATTATAAATAATATTAGGAATAAACTAAAATTCAAACTGAAATTTCTTATAGATTGAGTACCTTATAGATTAAGTACCTACTAACTACACTTTAGTAGAAAATGTTTAGAATTTTATATTGAAAATCTAAAAAATTGAAATATCTCTTGAATAAAAATGAGTTACATGGCATAATAAAGGCATAATAAAGTCTTTCTCCCTGTGGAGAAGTATTTGAGTGAGAGTTGATGAAAAACTCAACATGAATCAGCAGTGTGCACTCAGCACAGAAAGCCAGCAAAATCCTGGGCTGCATCAAAAGGAGTGTGGCCAACAGGTCGAGGAATGTGATTATTCTCCTCTACTGGCTCTTGTGAGACCCCACCTGGAAGGAGCAGTCTTGGGATTCTGGAGAAGTTCCAGCTGACTGGACCTGGCAAATATTATCCCGATTTTCAAGGGCAAGAAAGAGGACCCCAGAAACTACAGGCCTGTCAGTCTCACTTCAGTGCCTGGTAAAGTTATGGAGAAGATTATTTTGGAAGGTATTGAAAGTGAACTGAAAGACAATACAGCTGAGGGACACAGCTAGCATGGCTTCATGAGCAGAAAGTCCTGGTATCAAACCTGATATCATTTTATGACAAAATAGCCCACCTACTTGATCAAGGGAAGCCAACTGACATAATCTTTTTCAGATTTCAGTAAAATGTTCAATACTGTCTCTCACAGTTTCCTTCTGGACAAAATTTCCAGCACACAGCTGGATAAACATCTCATGGGATGGGTGAGCAGCTGTCTCGTGGATTGGGCATAAAGGGTTACAGTGAATGGGGTGACATCAGACTGGAGATATGTCATCGGTGGGGTTCCACAGGGCTCTATCTTAGGCCCTGTGCTCTTCAACATCTTCATAAATGACTTGGATGTAGGACTGGAAGGAGCACTGAGCAAGTTCTCAGATGATACAAAACTGGGAGGAGCTGTTGAGTCCCTTGAAGGCAGAGAGGCCTGCAGAGAAACCTCAACAAATCAGAGGCCTGGGCAATCACTTACCACATGAGGTTCAACAAGGGAAAGTGCCAGATTCTGTACCTGGGATGGGGCAACCCTGGATGTATGGACAGACTGAAGAATGAGATGTTTCAAAGCAGTGCCTCAGAAAGAGATCTGGGATCCTGAATGGTGGAAAGTTGGATGAGTCAGCAGTGCCCTGGCAGTCAGGAGGGCCAAGTGTGTCCTTGGGGATATCAAGCACAGCATCATCAGCTGGGCCAGAGAGGGAATTGTCCCACTCTGCTCTACACTGGGGTAGCCTAACCTTGAATATTGTGTGCAGTTTTGGGCACCACAATATAAGAAATATACGAATCTTTTAGAGAGGGACTGAGGGGAGACCTCATTGAAGTCTACAGCTTCCTTGTGAGGGGAAGAGGAGAGGCAGGCAATTGCCTCTTCGCCGTGGTTCCCAGTGACAAGACCAAAGAGAACGGCCTGAAGCTGTATCAGGGGAGTTTTAGTTTAGATATCAGTAAAAGGTTCTTCACCAGAGGGTTGTTGGACACTGCAATAGGCTTTCCAGGGAAGTGTCGCAGCACCAGTCTGACAGAGTTCAAGAAGCATTTGCACAATGCTCTTGGGCACATGGTGTGACTCTTGAGGATGGTTCTGTCCAGGGCTGGGAGGTGGACTCAATAGTCTTTGTGGGTGGCTTCCAACTCAGCACATTCTGTGAGTATTCTCTGAATACTGCATACAATTCTGATGCCCCCAAAATAAAAAGAACATAGAACTGTTGCAGCAAGTCCAGAGGAGGGCCATGAAGATGGTCAGAGGACTGGAACACCTCCCCCATGAAGACAGAGAGAGAAAGTTGGGGCTGCTCAGTGTGGAGAAAAAAAGGTTGTGTGGAGACATCATAGCAGCATACCAGTACCTGAAGGGGCCTACAGGGGAGCTGGAGAACTTTTTGTTATGAACTATAGTGATAGGACAAGGACTAATGGGTACAAATTGAAAGAGAGGAAATTTGGGTTAGATAGTAGGAGGAGGAACAGATACTAACAGGCTGCCAAGGGAGGCTATGAATGCCCCAACCCTGGAAGTGTTCAGAGCAAGGCTGGATAAGATCTTGAGCAGCCTGGTCTCCTGGGAGGTGTTCCTGCCCATGGTAGGAAGGTTTGGGACCAGATGATCTTTAAAGCCCTTTACAACCCCTTAACATTCTATGATTCTATAATTTTATGATTCTATCTAATCATGACCAAAAACCAAACTAAACCAAAAAACCCGAAACAAAACACGAACAAGCAAACAAAAAACAACAAAAAGGAAAAAAAATAGATAAGACTAGCCTTTTAAGGAATTTAATGTGAGATGTTGAATCCAAATATATGAAACATCTAGTGTATACATTCTAAATTCATTCATCTCAGTATCACTAACTTTAGCATGTGTTAAAATAAACAGTTAAGTTTTTAGAGCCTCAGAAATTCTGGGTATATATTTATTTCAGCTAAGTGAAGAAACTGATAATGGGTTAGATTTTTCTTTTATACAGCTGATTAGTTGTAACAAAAAATGCAAAATCCTGTTTATCTATGCTCTGGAGAAATGAACCATGAAACAATTTGTAGGCATATAAGAAAAGTGCTTTCAATAAGCTATCACTTCCAAAAGCCAATTCTCCAGACTTTTTCTGATATTTATGTTCTTGGGATATATTCTTGCTGTACCAGTTGTGTTTCTTTGTTTCCCCTGTGATGGTTGTGTTGGAATTTTTTTCTATTTCATTCATTTATGTGGTTTCTTGTAATACCTTATGTAAACTAAATGTGGGTCTCTGACAGATGCTGACTGGCTCATTTCCCCACCTTCTGGGCTTTCTTGTTTGCTTCCCTGCATCCAACTCATTGTAAAAGCACTTGTGAAAAGAGCGGTATCAAGAGTTTGCAACAAGATGTGGAAAAAGAACAGCAGAGCAGAAATCCTCCTTCATACATTTAAATACAGAAGCTTAGGTCCAAAAGCAGAACTATATCCTTGGATACCTTTAGCCAAATGGCACTCCTCTGCCCACCCAGGTCAGATGCATGAGTGAATTTACATTCTTACAGCAGCACATATTGTCTTGGAGACCTTGATTGCACAGCTACCTACTTGTACAAAGAAAACCTCATACAACCATCATATATATTGCAAGAGTTTAATTTAGATTTAATTGCCTAATGACTCACTGTTTTATGTACAGTTCATATAGAAAATACACACTAAAGACTCATTTTTAAATCTTGGGAAAGTTTTAAGCAGAACAAAATTAAGGAAACAGCAGATAGTCCAGGATATTTGACCAATTTTAAATTATTTAAAGGACTGGATGCCACAGAAGAAAATCAGTGTTTGAGGAGTATCTGGATGATTCTTTTAGTCGTGTGGTTTAGTTTTAGATAGTTCTGTGAGAAGCAGAGATTTGGACTTGATCGTCCTCATGGGTCCCTTCCAACTCAGGATATTCTGTAATTCTATCATTCTAATATTTATCATTCCGTATCACATAATCTATGCAATCAATTTTTTTCCCTATGAATTGGTTTCTCTTGAACTGGATGACAAAAAAGCATTTTTTTAAACACTTAGCCACAGAAGACTTCTTGTGGAAGAACAAGCATTTTCTTTCTGTTTTACACATTGAGATGTTGTGGGACTAAAAATAGAAAGTACTATATTATTAAAAAAATCAAACCTGTTTTTCAAATTGTCATAGGCTTTAAAAGCGCAGCCTATATATGAAACTGTCACATAAAAAAAAATCTATTATAGTCTCTTTAGCATGAACCTTTAATTTCAAATATGTATCTTTACACTACACTTATTCATCAGTTGATGCAAATATTTTTAATCTTTCCTGAATTATAAGAAGTGGAGTTTGCATTGGAGATTTCCATCAGCTGAAGCTAAACTGCATTCCACTTCAAGTCAGCAAATGAAATCCTAATTTACAATGGAAATGACTCATCAATGTCTTGGATGAAGGGGCAGATGCCTCCTTAGCAAGTTCATTGATGACACGAAGCTGGGAGGTGTGGCAGACACCTCAGAGTGCTGTGCAGCCCTTCAGAAGGACCTTGACAGGCTGGGGGGATGGACAGAGAAGAACTGTCTGAAACTTAACAAAGGCAAGCATGGGGTCCTGTACCTGGGGAGGAACAACCCCAAGGACTGGTACAGGCTGGGGATTGACCTGCTGCAAAGCAGCTCTGTGGAGAAAGATCTGGGGGTCCTGGTGGACAAGAAACTGTAGCTGTCCATGAGCCAGCAGTGCCCTTGTGGCCAAGAATATCAAAGTAATCCTGGGCTGAATTAGAAAGAGCACGGCCAGCAGGTCGAGGAAGGTGATCCTGCCCCTCTACTCAGCCTTGGTGGGACACATCTGGAGTTCTGTGTCCAGTTCTGGGCTCTTCAGTAAAAGAGAGACCCAGAACTCCTGGAGCAGGTCCAGCACAGAGCTACTAAGTGGGCCAAGGGTCTGGAGAATCTCTCTTATGAGGAAAGGCTGAGGGAGTTGGGCCTGTTTAGTCTTGAGACTTTGGAGAAGGATCTTGTCAATGTCTATCAGTGTCTGAAGGAAGCGTGTCAGGGGATGGATCCAGGCCCTTCTCAGTGGTGCCAAGCGATAGAGCAAGAGGCAATGGGCTGAAAACTGATGCACAGGAATTTTCACCTGAACATGCGGAAGAACTTCTTTACTGTGCAGTGACAATGCACTGGAACTGATTGCCCAGAGAGGCTGTGGAGTCTCCCTCACCGGAAATACTCAAACACCTTCTGGATGCAATCCTGTGCCATGTGCTCTGGGACAACCTTGCTTGAGCAGGGAGGTTGGAACAGACAAGCCACTGTGGGCTTTTCCAACTTGACACATTCTGTGATTCTGTGAAAGTAGAATACTTGCATACATATATATGTAGGTATCTACATGTAGACAGACATTATGAAAATAGGGAAAAAATAATAAAAATTGTAATGAAAGAAAAGTTAAAGTAAATCTTGAATAAAATCTTTTGAATTATATATTGGCTTTTAACAGACATGTGCCTGTTAAAGAAATTGGCGGTTAATTTGCTCTTTTTTTAATATCATAACCTTGATTTTGAAAGTTGCATAGCAATTGTTTCAAAAGACAAGTAAAAAAATGTGGACCTACCTTAAAGTATCTGTGAGAATATAAGGAAATAATTTTAAATCTATCCTTCTAAAACATTTATTTGGAATTACATGATTCTAATGAAATGTAATGGAAGAAAACCCTCTAATGTGTATATGCTTCATGCACAGCCATAAAGGAATTTCAGTTCTCTCCTGACTTGACTCTAAATCTGTCTCTTCAGACATGCACATTGATTTTGAAGATGTTGTGGCACTAAGCATGAAACATTCTTGATTCCTTACAGTGCTGTCACAGAGATTGATAAGCCACATTATGGTTTGGTGGCCATTTAACTCTTGTGAACTTGACAGTATTTCCCTGGAGCTGGAGAGCAAGGGAAAAAAGAAAAAATGGAAAGACAAATGTGCTGGACCTCAGCTGTGCTCAGGATTGCTCTGTGTATGAAAGGTAGGTTTTCTGGTAGCAAGACCAATCTCTTTTTTCTTTGTTACCTCATTGCTACGGAATACAGAGGAGGAAAAGTTTTCTTTTAAAGCTATGCAATTCAGACTTTTCACCCTCTGAATTAAAAAAAAAAAATCAGAACTTCAATGTCAGAAACAGAGATCTACTGAATCTGATAACACATAAAATTTAGACATGATTGACTGACGTGAAAACAGCATCACAGATGCCTAACTGACCTCCTCCCTCTTCCAGGCAGCTCTCAGGGCATAAGGAACTAGCAACTGGAACAAAAACTTCTATGTACTCTTTAATCCTCCAGTAGAGGTCCAGATGGTTGTGATGAGTTTATAGTTTGGAACATAATTAAGTCAAGCAAAAAAGACCAGAAACCCTATGAAACCAGTTCCTGGAAAATTTACTAGACATATTTTGACAAACTTCTGCTAACTGATAAAACTCGGCACAGTTGCCAATAAACAAACCCCCATGCCATTTTTGATGCCAAAGAGCCTTCAAGTCAACTGCCCAGTGCTGGCAGCTGGAAGATACAGAGCTGCCTCCCACAGCAGCTGGAGGCAGGCAGAGACACCTTCAGGCACCACAGGTGAAGCCTGTGGTTAGGGAACAGAAGGAGTCCTGGATTCTCAAGGGACAGCACACGCCATCTGTAGCCCAAAGCTCAGATTAAAGCCAAAAATTCAATCCCAGTTTTGAGGTCCATCTTTATTTTTGGTCCCTTCATGTGCCTGATTAGCAAATGGATGCCTACAGACCACTGCATTCCTCTTCATTTTAGTTCAAGGGCCTGAAGAAACTTGAATGTATCTGTTATGTTTGAACTGTCAAAATGGTGTGCATGATGTTTTTGTGAGAGTTTCTGCTTTCAATTTACAAGTACCTCAGGATCTTTTGTCCTAAAGCTGTATAAAACTCAGTGTTTCCTTTTGTGTTTCTCTGGTTTATCTAGCATGAGAGTTGCACATCCTACCCTATTTTCTTAGGGTAGGATGTGCAACCTTCACAAAGAAATTGCTATATAATCGTATTTTATAAGTAGGGGCTGAGTTATCTGTATTTGCTGCATAATCAATATTCTGTGTAATATTAACTGAAGAATTAAAATTCAGTTAAGTGATATAATTCAGCATTTGTAAACAGAAGCAATAAAATGTATTAATTAAAAATGTGATTTTTTGTCTTATGCTAGAGTGTTGTAAAATAGAAATGTTATTTTGATTAATTTAATCAGAACCTTACTTAAATGAAGTAATTGTGTTCCACCAAGGGCCATCAATACAATTAGCTATCAGTTGTCACTTTATATAAACCGTAGTGAGAACAGCTGCATAGAAAATTACTGTAATTTGAAATATTGGATCTTTTTTCAGGAAACAAGAAGCCAATGATTATAGTTTATTATTTAGTTTAATTTACTGAAACTCTCATCAACATTGTGTTTCCTTCAAATATTAGTATAGTTCTGCTCTGCTGTGTTTGTGTTCAGATCTGTGATGTGGGAAAGTGCCATGTAATTTCACAACTTTATTACATGAGGAAAAAAATTGCATAGAAACAAGATTTTGTAAAGATGCAGAAATTTGTGAAGATGTAGAAATAATAAGTAGGGCTTTCAGTACTGAGGTTTACTAGTGCTTTGAAATCTTCAAAATATTTATTCCTGCAAACATTTGTGAGTTAAAACATATATTAATAATGATCTTGCAGAATAGCACTGTTCTCAAGTTCCCAATGTCTATACAGGATGACAAGCTCTGAATTACACAGAAGATTGGCCTGGCTTGCCACCTGCATTAGAGCCCAAGGACAGTCTCAGATACAAACGGAGCACACTTTTTAGGGCACATGAAATATTGCATGTGTAAGAGCAATAAAGTATTGCTTCACTGAGGCAAATCTGTACTTGCCATCTACAGGTGACCTCTGAAGCAACAATATATAGAGAAGGCAGCTCCATGGTCCAGCGTTTTATTACAGAACAACCAAAGGATTTCCCTGACATTTTGGAAGATAATTGTGTTAGTTACAAGACAATTGGTATCTCTCAAACTCCCAATGAGTATAATTTTCTGTCCCAATCTTACTGTTAAATAGATCTATAAACTATTTTTGGAATATATACTAGGAAAAAAGTGTGTTTAGTAAATCAGAAATTATTCACAGATCCTGTGTCAATGCACCACCTAATTTCTTTTGTAATATATTTTCATGGTTAACAGAATAGAATGGCGCAGCTAACAAGCCTTTTATCTAAGTGAAATAGGTAGAGAAATATCCTAGGCTGTGGGAGTCCCAGACTCCATTCTTTACTATACTTGCAGGAATATCAAACTTGTAATGAGTCCCCTTGATTTCTGGATAGGTGGTTTTCATGTATTTTCCTGTTGACACAGTTTCGTGCTGTGTGAAGTACTCAAATTTGCATTGCAGCAAATACTGCCAAACACTTTCTCTGTTTATAAGATGAAACAGATTTTAAGGCAGGCGTATTGTAGGAAATACTTAAGGAAATACTGAACTAGGGAAGCATACTTTTTGCAAGTGGGTTGTGCACGTGCACAGTCCTTTGGGAATGTGTTGGACAGCTGGCACTTTTGAGAAGCAGCAGACCTACTAATAGCAGAATGACAGTGTCATGCATTCATAATAAGCCCAGTGTGTCCATTTGCAGTGGATGGTCCGGATGGTGTGTGCTAGCATAGCTCACCTCCCTATGGCCTTATCTGGAGTTCTGGTATCCCAATTAAAAATTCTGTACACATATAAGAAAGTTGTTTCTCATAAGTATCTGTCATATGCCAGATGTAGAAAAGCTGTCTAAGACCTCCCATTCAAGTTTTTAAGGTAGAGAAAAAAAATCAAAAATCAAGTCTTAGGAAAAAAGGGTGTATGATATTAGCATCATTTCCATTCTCTTTCAGTAAGTCAATGAATATTTAAAGTAAATATTTAAATTAAAACAGCTGCAAGAAAAGAAAATAATGAAATACCTTCCAAATTCTGTACAATATGCTGAGAAAATTAATTTGGATATTAGGAATTTAACAGAGAGATGACATAGTGAATACAATCCTACCATGCTCTCAGTTTGTGCATTAATTATTTGCACATAGCCAAACATATCCTCTTACTGTGAACTGTGTCAGTTTAACTTACACCTCAATTCATGGTTGTTCAAGTTGTAATTGAAAAATCTAAGTGAAAACTAATGTATGGAAAACTGCATATTACCACTCATAAGGAATGTAGCTTTGAAAATACTGCTAATTTTATTCAGGAAATTATGTTCCTTGACAATTGATTTAAGGGGAATATTATGCAATTTAAACCCTTGATATGAATTGAAGAAGATTTTGGAGAAGAGAATAAAAAAAAGACCTGTAGTGGAACACGCCATAACAGTGCTTAAGAAAGAACAAAACTGTAGGCAGCTGAGACAAATAACTGCCTTTTGCTGTCATGTCCCACTGATCCATCAGCACTGACTGCAAAAAGAAAATGATATAAACAGGTTAAAAGGGCATGTCTCTGTCCTTAAGTTAGACAATGTCTTCAATAAATCACAGCATGCTTTGAAATAAACTGCTAGGACTCAGTCTGACTGTTAATGCTTCTCTAATAAACCAAGCCATGACTGTTTGATATTAATTTAGGCACAACTGAGTACCATCAAAGATAACACCAAGCCTCAGAAGCCTTTTGCTAAATCAAAGGTCACAGAATATGCTATAAATTGTCTGCAGTATACCTCAGTTGAAGTAATTAACTGAATAAATGAAAGTATGAAGAATAAAACTGAAAAATACCTTAGAGTGAAGTATATGTGCATTTATGCTAATTATGAACAGTTCTCTATTGTTTTCCAACTGCCATACATAAAAAATCACTAGGTATATTAAGGCATTCAGGATTTGAACTTCATCATGATGTATAGGTGACAAAGTACTGAAACAGGCTGCCTAGGGAGATTGTGGAGTCTCCTTCTCAGTAGGTATTCAGAAACCACCCGGAGACAATTCTGATTAAAATGCTCTAGGGCATCCTGTTTGAGCAGGGAGGTTGGAGTAGATGATCTCCAGTGGTCCCTTCCAACCTTTCTGATTCTGTGATACAAGTACAGATGAGAAAATTACAAAATACTGGGCTAAGGTGTAATCTGGAAAGATACCAAAAAAATGGAAAGTCAGGACAGACTGACACACTATAAAATGGTAGGATACATATGAAGTATGAAATATGAAGTATGAAGTATGAAGAAGTGTGGGAAGAGGGAAGCATCCATAGATTCAGACAAGCTAGCAGAAGATAATAACTGTGGAGAAAAAAGGACACAAAAAGCTGATATGAAGAAGCAGCAGGAAGATCTTTAATCAAATTGGCCAGAAATCTGAAGATTAGTTGGATTCACTTTGGTCTTTTAGGAAGGTGAGAAACTTCAACAGTTAGGTATCTCCACAGTTTCCATTCAAAATACATTATGTCTTCTGTCTTTAGCTTGCAAGGTTCTCATACTTGAAGTAAATATTTAATGTAAATTGAACATCCAGAAGATATTAAACTGCTTACATATTATTTAACAAGGGATGTGCAAGTGTGAAAACTGAATGTACCAAAATACCATGTTAATTATAATATAATGTAATTGTTCCTCTGGTCCGAGAAAATTATTTTGAAATTGCAATTTAGAAAAATAATTTTCAAAGTTAAATTTTAAGACAATGTTTTATCTTTTTCAAATTTTTTTCTTACTTTTTAAGCTTAAAAGATATATTTGATTTTTTGCTGAAGGTAAGTAATCAGCTAAAGGTTTATTTATTTATTTTTTTTTAAATTCATGGACACACTGTGAATGATGAGTAGGCACAGATATATTGCACATTTGTGGGAAGGTAAGAGAGCCCTGATTAGAATGAGCAGGTGCATATTGTCTGTCACAAGCCACCTACATGGTGATGTATTGGTTTTATTTAGCAAATCTGGCTCATACTGCTGTGTGTTCAATTTGTAGCCTAATTGGAAAGCTGGCAAGGAAGCATTGTACTTTTGTGACCTGTTTAGAACATGCCAAAGGCCAGCAGTGTTTCACTTATTTAAAAACAACCATAGTACACCAGAGAATTTCTTTCTTTTAACTGCCAAAAGAGTCTTTGGTCACTTGAGATCTAATCTGCTGATTAAAGAGCACATATAACCACAGCTAGAGATAATTCTCATAAACTTGCCAATATCCCAAACAACTTACTGAATTCAGTGTAGATTGACAAAGTAAAAGCCTTAAAATTATGACGAAAATACTGCTTTTAAAATGTGACTCACTTTGAGTTATCATTTTCTGTAAATTGGTGGATACCCTGATATTGTGTAGTGTAATGTGATGAGTAGAGTTTTTATAATTTTTCATTCACATGACAGACTGAGATACCTGAGGTCATTATGTATGGTAAAGTCTGCTTCTAGTTTCTTATTAATATTCCCTTCTTACTCCTTGCAGGTTGTTTTGGTTGGTTTTTTTTTTATAACCACTCATAAAATGAAGTGTTATTTGTGATTCTAACAAATAAAATTAAACTCTTCAAGATTAATATTACAAACCCAGCAGGAATTGTGTGATAGTAACTCACCTTTAGTGGGAGTTGGAAAACTGTATGGAAGACATTGTAAAGGTTTAGATAAGAAAGAAAATGTTGACAGAGTGGGAACTACAGAACTATAATATAATTACTTGATTGTCTTTCAATGAAAGGATTAAATTTAAGCAGTATAAGTCCTTGTTAATCACTTTCCTTTCTTCTGCAAAATTATTTTCTGACACTAGCATTTTTAGAATTTGAGGTACTATGAAATAAAAATACCAAACTCTCTGTGAATATTTAACATTGTCAATCTTTAACTAAACTTCAAGTCAAGTATGATCTATTTTTTAAGTATTGAAGCACTTTATCATAGTGTTAAAATCTGGTCAGTGAGGAAGTCAATATGTTAAAATGAACATTTTAAGAGTGCAATCATTGCTCCAGAACCTCTCTAACAAAAAGTTTTAAAGTCACTTTACCAGTAGGAAAGGGGACTAGTTTCATACAGAGGAAGAGGGGTTGAAAACACTTAGAACATCCAGCCTTGTCACTTTTTGCTTCAACTGTCACACAGCTATCTGAATATGCTTCTAAGTTGAGGAGGGCTGGGGGAGTGGTTTGGGGGAAGTGCCTAGAAATTAAAAAATAATACAATAGTACCCTCAAACTTTTTTCAGTAAAAATTGACTTGTCAGGTTTCCTTTTGTTAAACTGGCAGTAGGCAAGAGGAGATCCCTTTAATATAACCTTACTGCTGAAAAATTGAGGAATAACAAATAATGAGGTTGCCCTTAACCTCCACATGAGCTGCCTCCAAAGCTGAAACATCAAAACCAATTCAATTAGAAAAGTGAATATGAACAACATTTGTGTTTGAACAAGAAGAGCATCTTCAAAAAAGGTAAAAAAAATAAGAAAGGATTAAAGTATAAAATTAACAGATATGTTGTCAGGCAGCAAGGACTTAGATCAGTTTCCCATGCAGAGACATCCAATAACATTCAAGGTTTCCTAAAGTATCTCAGGTATCCACATGGAGCTGGCCAATGTAAAGCCCACTTGGTTCTAACCTGTAAAGAAATCTGATTCCCAAGATTTTGAAATGTAACTGATTTTGTGACAAGCAGTATTTCTGATAAAACTTTGTGTGATACGTATATAGTTTGTCTTTTCTGCAACAAATGTGAAGAAAGGATATTTATCATTGACAGATTAATGCTTGTAAACTTGCCATTATGACATCACTTTGCCTTTTGTCATTAAATCCATGAAAAACCACTGGCTAAATTTTGTCAGATGCAGGGAGTTAACAGGTGGGAAAGGCACCAATTTAGTGTGTTCTGTTCAATTGCTACACATCCATTGGTATTGTTCTATGGCCAGTTCGATCATACACACACATTTGAGTCCACATTTTAGATATGTTCATTTGTTCACTGACTATCAAGCTAAATATTTCCACTGCAGTCTTGTTTCATTAAGTCCTTGAAAAATGGTTCCTATTATTCTCATCTGATGACAGCAATATAACTAAGAAAAGCTTCATCCAACATGGAAAGATGGTTGAAGATGTTTTGGCAACAAAACCATTATTTGAAAAGTTTGAGTCATATGTGTACCTTATCTATGTGCTTATTTAGCACAAATATAATGAAGCTAGCACAAAAAGAATACATAAAGAAGCCAGAGATTCCAGCTCATGGATGCAACACAGAATTCCATATTTGTGCACAAAGTCCTTGGACACAATGCTGAACTTACTGAGTCAATGGTGAAACTCTCAAAGAATTAAGTGTCTGGTTAGCAACACTTATAAAACAGTGTTTCAATAGCTAATGTTTGAAAGTGTCAGTACTCTCCTCCCAATAATCTACAAAAATTATGATCTTTGAAAGCTTAAAAATTTAATACATAAAATTTCTTTACCTGTCTACCATTAACCTGAGACAGTAAAAATTTTAAGAATTTTAAAATTGTTAATAATTTAATTGAGAGATAACTACTAATCAAGCAATAAAAATAAATCAGGGTACCTGACTAGCATAAAATAGTACCTAAGTTGTCTTTCATAAGAATATATATGTGTAGGTAACTCAGGCCTGATATATAACTTCTAATTTTGCTGTATAGGCCAATGTTAATCAGTAGAGAAAAATGAGTTCCCTAACCTATAATCTTACTGAATGGAATAGTACAGATTACATCTATTATGACTATATTCCACAAGAAATGATATGTTCTACGAGCACTTCCAGTAGGACCAACAATAGTGAGGCTGCATTTGAAGTGCTGCATCCAGATCTGAACTCCTCAGTGCAAGAGCCATGGAACTCCTGGAGTGGGTCCAGCAAAGAGTGACAAAGATCATTAGGGGACTGGAGCCTCTATCCTGCAAAGAAAGGCTGAGGGAGCTGGGCCTGTTCAGCCTTGAGAAGTGACTAAGAGAAAACCTCTACTATTTAATTGGAACCAGTTGTTTGCTTTCTCTGATAATTAAAATTAATTAAGTGTTTAAAAACAGCAATATTGATTTTGGAAAGGAAGACTTAAATGACAGCAGTGCTCTAGCATGGCTCCCAGCTAGCTATCGTTATCCGAGAACATGAGATATGTCTCTCAATTACTCTACCATAATGCCATTGCTCTGTTAGTTTTGTTCAGGTTAGCTTTCAGGGAGACCAATCATGAAATTCTATCTAAAGAGAGACATCTTTGCTCGGAAGGCCTTTTGTAATTGCTGAAAAAGTAGGGATATACCTTGGTTTGTCTGGGCTTAATAAACCTCTCCCAATTATACTTTTGAGCTACAGTTAGCTGGACATTGATACTGTCAGCTTGATGGATATTGGACTTCTCTTCTGGGTGACATGAGCAGTAAAGATGCCTTTTGAACTCTTGGTGTGAAGGGGACCTTTGCATCTCAGTCTCCTATGAAAACACATATTCAAGAGAGGAAGGCTGAGATAATGGGTAATATTAAGCAGATTCATTGTTACAGGGGTTATGGGTTACAGCCTGTCTGTTTTGAACTGTTTTGTTTGTTTCTTTATGCAACATATCAGAACATCTTTCAAATGTAGAGTTATGATTGCTTTTTTTTTCAAGTAAAGGTTCAATCGAGGTTTAAATGACTGATGAACATGGTAAACTTGGAATCACTAAACCTTAAAAAACTTCTGCTTTGACAGAAATGTCTGGTGATAAAATATTCACTGGTAAACTAGTAGACTGGTAAATTAGCTCTTATGTTTAAATTTCAGAAGAATACAACAAAGAATGAAAATAAGGGTAAATTACAATATCTACTGAAGAAGTAAAGCTTAAAATTGGATATCAGATTGAACTGTTTTTATTGAGAATTACTGAAAGCAGCTGTAGACTGAATACACTGAATTACATTTCTGTGTATCTTTTTACATGTTTTTAATTAAACAAAAGCTGATTCTAATTACATCTGAAGATAGCAGATTAGAAAAAAGCAAGCTGTCCCAGCAAAGCAGTGATAACAGCAATTTGAAAGTGTAAAGTCTCACATATACTTAATTTCTCACTTCTTTTGCTCTATCAGCTGGGAGCTGAAGCTTTCTTTATTTCTTATGTCACTGTCTTGGATATTAGGAAGGGCTGCTATCCTCATATCAAAACTATTACTGAAATCAGTGAAAATTTTGCTGCAGAAAAATGGCAAAATTTGGGTCCAATACACAGAAACATTTTTTTCTTTATTCTTTTTCTTCCTTCCATACTCATCTCTCTCATTTTTGAGATTAGTATCTTGTTAATAATTAAAATAATCTTGATTTGTTCTAGTTCAAATTCATTTTTATCCATTGAAAGTATAGCTTTGGTGTGGATAACTTTTAAAGAATTACTGCTTACAGAGTCTTCCTGTTTCCTTTTGACTTTTCCTGTATGTAGGATGCAATATTATGATGCATATACTTCAGAATCTCCAGGTAATTTAACCTCTATATTATTATATTATGCCTCTTTTCATATTTCTTCTTCTTTTATTAAATATAAAACTTTCTTAGACTCAGCGAAAGCTGCCTCATTCATCACAAGAAGATGTTGTTTGAAAAATCAGATTTGGGGAATATTGATATTACTAAACTTCCTAGGTAGTAAGTTGTTGGAAATGTGTCTGTTAATGGGATCGTGTTGTCATTCCATTTATTATAGTATCAATAGTATTGATTTCTCCTTTAGGAGTTTTGTGTCTTCATCTCCTTTTTCATACAATCTATATTTACAGTACAGTTCTCTTGGTTTGGTAAGAGGGCTATTTTTCTTTCATTATTTTCAGGTCTGTTGTCTTCAAGCAATTAAAATTTAGAAAATTTAGTTTCAGTTCAGAAATATATGCATGCATAAGAATTAAATTAAAATATTGTTATATAAAAATATGTATTTAATTACCATAATCAGTTAGGTCTAATTTTATCTAAACTGCTGTATATTTGTATGGGTTACAGAAAGGTATGAGTTCAGATATGAGATCTGGCATCCACTGTATTTTAGTTGTGTCATGTTATTCTGTTATCCTGATACTGTGAACATTTTGAAACATTTTGAAGTTTTCTCAAAATTTCTGTTTGTCCATGTCACTACTGCCTTCCTCAAGGGCATTTCCAAAAAATCAATACATATCCCATTTTAATAATGGTAAATTATCCAAAAAAATATGAATATGATGAACATGATTTGCTTCAATAGATATTGAAATTATTTATGTGGATTTAATATGTCCAAACATTCATTAGTCTCTACTTGCAAGAAATTGAACCTTTTCAACTTTCAAAATGTATTTAAACACATAAAATAAAACAACCAAATGAAATAATAAATCAAATAAAACAAAATCAAATACTGCTTTTTTTTCTTTCACATAAAACCATGATTATACATATATAATTTTAATTCAGGCTAAAATTCAGTGTTCATTATGATCAATGTGCTTTGAATTCTCACAATACTGATGAGACAACTAAGTAAAAACTGTTAATGTTTATTTACATTTACATTTGACAATTTTAGCCAATTATCCTTGCACAGTATCCATGGCAAAGGGATACTGACACTGCATAAAATGACTAATACTAATTCAATTAAAAAAATGAAACCAACAAAATAATTACACTGTAATTTCCATGTCTAAACATAGACAACGTTTAATTCAGCCTTAAAATATTGCATAAACTAAATGGCTTCCATCTTCATATTCATCAAGGAAAATTATGCTTATGTCACAGGAGATTTACCAAAGGAAGTGGGGAAGGTGGCTAACATGGTCCCCTGGTCAGCACTAAATAGCAAGATATATGTTCATGCTAAATATAGGAGGAAAAGCTTTATTGCCATCTCAGAAGTTTCTCAGAGCATGTGTATTCCCTACATAATACTGCTGTGTATATGAACAGCTTAAAAACAAAGCTGTTAAGGAATTTACATAAAATTTTCCATTTTTAGCAAATATTGATTTATTGAAAGCAAGATTCTGAGGAAGAGTCAAGCATGTGCTCTTATGCCAGCTTAGTGCAGAGAGATGAATAACATGTGGAAAATGTGGGGAAAAATACTGAGCATCATACTGGTGCCTTAATAATTTTGGTTTGGTTTTTTCTTCTCTTCATGTGTCTGTAACTTGGTGTAGCTCTGTGATATAACAGAATGCTGTAAACCTCTGTTCCCAACACATTTAACCAAAAGAAAGCTCTCTGCTTAGAGATTCAAGGACATATTTGTTACCCTAGGGCCCAAAAATATGTAAACAATGGTGGAAAGGGGGGAGAAGGGCCTGGGGCAGTCAGTATCATTACCTGAAGGTGTGATTGGGAAATTAGGGACCAATATGCTAATAAGACAAAACTTATAAAAGGTGAAGTGCTCGTGACCTGGTGTCCATTTTGGGTGTAGTCCCCAAGGGGGACTTTGCTTGCCTGAATGTACCTTGAAGGCCTTGAATAAACTTGTCTGCTTTTTATACACCTAATTGTTTTTGCCTCTGTTTTCAGGTAGCCTGTTTCAGGCATCAATACAAAAAATTCAGGAGCAAAACTATTTTTCTTCTAACAGTTTCTCATTTTACAGGCAGCTGTCTTGGATGTAAAACCTTTGTACAGCGTATTTTATTCACCCTAAGTGTTGGCTTATTCCACTTTCAGCTCTGCTTGAAAGCTATCTCCAAACTGTGATGTTTTTCTTCTTATCCAGGCAGCCAGTGACGGATATCTTAAAAATATCTTCTGAGCAGCTGCCGCTTTGGTGGAATTGTGATGCCAGTCATAGACTGTTCATTTGTTTGTTTGTTTGTTTGTTTGTCTTATGTGAGAGACCTGTAAAGTTAGGAGTGCAATTTCAATGTCTATGTCAGTGCTCTCTGCATCACAGAAATGTTGCCCTGAGGACTATTTTGGGAAAATATGCTCTCACTAGACTATAGTAAGATTCAATAAACATTTCCTGATCTTTGCAGGTTTGTGAAAAAGATTTGTTTTATTGATTAAGGTAATTCAATGCAAAAGGGTTAGAAAATTTGCTGTATAATACTGTTCTTGTGTCTTTCTGAGCATTCTTATTCTCCACAGTACTCCTCTACAGAATCTGATTTCGGATTATTTCTCCCCAGATGTATAACCTTGTACTTTTCTGAGCTGAATCATCTTTTTTTTTCCCCTTCCTGACAGTATTTCTACCATCACTTGTTAAATTGGTCCCACAGCTTCTCTCAAAAATAGATGGCTTCTTTACATGCTATTCTTTCAGAATGTAGAATTCAAATAAAGGACATACAAAACTGAGTAATGATTTTGTGATGATATAGTAAAATATGTCTCTGTTAGAGGGTTATAGAAAAATGCTTTGAAGTAGTAAACTTGTTGAGAATAAATGACTCATGAACTAAAATAACATTTCAGACCTTTTTAAACTGTCTCCTTGCAACAAGGAATACTAAACATGTTTTATTACCTAGTTTTATCAAAAATGCAGGTTATAAATTCTCTGCAAGTACAATTTGCAAAACAGACATTTGGTATGAGAAGAGGATGGGGTAATATTAGAGAAATCTGCAAAGTTATTTTTGCATTCTAATAGAATGTGAATATAACGTCACAGATAATAGGAAACGAAAAGGTGATCTGCAGTTGCTGCTTCCTGGATGGAATGCATTTGGCATGCATGAAATCTACTCCCCAATGATTCCCCATGCAACACAACCTGCATCCTTAAGCATGTCCAAAGAGGGATGAAATGGAGGGTGGAGCAGAGTGGAAACACTGCAGCCATGCTCGATTGAAATCCTTGCAGGGATGGGAACTCGATTGTATCATGTGGCTGATAAACTGCACAGCACCTGTCAGCCAAGGGAGATAGGAGAAGATGTCCTGCTGCTGAACCAGCAACTGTGGAAAAATATTTTCTGCAAATGAAATTGCTTCATTATAATATAATTTTAACAGACACCTCCATTCCAATTTCACCCACCTCCAAGGTGCAACCACTCCTCACTGGACATGTGCTCTATATTTTATTGACTATAACAGAGAAGTCACAGAATTTTACATCTATCAATAACAAAGGCATGTAGGACTAGAGTCATTCAAGCTCCACCTTAACACAAAGAAATTGTATTAAAGTGAGTAAAAGATAGAGAAATTTGAGGAAGACTTCATTCTGATTTCTGGGGTCAGTTAACTGGCTGAGCCTGTCTTTTCCCTTGCAGGGATGCATATTGGGCAAGAAACTCACTCTATGTATGTTCTATTATTATCTCAAGCTAACTTTCATTGGTGATTAGATCTTCTCTGTATATTGCCTTAAATACATTTTTTACGTCAGTTACTATTTATGACAATTTTCAAACCTTAACCTGGGACAATTTTCTATTATCTGTGTGTCTATTAAGTGGCTTATTCTGTAAAGTGTTTTGCCTAAGTCCTGCAAGGGTCCTAGCAGTCACCAGCAGTTGATAACATACTCAGCAAAAGTGGGGAGATCTGCTAGTCAGTCCCTCTTTCACAATGGTAATAAAAGATTAGACTCTGGTGCACTATCAGTGCGTGTACCTGAACAAATTAATCAAACTGCCCTCAGATACACTGGACTCTTCAGTGGAGTCCCCATAACAACATGCTGACAAGTTGGTAGGTCACAAGTGTCTTGGTTTTCCTGGGGCATTAGTGGACAGATCTAACATAAAGGGTTCAAGGAAACCCCCTTTGATGTGACATTTGGGGTAATTAAATTCTATCGTTTTCCTCTGTACAGGGATATGAAGTTCCCATGTAAATAGTCATAAATGGCTGTGGCTAGCACAGGTCTTTCTCATGAGAACATTCCACTGTGTTTTATAAACAAAGATAAAGTTTGGATGTTTTTTAAAACAGTGTCTTGAGATTTGGACAGTTCAGGCCTGGCCAATAAGGCCTAGGGGGAGGTTTCTGACTGACCAATCTGGGCAACCTCTGAAAAGTCTATATATATTGAAATCAAAATAATAAACTTCCTCTTTCTTACCACACTGAGAACTTGGGTCCTTTTCTCTGCTAGCGGCTCAACAGCGACAAATGGCAAACAGTCAGATAATATATTCAGAACAAAGACTACTAATTTTATTTTGAAAAGCTGTACCAAATTATTATTGTAGGTCTGCCTCATCTGTTAGTATAAGTGTGGATCTCATACCTTGACTATGTTGTATAATTGCACAATAGCAATACTAGGGCGAGCTTCTAGGAAGCTCACAGCCTTGAATACAGAGAGTAATAAGACACAGAGGTAGTATAGGTTGACATCTTTGGGTGTCCAGTGTGTGGTACCTTCCAGACACATAAAAATTGTGTAGCTCATCATATCAGACAGGTTGGCTACCTGTGGTCTAAAGGTTAGAAGCAAATCTTGAAACAACTAAAAGTTTATTTTAGAATGTATGCATCTCTTTGGTTCTTTATGCAGCTTAGGCAAGACCTACTGGAACATTTAAAGCTGTCATGTTCTGTTGCCTATGGAAGAAAGTAGAATTTATTATCACAGAGTAGTACACATGGTAAATGAGCCTATGACATATGGCTTATAGAGCTGATGCAAACTGGAATGATGAAGTAAACAGATTTGTGACTTGATTACTATAAATCCATAGCTAAACATGGAAAAAGACACAATAGTGCTGAACTTCCTGCTAAAGTTATGACAGGGCATCACAGCCAACCTTGGGTAGCCAAATGCAGTCATGAAAAAAGACACATTCTTAGCAGTGGGATTAGCACAATTAACTATTTATACACAGTAGTATTTATTATAAACTCTAAAATAGAATTTTGTTACGGTTATTTATTATTTCAAAAGTCATTCTAACAAAAATGTGTTTTCAAAATGAGACTGGATGATGAAGGCAGTCTCTCCTGGATGGGGAATTTATGTAGCTGTGAATATGGCCTGTCACATCAGACCAGTAACAGAATGGTTTTCTCTCAATATCGCCAATATTATCGCAATAGTTTCAGTTCTGTCTACCTGCTGATTTAGTAATCAAACAATATTCTGCAGCACTTCATTGTCAGGCATTGGGAAACTGTTATGCAAATGATCAGACATATTTTTTGTTCTTCTTTCTTGCCTTTTCTTTTTTTTTTTTTCCTCAGTTATTAGGTAGCAGAGGGAGATGGTGGTAAGGACTTAGGAAAAAAGACCTTGTATTTCTGTGTTGGTGAAGAAATTTTTATCACGAATGTCAGTGTGTTTACCTACAGGTTGGACACCAGACATAGAAATGGAAAGAAGTTACCCTGAGATTTAGCATGCCTTTGAGAGGGCATTCATTCCAGAAAGTAATGGTCAGAAATACTTTGTCAGTTTTGATATTTCTTTTCTGAAATGAAGCATTCACTTTTCCACCAAGATAATGATGTTTACTCTTCATTATTTGAACACTAATACCTCCTCCATTTTATTGTTTATATAGCTGAGGTGTTTAAAAAATAGAACACTTGAACATGCAGATCTTTTTCTTAGAAGTTTCTCCACAGAAGTTATAAATAAAATAAAATTGTCTGGATTTCATGTTAAAAGATCCTGCCCCAGAAGTAAAATGCATAATTCTTCTTCAGCACTACAGAAGTGTCAAGTATACTTTCAAAGATTAATATTTTTACATTCAAGATTTCAGGTATCAAATCCCAGTTATTTGTTTCACAATACTGTTGTCTTTGTATTTACGCTTACTTTCATTGTGAAGAAGAAAAAACCCATAAAATATTTGCTTATACTTGCATTTTTCAGTTCGATAACAACATCTAGCTCCCATTGCCCCCCCCCAGATATATTGTATCTATGCCGTTGTGTTTCAAAACACTTGCCTTCAAAAGCTGTACATACTTAATAACTTGTCCAGCCATTATTTTTTGATGGAGTGACAGACTTGTCATTATTTCTCTAAGAATTTTTTCTTTAAGTCACATGTACTGCTGTCAACTTAATCAATGTTAAAGCTATATTTAAAAAAAACACACCCATCAAACAAAAAAAAAATATCCTCTTTACCATGGTTTTTGCTTTGTTGTTAATTTATGCATTTTTATTGGTCAGTCAAAAACAGACAGATCATTATTTTTGTTGAATAGTACAATCTGGCAGCTAATCATTAAATGAAATATAGCCTTCAAATTTAATCAATGTCATGAATAAATGTTTGAATAATATAGATGGTAAAGCATTACTTCTTTTGATTTTCGACAAAAAAAATACCCCAAACACTGAGTGGATTTGAAAAAAAAAAATCATAAAATAGAATCACAGAATCATGAAATCATCACGGTTGGAAGAGATCCTTAAGATATTCAGTCTAACCATCAACCCAGTACTACCACTGCAACCTCCTAAACCACTAAACCACATCACCAAGCACCGGATCCAGGCAGATCAAACACCTCCAGGGACGATGACTCCACCACCACCCTGGGCAATCTATTCCAATTCCTGACCACCCTAACAGTGAAAACGATTTTTCTGATATCTAATCTGAATCTCCCCTGTCTCAGTTTAAAGCCATTTCCCCATGTCCTCTCACTGAAAGCACAGCAGAAGAGACTAACTCCCTCCTCACTACAAAGTGCTTTCAGGTACTTGTAGAGAGCCATGATGTTCCTTCCTGAGCCTCCTCTTGAGACTAAACAAACCCAGCTTCCTCAGTTGTTCCTCATAAGACTTGTTTTCTAAACCATTAATGAGTAGCCCTGTTCCAGTATCTCCATGTCATTTTAAAGTGAGGGACCTATAACTGAATGCAGCACTCCAGGTGAGGCCTCACCAGTGCAGAGTACAGGGGGACAATCACTTCCCTGGTCCTGCTGGCTGCACTATTCCTGATCCAGGCCAAGATGCCATTGGCCTTCTTGGCTACCTGGGCACACTGCTGGCTCTCATTGAGAGAGCTTTCAAACTGTCCCCCCAAGTGCCTTTCTTCCAAACAGCTCTCAAGCCACTCCTCCTCAGCCTGTAGCACTTCATGGGGTTCTTGTAACACAAGTGCAGGACACAGCACTTGGCCTTGTTGAACCTCCTGCAGTTGTCCTCAGCCCACTGATCGAGTGTTTCCAGGTCTTTCTGTAGAGCATTTCTACCCTCAAGGAACTACCCTATGACACAAAGTAAATAATTTCATCACAATATATATATTTATATGGTATAAGGAATTTGAAAAAAAATGCACCTCAAACAAATTAGATATCTGTTGTAGAAGAGCCGCAGGCGGGGCTGATGGACAAGGCAGGAGGCGAGGAGGGGAGCGGCGAAAGGACGCACAGCAGGCAGTCTGCAGTTCTCCAGAGGTTTATTGCAAGGCGCATCGGGGAGAGGTCCGGGGAGGAAGAGACAGGGCAGAGAGGCAGGGACGGATGTGGGGTCTGGAGCTCTGGAGGCTGCAAGCTGTTGGTCTCAGTTGGTCTCAAAAGACCTCGAGCACCCAGTGACATAGGGTTTTAAGGGGAAGGAAAGAGGGAGTGGTTTGGCACACAGGCCAACCGGGAAAGCCATAGGGAAGAGGGACAGGGGTATCAACCAATCATTACAAAGAAGGGTAGGATACATAATTCAGATCAACCAATGCTGTACAACTCAAGAGGGGAACAAAGGGGAACAGTCTAGAAGCAACCTATATATGGAGAAGGGGCGGGGGAGGAGTTCGGGCCAATGATCTTCTCTGCTGGCGCATACATTGCTGCAGGGGCTCATGGGCTGATCTTCTTGTCACCATGACTGCGACAGCACAGACTGTCCCTGCCCCCACGGTCGGCCCTCTGGCTGGCAACTTGCGGAGGTGAAACCTCCACAGATATCTATTTTCTAATTCTCCATATGGCTTTATACTAAGGTATGCTTTCATGATAAGAGGCATTAGTAAGAAGGAAACATCTGTCCAGAGAGTCTTTACCACTGCAAACCATAAAAAATAAGGAATATAGTGAAGAACTATTTTATTATCTCCTAAGAATTTCTATTAGAAGGATTAATTCAAAAGTATATTCATCATTCATGACTGACAAAAAAATGATGCTAATTCATTCCAGTCTATAGATTGTTAAGTTTTTTTTTGAAAGGGGTCATATTCTCATGCCACAAAGTAATATGGTGGATCATCACCTTTTTTTGGTGTATACATTATCGTTGTAACCTTGGGTTGCTAAAGTTATCTTGGGATTATCAGGCTATTTATTTACCAGCAGGCAAAGTACTTACATGCATTATAGAGAATTGTTTTTACTCCCTGCTCTCATCACCATATAATTTATAAATAAGAAAAAAATCAAAGTAACTTTAAGATGTTTACACTATGTCTTCTGTCAAGGATCTTTGAACAAATATATTTTCAAAAGTGTTTGTAAAACTCTCTCAGACAGCATTCTTACAAAAAGAAAATAGCTCAGATAGAAGTATTTTTGGAAACTAATAACAATGGTTATAAATAATGTCAGAATAAATTTTTCATTTGAAATCCAGCACATACTTGAAGATCACTTTTGTAAGAGCCATTAAGTTTTGGCAGTCATTTATCACAACAACATTTCCCAAAGCGTTAGCAGGAGTAGTTCTCTGTTCTTTGTATCTTCACAATGTTTGTGAACCTGTGTCTTCCCTGCAAGAATTTATGCTGCTAGAACCCGACCTTCAGAGGAAAGTTAACTAACTTGGTGCTGATCAAAACTTTTGAAGTAGTGTAGGCAAGGACAAAGCTGAATTGACAGTGTTATCAACACAGTACAAATGCTAAAGTGTGGGATATATAACTTACTGATTTTTATAGGTACACAAACCCAAAATAATTCAAGACAAAACCCCAAGTAAAAATTAATTAATCTGTGCTTTGGATACCATTTTGTAAAAATATTTCTCCCAGCTCAGGAGGAGTTGTTCCCTAAATACTATACAGAGTTGTATTATTGCCAGAACACTCTGACAGCGCAAAAACAGATGAAAGAATGAGTTAACCAGATGTTTTGCTTTGTTATTATTTTCCTTTATTTTCCCTTGCTAAAATGACACAGATTTAAAAAAAAAAAAAATTTGAAATCTCCATTTATCCTTCATGTAGAAAGGCACAATGAGGGAAGGACCGAAGGAGGATTGCGATATTCAAACCTGTCAATCTGAGCACCTACATGCTTGTTGCCCTCTAATACACTAATGCCCCTGAAAGTTAAGTTTCTGCATAAGTCCTTGTAGGCAGAATATATTAAACAATATTTGATCATTAGAAGTCCATTTAATTTAAATCATGTTTTCAGTCAAACAATTACAGCCATTGAAAAGGACAGTTCTAAGATCTACTTTACCAAGACTCATGCTTTGACTGAGAATTATTTTAATTATTTCATAATTTGTACTGGTTGTTATGGGTGCTACATAGGTGTCTGACCAAGCAACTACAATTTGTAAAATTTGAAAACCACAAACATTTTAGGAAAACTGTTTGGTAAGTGCAGTACATTGCTTTCACTCATGTCAAGGAATTGTTCTGATTGACAAAAAATGCCTTGAAATAAATAAGAATCTTTTAAGAAATATTTTTAAATACTTGGGGGTTGTCTTTTTCTATATGCTAAGATATAATGAAAATAAAACTGCTTTTTTTTACAAAATGTTCATACACAAATGCATGTGTATAAATATACCCATGTGAATAGAGAAAAATAAAGAAAGATATTTACGTTTTCTTACAGAATTAAACCAATTTCTAAAATTATAATAACTTCATAAACAGGGTCTGTGTGCTGTGATGATCACCCAGATCTGAAATAAACTGAAGAAATGTTGTAGGAATGAGGGCTAAAGATATGCTGTGAGATATGTGGTGAAGAGAGTACAGTGGGCATGATGGCTGCCTGAGGGGATGAGAGGTTGTCACGCTAAAGCTCAGAGGTCCTAATCACTGCAATTAGCCAGGTGAAAGAGGGAGTGATACCAAGGGTTACTGTTCCATTCCACCCTTGTGCAAGATCCACAGCCTTTGTAATCTCTCTTTGTACCTCTCAATATTCCTCACTGTCTCTCTGGGTCTCCTTACTCGCATTTATTATGACGGCAACAACAGGATATTTGACTACAGTCTCATTGCCATTTCCCCTAAAAGTATAAATTTGGCATTTGAAATCCTTCATGGCAGAGGATGAGAATACAATCACCTTGAAGACAAGTCGATGGGCTTGCTCTTCTATCCCCCAAAAAGCAGGGACACCTCTTTTATAAGATTTGCACTTCTATGTCAGAGCACACCCTTGCGAATAGCACTATACACATATTTTGTAGGTCTAGTGCATTTATTTATATGGCAACCTAACAAGAATCTATAGACTGTTGCTCCAATAAAGTGCATTATTCAGAAGTCTATGATCATGAAAGCTCTTACTGAACCTGACCATACTGACAGTGTCAAATTGATTCTAATCAGAAATCAGGTCCAGACACACCGAGCCCCGCTGCTCTCTGAGGACTGGCTGGAACGCAAGGGAATTCATTTTCAGCCAAATGTCTATACTCTCAATGCAACAGGTGTGCAGGCCAAAACTGATGTGACTTGAGAGTCTCAACAATGTTGCAGACAGACCCTGGGACAAAAACATTCATGTGGTGGGGCTGCAGTCGCACTCTCTTGGGGCCCCAGTCTAAATAAGCTCTATCTGTTATGGCGAGCTGAGGAGTCACCTGAGTAAGTTGTTAATACCTTGTGAGTTGGGGATATGTACAGCAGGGAAGAAGCTAAGGTCTTTTTGGCATCTAAGTAATATATCCCCATCTGTCTTCTGACAGTTTTAATAACTGTTCTTTTGCATACTCCAAAATCAATCTCTTACACTTCAGCTTCTGTGGGATGCCTAGGGACTTTCAATTGTCATATATAATTTCTGAACAAAGAATTGGCACCAGATGTTAATAAATTTAAAAGTGTCTATAACTATTAAAATGACAGAAATAGAACACCACTAAGTTCAAAACAGCTAAAAAAGATGATGAAATGACACTTCCTTCATAAGAAAACTTAGAAAAGCTAATTCATCAAAATAATTGAAAACAGCTTGAAAAACATTCCTGCAGTTACAGTTAGGTCATAAAACTCTAAGAATGTGCATGAAGGTTTTCTCAGCTCTGCCTGAGCAAAAAATGAAATTTAGCCCTTCCAGGATATTTTAATTGACTTCTAGAAGAATGTGCTTTAGAAAATACAAGCATGTTTTAAATTTGCAGCTAAAATGGCTTCAGAATAGTTGGAGTTTTTTGCTAATACCCAGTTTAGGTGGTATAGCATTTTCACTATCTCATGAAGTTAATGTCTTTAACTTTTTCATCAGGCTATTTTAATCTATTCTCTAGCCCTTGAATAGCCTTTTTATCAGGGAAGGGCCTGGAGTAATGTCCTATGGAGTCTTCAGAAGTGTGTTGTCATTGTTGGATTTTGGGCTCAATTAAGAGCTTTATCTTTGCTCAGTGAAGTGACATTCAGCAGACTTCTGAGACTCTTTAGTGAAACTGTTTCTTGTGTATCTTTTCAATGTTCTCTAGAACTTCATTGTCCCATATTTATCTGCTATCTGCTTCCACATTTAGTACTGCCATGATAACATCCTCCTGTGTTAGATGTGTTAGGCCTTTTAATTTCTTGTGTTATCACAGGGCGACTGCAAACTACCACAGGCCTTTTCCTGCTCTGTGGTGGACCTTGAGGCAGCTGAGTACCATTTGTCTGGGTGCAGTGATACCCAGGTATGAGCGGGGCCCATGAAAGATGTCATAGGCTGCTGCTGCTACCAGATGTGCTGTGTTTCTTCACTGGCTTATGGACTGTTCCTGAGAAGGAGCATTTCAAAAGCAGGCACAGCAGGTCACAGACAGCCTGTGATTGCTGGCTGAAGGCTCCTTATGTAGAACATGAAAGATGTGCAGCAATAAATTTACCCATTCTTCACGATACCATTCACTGTCATCTTTCTCAGATGAAGTCATGAATCCTTATAAGAAAAATGAAATCCATTAAGGCTTAGGTATCTGGCATAGACACTAATAAGCATTAGCTGAACTATACCTGCTAACTATGTGCATGTTAGCTATCCCACAAATTTACAAGGGAATATAGCTACTTGTATGTTAAGGATTCACATGCAAGTCAGTACATTCCACCTCATTTTTGTTCAGAGCCAGTCCTTAGATGCATGCAGCAGCTCAGCTGGCCTAAGATTGTTCAGCTTTGTGCCAGAGTCCTGAAACAGAATATTATAAAATGGAAAAAAAGAGATAAACAGTCTCAAAAAAAATCCATAGTGTTTGTAAGTATATGAGCAATGCCCTACAAAGCCCCATAAGCTTAAATAAGGTCCTGAGAAGACTGAGGCTTCTGTCCTAGAACAGGTTTTTGGAACGGAAAAAATTAATAATTTATTACAGTTCACTTATTTTAAGCCAATATTTTTATTTGGAGGTGTTGCATGTGTGGCCAGAAGATTAAGGTCTCTAAGTCTCCTATGGCTATATGAAGGGATACATGAATAAATTTTGTTTGCTTAAGTCTTTCACATGGCTTCCTGCTCAGAGTAAGCTCCAGTGTAACAAATGACCTTTTATTGATTTATCCTGGAACGGCAATCCTTGCTTTCAGCAGAATGCAATAGGATGAAGCTGAGGTTTAGCTCATAGAAGGAACCACGCAGGAATCCATTTAATTCACCAAGGTCATAAGCTCACTATATGTGGCTGCACAGTGGATATTTTTTTCAAAGCTAATTGGGCTTAGAGCGAGGCTAGTGATTACACAGCCTCTTCATCACAGGTAAAGAAGCATTTCAAGCTGGGAATCATGCCTTTACACCTACTCTTGCATACTGTTTTTCCTGCCAGCACTGCCACTCATCTCCTAGACTGGTATGGTGCCTTCTCACAAATTAATTGAGGACTTGCTGAATAACACAGATGCCAGTAAATTATGTGTTTACAGAAAAAAAAAAATCTGCATTTTAGTACAAGTGCTGATTCATTCTAAAGAGCTATTCTGTGAGTGTAGCACCAAAACAGACACTGTGACCATTTTGACTTCAAACCTTGATATTTCTTTTAAAACTGCCATTTTAATGCCTTAGAAAAGCTAATATAATTTTAAGGGAAATACGTATTTGCAACCAAGATATATTTTGCTCTTGGTTTTGAGTTTACAATAAAATGACAGTGAAAATATTTTAAAAAGTCACTATTTGTAAGAGAAAGATTTTGTCACTGTCATGATGACAATCAGAATTTAACATGATTTAAACAGGTGGACAGGTCTACCACCCCTGGAATTTAATTTGTTAAAAAGAAGTGATATACAGACCTTTTCATGCAAGTGCCCTCTGAATTTTTTCTATTCAAGATGAAAGGTGATTTGAGCAAATTGAGAAATTTAATAAAACATTTTACAGAGCTAATAATTAGCCCATTTTGGAGTACTTCATAACTGGAATGGTAAAACATATTATGGTCTAATTTTTAAAACATTTTAATTTTTATACGTGTCACAAAAGATAAGACCTACTGGGATATCACATAAGTGAGAATGTCCTTAGCAAACAGATTCAATATGAATTACAGATAATTTAAATCACATGGGAAGAAACAGACTGCAACTGAGCTATGGTCTATTACACTGTAGCAGCTGAACAAGAATGTTGACGGTTTTTGTAAGAAAGCAGTCTTGGAGAAAAGGTGTAAAAAATGTTTAAAATATGAACATTTGTTTTTATTAATTAAATTAATATTGATGACATTCTTTAATATTTGAATGCTGACGAATAAGTTTGCGGTAGTTATTCTGCCAGCTAGCATGAATATTCTTACCATTGAAAGGGCTCTTGTTTTCCTGTAAGGTAAACCAAGTTATTTGCTGAGCTTTTTCAGCAAGCCTACTGCTGAGAGGCAGGGTAAGACATCCTGATACCTATTCTGTATTTCTGAATTAAGTGTACAAATTCTTGCTTACAGTACTAAAAATGGCCCAAAGATTCCCAACTATGGTGTTATTGTTGATGAAAAATAGTATATTTCTCCTTATACTGTTCAATCTCATGCTTCTATAACACTGAATATTCTGGGATACAAGGGCTAGCTCCTTGTCCTATGTTTTCCCCACATATTTTTTGTGTAGTAAAATATTTTAGAAAGAGATGCCAAAGACTTAGACAAATGTTTTCCAAATCCAGCATTATAATGTTGAAAATCCCTGCTTATCTGTTAAGTCATTTATATGTCTGCTTTGAATTTAAAGATAACTCAGAGTCTTCAGGGTTGTGATTTTGCATACACTTAAAGCTATCAATAAAAATTATCATGTAACACCATGTGGTTGATGCTTAGCTGGGTCTGAATTCTGTCTCAGGTCTAAAATGAGAATATAGCATCAAATCATATAATAGCTTTGTGGCAACGCAGCCTCGAGTTTCATGGACGGCCACCCCATGCTGCACAGAGGGGGGCCGTCCGGGGCCGAGACACACTGGGGCACATGTGGCTGCGGCAGGCAGTGGAGCTGCGGGGGATACGAGTCGTCATAGAGATGCGGCGAAGAAAGAAGTGTAGGATCCCAGTCTGTGGTTCCAAGGGAGTTTATTAGGGTCCACAGGCACAGGGCTAAGGGAGAGGAAGGGGGGGCGGAGAGCAAGGGGTGGTGAAGGGGCAAGGAACCAGAGGCTGTGAACCCCTAAGAAAGGGCTGCGGGGGATTAAAAGGAGAGGGAAGAGGGGAGCGGTTAGCTCCGACAAGTCAACCAGGGAAAGCCAGAGGGGAGGAGATAAGGAGGGAAAAAGGAGTTACAACCAATGGTTTACAGCAGAGGAGGGTACAAACTCAGGAAGCCAATAATATACTCAGCTAGGGAGAGGTTTCTAGAACATAAACCATATACAGCTCGTGTTAATATGCATACCCTAAATCCTACTAGCACACTGCAACACAGCTTGATTTTGGAGATTTGCCTAAAAAAGGAAAATAGGTGCTGTCAAAGTCAGACGTTTCACATAAAGCACTGAGGTTTTTCTTTCTGTGGTTAACCTTTATTTAGGAATATGCTGGTTGAGAAGCTTACTTAGAAACAGGAGATGTAGCTCTGGCTTCTCCTGTTGTTTTCAACCTCTTTGCAAGATGATGCCTTACACAAGGTGGATAATAGCCAATTTATATCTACGTATGCCTTTCTTTATGAAGAAGGTCTTTATACTCTTCATGAACTAAAAACTTAGTTTAAAAAGCGCATGAGAAGTCACTCGATCCATCACAGCATCTTGCACTGAACATGAGGATTTACATAGTCAGGAGCTGCTTCAGCTACATAGCTTGTACTCCTGAATTCCAGTTCAATGCAGATCTTTCTTTTCTTTGCATGGGTTCAATTCTGTGGACTTTATCAACTGAGAGAGATTAACTCTTATAGCAATTCTGAAATAATTATATTCTATGGTAGTTTTTTCAATAATTTCCTCTTAATAACTGCTCTCTTTTGTATTGGTAATACACACTAATGAGGGTGATCTATGACTGCAATTACATCTCTTTTGGCCATTGAATGACTACACCACAAGAGAGAAAACTGTTACATTGAAAAGAAAGTTATTCTGAAATACTTATGATAGAACATTTTGCATAGGTATTTAAACATTCAGGTACAATTATCTGAGGAAGATCAAAGTTTTAATTAAAACAATTAAGACATACCCATCATAATTACTCACAGAAGACATACCCACTATCATGACCCTTGTGAGCAATGTTCTCTTATCACATGGAAATCATAGAAATAAGGGAAATAATGACTAATGAGGCAATTTTTTTTTCCCACTAATCTGATTAACCATTTTAACTTCAATCTCATGCCACCTCAAAACAGCAGGTTTCTCAAAGCTTATGAAACCAATTTTTTTTACTCAGCCAATTACTTAGTTGACAAAACACTTCACAATTACCATAAATGAGTAAGAACTTCTCTGAGCAAAATCCACATTAATATATGTGTTAAGTTTCTGTGTGGTGTAGCACAGATAAAGATATGAGAACACTAAAAGCAATGAATAGTTCACTACTGCAGTTAGCCTCTTATAAGAAAAAATATTTTGAGATAAAGAAAGATATATTTAAATGAAATCATTATATATATTTTACATGACTGAACAATATATTAAAAAGCATATTTTTATGCATAATCAAGACCAGAAACTATTCAATGAAGCAAATTAAAATGCTTGTAAGGAATCAAAAGTTATAGAATAATGTCAATCTTGGGATAGAAAAAGGAATGAGATGGGTTTTTAAAGTAATTTCAGCAGTCCTATGATTCTACTGAAATAAACAAATTAATGGAATCTTAACTAATGGATGTTCACTGTGTGTTAGCAACTGGCAGAGAGCAGGTAAATAGCACAACTGTATTTTACAAGCAAAAGAAAAGTTTCAGGAATAAAAGCATGGAAACCAATGTAGCATGCATCAAGTTACTGAATACATATTTTTTTATGTCTGCAAGAGGAATAATTTCTCCTGCTTCTTCATAAAAATTATCTGTGGTTGGCATAGAGAGAGTGATCATAGCATTCCAGAAATTCCTTTTGTTTAAAGTTTGTTTAATGCCTTCCCAGTATTTTAAGGGGTCTGATACTGAGTGGGGTAGTGTTAATATCTCATTGATACAGCTTAAAATTGAACCAAGTGAAAACTAAATGCCTTACTCTTAACCTCTGAAATTGTTCATTACTGTGATACAGCTTTGTTCTCAGGATCAAATCCAGCACTGTATGAAGTAATACCCATTTCTTTACCCATTTGTCTCTGTTGTGGACAATCGATTTCCTAATGGTTGTTCAGAGCAGAGACCAGAACACTGTAAGTCAGACTAACCATGAAGAGTCTTTGCTACAGTTCACAGACATCTATTAACTTTAGGAGGTTTTAGGTCAGACACTTCTGTATAGAAGAGTTGTTAAATAGGTACTGCCAAGTTTTATCTGTCTTTGGCATAACAATTAGTTTTGAATAAGTTTGGGAGTTGTAAAGATTTCCAGGACCTCCTTGCATGCCATCTTTACCAAACTAGATTATGAAGGCCACAAGGTATCAAAAAAAAAAAAAAAACCCTGTTATTGACAAAAAGTTAAGGTAACATAATAAAATACTTTTACATCCCCAACTTCCAACTGTTGAGAGGGCAAATATATGCGACTTGCACACTTTGTATTGCCATCAGGTCATATTGTATAATGAAGTCCAGTAAGAGTCTCAGAATATGCATTGAAAGAAGGTATAAAAAATGCAGGTTTTATACAGCATTCACTATAGTAGAATTCTCTAGCACCTACCATACAACAGTAGATAATAAAGAGCTAATAGGAAGTGTGGATGTTTTATCTTTGTTTCACCAGCCTCTTCTGGAATCACAGGTAAAATCTTCTGGATTTTAACACATACTGGTTGCCCAAGAATGAAAAGACTTTGACCTTCTTGCAATCCACTCTTGCTATTAGAAGATTTCCAATTCACACTTCACTTGCTCATTGTCTGTAGCAATGTGGGGTTTTAGGATTCCATGTGCTCTCTTTGTTTCCCCGCTCGGTGTACCATTGGTTCATTTTGAAATATGCTCTGCTGTATCTGAAAACCTATTGGTGTGTAACCCTCCTGCCAATCTTCCCTTCGTCCTCCTGGGACTGGCTCAGAGAGAGCCAGCCCCTGCCCCCTCTCCTTCCCCTTAAAAGCCAGAGCCTGGATCAGCTTGAGGTCTTTGCATCTCTGGGCTGGAAGCCCTTATCCTGTCCCAGCCTTTCCTTCCCCCTTCTCCTCCCCTGCAACCCCCTTTTCCCCCGTTACCCCAAATAAACCTCCCTGCCAGAACAGAGATGGAGTCCAGTTCTTCCTTCGCCTTACCTAATTTCCTGCCTGAATTGATGTGGTTTGGAGACTGATGCCATGCCGCGGAACCTCGGGGGCTGCCCGCCCCAGATCTGGTGGAATTACACGGACCAGGGACCCCGGACCGGGAAGGAGCCGCCCTGTGCCACCCTCCCGGACCCTGATACATCAATTGTCTATCTGTTTTTTGTTCTGTCTACTTCTTTTTGCATCCGTTCCAGGCTCTTCTCGGTGGTGCCAAGCAAGAGGGCAAGAGCCAACATAGAGAAACTGATAGACAGGTAATTCCACCTGAACATAAGATAGAGTTTCTTTACTGTGCAGTGACCATGCACTGGAACATATCCTGGATGCAATCCTGTGCCATGTGCTCTGGAATGACCCTGCTTATGCAGGGAAGTTGAACCACCTGACCCACTGTTGTCCCTTCCAACCTTACACAATCTGTGATTCTGTAATTTATGTTTACATTCATAAATAAATTATGGTTTGTTTGGGGGTTTTTTTTGCAAAGTCTTCACTCACTGACCTGGAAGCAGGGTAATCAATATAACTTTTCATTATCTTCTGTTAAACATGTTTACTTTCTAACATATCAGGGAGGTGGTGTTTTTTTGTTGGGGTTTTTTTTTTCTTTTAGGTAGCGTGTCTTCCTCACCAAAATAAGGTAAATACAAATCCTTATTCTGTTTGCATAAATAAGTATTTCCAGGTTAGATCTACAATGTATAAACTTCATGTTGCAAAAAGTATTTTAATTATTCTCATATGTACCCTTTAGGGGTCAGATCTAGGGAGAAAACCCAATGGGATTGCATGCTGAAAAAGAAAAGAAAATCTGTAATTACTATTCAACATATCATTTATGGGTCAGTGGTAAAGAAAGATGCCTAGGGAATCTATTCTGCATATCCTCATGTTTATTGGGTGCAATGTTATGCTAGTTTTAAACTAAAACTTTTCAATTAATCTTTTAAAATAATGTAGTTGTAATATTTGGGACATCTGAGCATTCTGCAGATCTTAAGGCCATATATCTGTGATAATTTGTGAGCAATTTAAATGAACTTTTCTAACATTACTGTTTATGTTAATAGGCTTGCAAGTCTTGATTATATCCACAATATGTGTTAGAGAGAGTCTAGGCACTTTGCATTCTCTGCAGCAGATATTTGATGTGGCAGTTTCTTTCCTCCATCAGATTAGTACTGCTGTACTCAGAGACCTTTGTTCTGTTGCCTAGCCGAGCATGGAGCAAGTGAATATGTCATGATTACAAGTTTAAATGGTATTCACTGTATTTCCATATGCTTATGTTTCTGGTGTAGTGTAAGAATCAATATTATTAGACTGTACTACCGTGGTTTTGAAGAGAGATGATGAAATCTTACCTAAGTATTCTTGCACAAAACCCAAAAATTATAATGATCTGTAAAGGGAAACAAAAAGAAATGAAAAATTAATTTTCTTGTCTTGATCAAGAATTTACTTACAGGTTAAAAGGTTCCCACTAACCCTAATCTTGGCTGTGCAGTCTCAGAGAGTTTTGAATACCTTCAGACTTTACAGCATTCACAGCAGTTTCCTGTGGCTTAATCCATTGTATGTGTGGATGTTACTGGTCTCTACAATTACCTGAGAAGGAGTTGTAGTGAGGTGGGGGCAAGTCTCATCTTCCAAGCAACAAATGATGGGAGGAAAGAGGAAATGGCCTCAGGTTACACCATTGCAGATTTAGATGGGATGCCAGGAAAAATTTCCTGACAGAAAGAGCTGTTAAACACTGGAACTCGCTGCTCAGAGAAGTGGTTGAGTCACCATCTCTGAAGGTATTTAGAAGATGTGTAGATGGGGCACTTGCGGTTTAGTGGTGGACTTGGGAGTACTGAGTTAACACTTGGACTCAATGACTTTAGAAGTCTTTTTCAACCTAAATTGTTCTATGATTCTATGATGAGGAAGGGAGATTCTGTAAGTAAATAACTCAGGTAACTAATTTCTGCAGACAGAATTGATACTGTGCAGTTTTGTGTTTATTATATAAAGTAGACTACAGTTGCAGAGCAGGTAAATGATGCATGAAGTATGACGTATTTAGCCCAATATAATACAAAAACCAATTTCATCAAGTTTTAGAAACTGAGATTAGCCTGAAAGAAAAATTTGTAATAAACCAGTTTTTAGCAAAAATTATTGATTCAGAATGGATTCTGTGGCTTTTATGTTTTCTTCCTATTAAAGATTTCTTATAAGTGCAATAAAATACAGATAATTGAACTGAATTGTAATAGAAATATTTTTCTGCTTCTGTGTGGGGTGATGAGTTCCCTATAGTCCTGGCTAAAACAGAAGAACAAACATAGTGACATAGATAAAGAAAAATATTATTTAAGCATGATTTCTAGATGGGGTAGAAAGTTCCCTGTGAACAGTTTTTAAACAAAATAAATGAAGCTGCAAAGCAAAAATTATCCTTTCTTATAAAGAATATACATGCATATGATGTGCAATTGAAGATGGTTATTTTAAATGTTGCATCATACAGCTGTCACTTGATGATTAAAAACCGTCAAAGCTGAATATTCATTTATGTATACTTACATATATCAGGTAGGTGAAATAAAGATATGTGTTGTTGGGAGTGTTTAGAAGACTATCAAATCAAGACAGTTTTAAATTTTAAAATTAGATTTTACTAATTTAGTTCAAGAACATCACAAATTATAGTAATGTTTAGTTCTTTCCTGTTATTAATCATCACAATTACACCTAAAAACTGTTAGTCTTTAATAGCTGTATCTTAAAATTCATCATGTATATACAATCCACAAATCGGATTCTGTGCAATGAGGACTGACTATTCAGTTGTTGGATTTCAGTCACTGAGGTCAAGGAGATCAGTCACAAGAATTTTTAGGAAAAAAGTGGGAACAAAGGTGTCCTATTTTATTTTACTTGTTTTTGTGGTACTTGACTTCCTTTTAAAATTGGGAAAGATTGCTTCCTACTTGGCTTCTCTTGGGGGTTTTTTTGGTTATTTTTTCCCTACTCATTTTTCTCAAGTATTTGTCACGTTGCCCTGTTTATTTGCTGTCTGTTGTATTGTTGTATTGTTGTATTGTTGTATTGTTGTATTGTACTGGCCTTGTCTTACTACTTTCTGTTACTTGGATGTCTTTTATGCATTACTACGTGTATCTTTGCACTTTCCGTGGTCACATTGCTCACATATTTGTACAAAATCTCTTGTGTCTTACCATGTTTTTGGGATTTTTTTCATTCTTTTTTTTTTTAGTTATGGTTGGTTGGTTGGTTTGGGGTTTTTTGCTTTGTTTTCCTTGTTTGTTTGTGTTTTGTTTTGTTTTGTTTTTTGGTTGCACTGCCTCTAATGAAAGCATCAAGAAACACAGAGACTATTTAAGCTGCCTAAATGGAGGCTAATATTAGAGTAGTGTTCATGAGGCCTGAGATGGGCTATGTAGACATCTGAATATTGATTTAGCAAAGTTCATGTGATTACAGTGGACTCACATAGAAGGGTATTTTCTTTCTTCCAGTGCCTGGATCTGATGGATGAAGGCAAATTGGCTGAGGATTGAGCTAAATGGAATTTGAATATATATTGCAAGTCTCTTTGACACCAACTTTGGTGAAAATATTTCTTTTTAATAATGCTGGAATTATGGAATTATGACATTATGTCAAGTAAATCACTCTTCTACATGTAGACTATAGTGGTAGTGAAAATGACAGTCTTTTCTCTAAAAAATGCAATGGTCAGAAATTCTTACGATAAATTTCAGCCTTTTCACTTTGACCGATACCTACTTTGTTTAGAATTAGACTTTTCTGTTTTACATTAAGATTGGAAGCAACACTTATATTTTGTCTGGTTAATTCCACCTGTAGCATGTTATTTAGGAAAAATATGTTAGTTTTTTCATCAATTTCAGTAGTTATTCAGATGACAGTTGAATACTTTGTAATCTTGTAAGCCTTAAGATGCAAGAAATGGGCTTTTTATTACTATATGGTAATGCAATTTGACAGATTTAAGTGATCTTGATGTTGTCCAAATGTCAGTTTCCTGCTGTTCCTACTTTGAGATCAGGATGAAGGTTTTTAGAGAAAACAGGTGTCACCCCAGACCATGCTAAAATAAAAATTCATTCTTTGAGTTCAGACTTCTCAAAAACAGTTCTAGGTGGTTTTTTAGTTACTGTGGATTTTTTTTAGGGTGAAGTTACATTATGCAAATGATTCTTTTGTGATTAAATGGTACATAGTATATCAAGTATCAACATAAATTCTTATTGGTAATGTATTGATGATGACCAGTATTTTTTACAGAATTATGGCAGTTTGAACACTTGAACTTTTACTACTCTTCTTTTTCTTTTCTTTTTTTTTTTTTTTTTTACTCTATATGGTTCATCTATGGTAAAGCTATTGGTATCTACATCTAAATTTCTGATATTCAATTTTACTAGAAGAACAATTAATAGTTTAATTTTAAAATTAAAATATATTAGTATGCAATGAAGTTGTATGAATAGTTATCAGATACAAGTTTTCAGGATGGGAAATTTAGTTAACATATTTCAAAATGAATTCCCATTTATGGAACATCTGTGCTAAAAAAGCCACGATTCCTTAACTCCCTCAGCTAATCATAAATCCGGAAAACATGTCACAGTCAGATAGAAAATGCAATGCTTGGGTAAAACATTGCCAATTAACAATGCATTGGTATCTAATTGGAGAGGAATCAAACTCATTAGCTGAAAATCTTGGCAGAAATTATCTTGGATGCACATTAATATTGCATCAGGATTGAGGTCTTGAGAGGTTCAATATTGGCATTGAGTTGCTTTGTGCTTTTGCTGCCATCACTTTGTTCCTTCACTTGCATGAAGTCACCTGACATCAATCTATACCTGCCCATACCTATCCATATTTTTAAAACTTTTTAAAAAATGTCGCTTTCTGAGTTATTAGAAGGGAACTTTTCAGTAGTAAGTTAAATAATAAGAGAAAGCATAATACTGTTTGCTAAAGTATGGGTTACAGTGGTGGAAGGTACATGTAGTTTCTTGGTTATTAGTGAATCTGGAAATGGGTGGTTGACATGTCTTGTTCATCATGTATAACTGTTAGATCCCACAAATTACCCCTCAGCCTTCATTCCAGAGTAATTTCTAGTCCACAGCAGTAAACCTAGAAGGTTTGAAGTCCATGTTATCCTAAGAAACAGAAACGCAAAATCCTGAAATATAGTTAAAAGAGAAATAGAAAAGAAAAAGGAAAAAGAAAGAAATTGTACTTTACTCTTTTCTTTGGTATCTGTAGTAGACATCAGTGTTGTGATCATGGATTATTTTGGTTTGGTAAAGGGGAATTTTCCTACTGGTTGCTTTGTATCTTATAATGAAATAATTGTACCTGTCCGCAATGCTCATCTTTCTTACCTTGTACGCATTTACCACTGAATGTGTTTTCTATGCTGTCAGAGTAATCACAGATATAGTCAAGAGCATAATTCACTAAATGTAGGTATTATAAAGCATATGCCATGAATCAGGCAATTGAATTGCATCATAACCTCTACCAACTTGCTATAAGACATACAGTTAACATGATCAAATATAAGATGTTTATCTATGTATAAGGTACATGTTTTATGTTGATTGTGATAATGGAAACTCTTTCTAGAACTACAGTTTGTAGTGTCCTACAATATTAACTAGACGACTAATTCAGACAATTCTATTAATTCTTTTTCTTGAGAACACTTTAATGAAACTAATCAAAGGAGAGTCCTGATTGTTTGCTAGGTTTGAGCATTTTTGCTTATCTTCTGCCCAGACAAATTATTCAGCAGATGCAAGATGTAAAATGCCATCATTTAATAACATGAAGTTTTCCTGCTTCAAAAGTTTCCTTCTGTACTGTCTCCTCTGACTAAAGAATCCCACAAGCCATGTTTGAAGTATAAATTCACACTTTCTTTGGAAAATTTAAACCAGCTTTTAAAAAGAAAATTAAAAGGAAGTGTTTACAATTTTATATATGTCTACAAGGCATTCTGCCAGCAATACTAAAACCATGTAAGTATGAAGAATGTTTAGAAGCCTATGGGATAAAGCTTTTCAGTTTCAGGATAAATTATTTATCAGAATATTGGCAAGTTAAAGATGCTCTTCTTCAAGTTAGACGTACGATTTAGAAATCTGATCTGAAGGCCTATGTTCATCATTCAAAAGTAAGTAACCTGGATTCTTTGGCAGGTTTCTTATCTCCCTGAATAAACCAACCTCAGTATGTTGACTCTTCACTCTTTGTCCTCATCTGTCTATGGAACACTCATGAGGTTTTATCTCAGCACAAATTAAGCCTCAGGGAAGATACGACATGTAAATGTACAAGCTGTATCACCATGTAATGCTTCTGGGGTTTGGGAGTCATTTTCTCACCTCAGAGTTAGTAACTAGACCAACACCATTCTTGAATTTTATTTTTTAATTAATAATTACAAAACCACAGAAGACTATGCATTTCTAAACAGCTATATTTAGAAATATGCAAATATTGGAGCACATAGATTTTTAAGTCTTTAATTCTTTCAGAGAATACATTATAGGTTTTCAAAATAAATCCTTTTATGAGATTATGTAGCTTTGATGGATGTTTGAAAAAAAGAGGCAAACTAGGTTTCTGGATCATTCACATCACAGATTTGCAGAGCTAAAAGTTTCCATTGGCCTGTCAAATGTATTTATGTCTTAAAGTCTTAGTTCCAGTAAAGCAGCTTTTGTTTGCTGACAATATCATTGTTACAAGAATATGTGACAGTTTCAAATATATATATGTGAATAATACATTACGAGGTATATCATGCCTTTAGGTATTCAGCATAATTTTTAAGCTGTAAACCTAGTATTTCTTACTGGGACACCTCACATGCAACTCCTTGGGAATAATGTGTGTCAAACTTTGACAAGTTTCAACAATGAGTAAATCTTGTAACTGTGTGTCATCCACTCTTGGTAACTGGAATTGCTAAGGAACAAATAATTCCTTTTACCTGGTTTTTTTTTCCCAATCTTCTCATGGAAAGCTGAAGCACAAAAAATTTGTCTTACCCTAAAGGAAGTGACAGCTGGTCAAAAAGATACATTAGTTTTGTACACGGTAAAAGAAAATGCATGAGTACAAAGTTGAATAAAGGTTTTATCAGCATAAGCAGGATGGCTACATCAGTCACAAGTGACAAACCCCTTAGTCAGCCTTACAGGTCATCCCATGCATCTGTCAATAAAACCTGGAAAAGAAACCTTACACAGGCAGTTTTTGAGTACTGCATGTGTTGCATGTTTCCTCAGAGGTTTAGGATAGTCTGATAGCTGAATGGGTAATTGTAACACAGGTGAGTATGTGAAAAATGCCTGGAAATTTTTTGATTTATAAAATATATTTGAATTAGAAGAGTTGTAAACTAATAGAAATTTGGGTATTATAATTTTATCTCTGCCAATAACTGAAATATTCTTATCCAGACACTTCTGTAATTTTACTGCCATTAAAAGGATGCCTAAGGCTGTCTTTCTTGTATGACATGAACTTAACCATGAATTTTGATGAACTAAATTTTTAGAAACTACTGCTGACTAAGCACTAGTGAGAAGCTGTGACATAAATGTTATTACTTGATATTACTGCATATATTTAATTCTCTGCTACTTGTTATGTTTGGCTTTTTGTTTTCATACATCAACACTATGTTTCTAAATAAGGATATTCAGAGATCCAGTAACATGCATATTATGAAATCTCATTGATAATGAAAATATATCTCAGAGAAAATTATGTTTTGGTAGTTTCCAACAGCTGGTAATTTGAAGATAGGTTATACATTTTGGATGGTTATCTTTTCTAATTACATTCTGAAGTAAGTAAGCTAACCAGCACAGATGCATGTGATTTTGCTAAGAGAATATGTACATGGTTTAAAGCACACCATAAAACATACTGTGCTAGGAGAAATTTCTAAATTCACACTTTTCAACTTTAGAAGGCAAGGACAAATACAAATAACAGTAAACCAATCCAGTTAAAGCTATGTGTGTATGTAAATGTGAAATAGCCTACCCTTTGCTTATATATATTGTAAAAAAAAATACAGTTTTGGTAGTTTGAAAACTAACCTTTAGAATTAACTACATCAGGTGATGACAGTGTGAAATATTGTAACTGGAACTTTAAAAAAGTACAATAATCTTATGTCAAATACCAGTATTTGCAATGAAGTTAGTTATAATAAAATACAACTACCTCTGTATTCACAACAACAGTTTAGTCTTAGAGTATACATTAAATATTTATTTTGTACTTGAAATTATAGTTTTACTTTTTTTGTTATTTCCTAGCTATCAGAGAAATGTGTCTGAAATTGTTATTCTGCTTCCATAGACCATCCATTAAAACAGAAGAGGCAAATATTCTGTTATTCACAATCTATCCACCAAATTTCTAGGAGATGTAATCGTTTGTGACATTTTGAAACAAAAAAATAATTTCCCCTGTTTTTATTCACAGCATGCTTTACAGAAGTATATTATATTTCTATCAAAGAACTTTGAATAATTTCACAGGGTATTAGGAGTGGGAAAGCACAGTTATACCTCTGTCATGGTTTAACCCCAGTAGGCAACTAAGAACTGGACAGCTGCCTGCTCATCCAAGGTTGCTTTTGAGATAGTTAGTATTCTTTTCTAGAACAGAAACTTGAGATAATGTAGCCTGGTAAGTAAAATTTTTTCTGTTATCAGTAAAGGCCCCCTAGCTATGCGCTGACTTGATAGTGCAGGAACTCAACTTGTCTGGACTTCTTGACCTGAGCTTCTTTTAATTTGTTTAGCTGTAACAGCTAATGCCCATGTGGATTTTATCAACTTTTTTTCTTCAAATGGTATTACTTTATGTTGTAATGCCTAATACAAATAATTTGCATATAAGTAGGAGTAACGGTTGCTGTATGTAGAATAAACTTATAAAGCTAGTTCAATATATAAGAGGGAAATCATTAAACAATACCTGAGGTGTCAAGGTTGTCAGCAACTCACCTATAAATGGTGAATTATAGATACCAAAACAGGACCTCAAGTGAACATTAGGCTGATGAGAAGGAAGCATGAACATCTTGCTAGTCCTTGCAAAGCGGAGAAGGAACACCCACAGTTATTCTCCCTGTGAAGGCTTCCGGCTGATGACAACTCACTGTTATCCCTTCCTGGCATTCCAAGAAAGGAGCCTGCAGCCTTAGGACTTGGAGGAGTGTAAATTTGATAGTAAATATAACCCCAGAGGAAAAGGAGAGTTGACAAAACCTGCATTTAAAAAATTTAAGAAGTTGCATAACAACTTTTAAATGTAACCTTGTTAGGGAGATGCATATTGACCAAATTATTTCCTCTGTGTTTGTATTCATGTACCTGACCTAATAATACATTTTTTGTGCTGTAATTATGTCATAAAATTTTTTATTAGACTAGTACTACATTCTTGGCATCACTTCTGTGTAGTTACTTCTCTGCTTGTCCATCACAATATTTTGACCAAACCATGTTTTCAGAAAATACTCATAAACTAAGAACACTAGGGAACTAGAGGGTGTTGGTCCAAATCTGGGGAATCCTTATAAGAAATGCATTTAATTTCTAAGAATGTGCATTAACTAGTGAAATTCTATTTTTTTTTGAGGACATGAACATTAATATGTTCATATGTGCCTACCTCTGAATATTATTTAAATATCAATGCTTGTATTTACAGATTAATGTTTTGTGACAGTTGTCGATAACAATATTTAAGTGATTGCAATTAAAGTCAGAAAAATCAGTAAAACACAGAACAAAATTTTCCAATATATCTTTTGAAAAGAAGTGACTGAAAACATACATCAGAGGTGCTCAAATATCATAATATGTACACCTATAAAGATGAAAACTGAGTCTCAAGTGATAAAATCAAATAATAAGAGACTTTTTCTAAATCCTTTCTCTAAAATAAAACATAAGGACTTATCAGATCTTAATCTTTTTCATAATTTAGCTCCTTCCCCCCAACTAGTAACTATAAAAGAGATATATATTGTTATATTGAACAGATGACTTATTCATTCAGCTCTCTCCCAATCAATTAAAATCTTTTCTGTAGCTCAAATTAAAAAAAGTGAAGCATCTACTGGTAAACAAAAAAAGTATTTGGGGCTTTTAAACCTATTTTGTAGCCACCTATTCAACCAATGTAACTGCCACATGGAAGGAAGGTATCTTGTAGGAACCAAGAATGAACAATAACAAAGAAAAAGAGCTATTTCCTTGAGGCTAGAAAGACAGAAGAGCTATCAGCTGCTTAAGCAGATGACTGACCAAAGCAGTTCCAGAGCTTCTAGCAGAAACTGCTGAAGGATCTTGTCAGCTAGTCAAAGAGTACTGCTGGAAAAGAAATCTTTCCTGTCTAGGCCCCTTTACCCTATGATTCAGAGAAACAGGGTAAAAATTGCTTCAGTTTGATAAGAAAAACATTATGTATTTAAGATGCTCCATCTAATTAAGGAAAAAATGTAACAGAAGTCTGAAGATATTATTGTTCAGGGAAGTAGTAATGCATCAGTTTTCAAGTGCCTGTAGAAATCTCTCTTTAGGCATCTGGAATGAATGTGCTTTTCTCAGGTGACAGATGTTGTAATAAAACACAAAGAAGTTGAGAGTGAAAAAAACATCCCATTACTAAAGGGAATAGATTCTGTAAAACAGTACTTCAAAGCTATTATTTTTTAGTTTGTATACTGTCACTTTATCTCTTGATTTTGGGGTGATATAAGTGGATAAAACCCTTCCATTCCAAACCTTTCAAGCCAAGGTGTTTTCATATCCTGACATAAGCTATTGAACTATTCACAGGTCATGAAACAGTGTGACATGACAGATAAAGCTCAACAAGACCAGTTGTAGTTCAAAAGCTCACACTAAATAAATGAGAAAAAAATATTCTCTTCTCAAAACTTATATTAAAGTGCTGTTTTCAGATTAGATTCAATGCTCCCTAAGAATGCATATAGTACCAATCACATAAATTACCATATAGAAACTGTCGTCATTCAGATTTACTAATTGGTTCTGAATTTAATTAATTTAGACTTAAACATCAAGATAAAAGGGTAAACAGCCTTTTCTGTGTTGATTTCTCAGATGCAATGGGTTGAACTTGGCTGGCTGACAGGTGTCCAACAAGCCACTCCCTCAGTCTTACTCCTCAGCTGAACAGAGAGAGAATATAAGAAGAAAAGCTCATGGGTCAGGATAAGGACAGGGAGATCACTCACCAATTACCATCATGTGCAAAACAGACTTGACTTGGGAAATTAATTTAATTTATTGGCAATTAAAAACAGAATAGCATAGCAAAAAAAATCCCCAAACTAAAACCTGCTGCCCCCCCGCCTCTCTTCTTTTCAGGCTGAGTTTCACCCCTTACTCTTTTGTGTCCTCCCACTAAGCATTGCATGGGGATGAGAAATGGGAGATGTGGTCACTTTATGATGTGTTGTCCCTGTTATTCATGTTTTTCTCTTGCTCCAGCATGAGGCCCCCCCACAGGAGACAGTCCTTCATGAAATGTTAAAATGTTCATTTTGTTCTCTCACAGTTTTTCTACTCTCTCACAGCTGCTGTTCTGTATTTTTTACAGGTTATCACAAAGGTACCATCAGCTTCACTGGTTGATTCAGTGGGTCCATTTTGGAGTTTGCTGAAACAGGCTCTGTCCAATATGAGGGCAGGTCATGGCGTCTTCTCACAGAAGCCATCCCTGAAGCCCTACTGCTATTGAAACCTTTCCCTGTAAACCAAATATAGTAGCTTAAGTCCAAGTTATGTTCCATGTAGATTCCAGCTGAAATGATAATTCAAATATTCTTATTGAGGAGGAAATACATATATTTGTATTTTGCAGACATACTTCACTAGTAGCTGTTTCTTTTAGAATTTCCTAAGTCATTCTAAAGCAAAGAAAGATTGTTTTTTCATTTCTTTTATCCTTCCTTATGGAGGACTTTGTCTTGGGAGGTTACAAATCATTTATGAGCTCAAGGATCAGAGAAGAGGCCAACAATGGTGACACTGTGGCGTTTTCTGTACACTACTTGTTAAAGGTGAGAAATTAAATGAAGCCATTTTAAACTGCTGGAGAAAATTTTGTGCTCACATGACATCATTCACATAGGGTACACCAAACACTCCAACATCTGCTGGAAAAACAGTGTGACAGCTGTAAAGACTCCAAGGAACTTCTGAAAAATACTGAGGACAGTCTCTTCATGCATACAATCTATGGGAGAGGATGTGCTGGACTTGTTGCTCATGAAGAACTGACTGGTGATGTGCTTACTGGTGGCAGCTTTAACTACTAGTACCAGGAGACAGAATAGTTTAAGATCCTGAGGGAAATGAGTAAAAAGAAAAATATAGTAGAATTACAGCCATAGACCTCTGGAGAGCAGATCTGGGCTTGTTAAAGTTGTGCTTGTTGATATGCAATGAGAATTGGTCGTGAAGAGTAAAAGGGCCATGAAGAGCTGGTTGATTTTCAAGGTTAACCTCCTCAAAGCACAGAATGGCCCAAGCGTACATGGTAGAAAGTTGATCAGGCATGGTGGAGTGCCAGCCCTGTTGAACAGGGAGTCCCTGACTGAGCTCTAATGCAGGAAGTGCAAGAGCTGTGGAGATAAGGACTGGCTACCTGGGAGGATCACAGAGATACTGTTCAGGTGCGCTGGATTGCACAGCAACAGCTGAAGAGGAGGTAGAATTCAAGAGAGATGTGGAGTATGGTCTTCTGGACATACACTGAAAAAGGGAAAGGTAAAGTTAAGAGAAATTGCAGAGGAAGGCTCAGCGAGATCTTGTAGCCTTCTGTTACTGGATGGGAGGCTGTAGGGAAGACAAAGCTGGACTGTTTGCAGGGGCCTATAGTTGTGTGGCAAGAGGCAATAGGCACCACCAACAAAAAGAGAAATTATGATTAGCTGTGAAAAAACCTTCTTACCATCAGGGTGATGGTTGGTGAAGAGTTGCACAGAAAGGCTGAAAAATCTCAGTGCTTGGAGACACTAAAAACTTGGGCAAAATCATTTTAAGTGGACCTGGTTAAAGACAGGGATTATGTCTGATGACTTCATAAGGTCCGTTCCAGTTTGTTTCATTAAATTAAATTATAGAATTCAATTGCGATTCTACAGGACTGTGATGTAACAGGTGTCCAAAAATACCCCTTCAATCTAGATTCTGTATTGGTATTACTGCATTTTAACATTCAGCAATAATTTGAGGTAGGAATATAATGGAGCCAGTTATCCCTTGACATTTCCTGTAATTTGTGCTTCTCATATTTGAGCACATGTACATATATATTTTTTCTTTGTGATTAAAAATTTGATTAAAGTTAAGGCTTCTTTAAACTGTGTATGGTCAATAAATAAACTGTCCATGTCTAATTAAATTAATCTAAGCCTTTGTTCCCCTGTGAGTGCAGTCACTCAACAGGGGAGGGACTTGAAGTTACAAAAATGGCAAGATTCACATATGTCTGTGTCTGCTCTTGTTGAAAGTGTGATTCTAAACAGTAAACTAAACATGTTAGTTCTGCCTTATTTGTAGAACTGCTGCCCAAACTCTTCCCTACTGTGATTGCCTGAGTGTTTTATCTATTCTATTCTACTCTATTATTTTAGTTATTTTATTTATTTTATTTTATTATTTTATTTTACTTTACTTTATTTTACTTGCATGTCCCAATACAAGCGGGAATAAATCCTGCTGGTATGTCGCTACCATTTCATGGTGTGATTTTGTCTCTGTGTCAGGTCTTGCATCTCTATTTTCCTATTTCTACTTTATCTTGACAATTCATTTTTCATTCCCTGTTTTTGGAAGTCCAGCCTTGAGTCACTTGAGGGATCCTTGTACCTGGAGGTCAATAAGCACTGCAGTGGCATCCTCTGGAGAACCTTGCCAGTACTGTGCTTGGTCATTCTGATTGATGACTACAGACGTAACTGTCATCATAAAACTGTTGTTTGCAATTATGACATAAAATGAACTTCATTCTGACCAGTAATTAGGTAATATAATACATAATGTTTAAGTTGTTTATCTTTTATGGTCACTGATTAGTTGGAAGTTTAGCATGATTCTTACAGTTTAGTTTATTCCTCGTTTTTCCTTCACAGTGTCACTGAAAGTAAGAATTTAGACTGTTGGAAGTGTTCCATTAATTAGAAAGTTTGCCTTGTCATTTGTTTTCATTTCAGTCCATATTTACCTGGGCTTTTTATGGCAAACTTTGAGAACAATTGGGTACTGATTTTAGTTTGTAACTCTTACATGACTTTCTGATTTCAGCTTTTTGTAGAGTGATACTTTTGAAATAGCAAGCTGTCATGCTCAGTTGAGGAGGACTTTGATATAAGAAACACAACATAGGTTTCTCTGGAATTGTGTTTAAATGCTTTTCTCTGTGGTTATAGAGCTACTCCACACAATTTTGTGTTTCCTATTCATAGAGGTTTGGATCAAGAACTTTTTAATTACTTCAATCTAATGGTTATTGTCATGCATCCTTTCATGAAAGACTCTACAGAAAAACCAAACTAGTTCCAGTATCTCAATAGAAGTTATATTGAACTGAGATATATAAAAAGTTTACAAATGCTATGTTTTAATAATTCTAGACAGAATATTTTATTCCTTGTTTCCTAATGAGTGTAGGAATTCCTGGTGTACTGTGTTTTATCTCTTTAACCCACAGGCATACCTTTTCAGTTTCTAGTGAAATTAGGCAATATAACAGTAAGGGCTTTAGTAATATTCGCATATAAGGATTTTTGATGACAAAACATCAACATTAAATTAAAACACAAAGAATCTCAAGTAATCAAATATTGAAATCATTGTAATTTTAAAATCTACAAACAATAATAATAATACCTGAAATGGAAATTAGGTTGCAAAAAATATAGGCCTTATTCCTATTTCCAAGTGCAAATGAATCGATGGCAACCTTGACATCCAGTTTCTGGAGCACTGGATGAAAACTTAAGATTACTTTCACTGCAACTAAAATGGGTCATTGACCTCAAGTTTGCAAAACTGACATATGTTGTTAACTGAGCTTCAAATTAAGGATAAAAGAGCGAAAGGTATCTGTCAAATGGCACAAAAGAAGTGACATGATCTCCCATCCCACAAAATAAGGAAACATGGAATGCATTAGCTATCCTTTATTTCAGAACAAAAAGATGAATATTAATAATACAAAATGACTAGATGAAGAGAAAAACAAGAAACTTCATTATATGATCAGCCCTTTCTAACATGAATAATAATTTTATGATAATTTTGCATAAATGGATCATCTGTATGTAGGCATAAAAGCAACTATATTATAAAGATGGCATATCAGAAAAGAGCAAAAAAAGTTATGGAATCTTACTGGAAGTTCTTTGGGTTAATATCAAGAAACAAAAAGAAAAACAGAACCCAGGGAGAGAAATTATTCCTCCAACTAACCAGAAATTAACAATTTACAGTGTAGTTAATTGATTAGCTGCTACCAAAGAGAGTAAAAAAACCAAGTAGCTATGTTTCTGAATAGGTGCCATTTTCTTATTCAGGAGACAATTATTAAAATGTAATGTAAATCATCACAGTGATATAGAAATGCTTTTAAATGCAATCAATCTTTTTTATTACAACAGATTTTGTAAAAGTCCTGGGAAACGTTATGGTTTATTACCACAGAATGTAACTTTTTAAAGAAATAATACTATGTTCCCATAAGAATCATGAACTAACGGCTTTAATTGGAAAAAGTTTAGATATTCCAAAAGAAACTATAATTGAGGTTACACATGCTAGAAAACCTTCAACACAATCTATATCAAAATCAACCTAATTCTGACAGTGATAGCTTTCTGCACCAAAGAAAAACTCAGTCCCAAAAAGCTTAAGCTGTTCAGAAGAATTTTTTTCATGTTTGATTAAACTCAATTTTATTAATTACTCTAATTTTATGTGTGTGTACACGTATGTCTGTGTTTACACATCTCAATAATACATGTTCATTGTAACAGCTATACAGAATTCTCATCTTAAACAGGGTTTCATTAATTAACTTGGCCTCATATGGGTTAAAAATGAACAATGAATTTCAATTCTCTCGGACACAATCCAAACTAGTCACAGAAGACATCCAGAGAGTTTCATCTGTCTATCAGTATTTTCAGCTATCTCTCACTGCAATAAGTAGGCATTTATTACAAAGTTTAGGGGAAGCATATATGCCATCCCACTGCAATCATCTTTGCTGCATTTCTTAATGACAAGTTCTGTTTCTATAGATCATGGAAGTATCACTTTACAGATATTTAACGCAGGGGGGGGAGGAGGGGTGGAACAGGCCTCTGCGTTTACTGAAAGTGTCTCTAAGGCTATCGAGAGATCACTCCAGCCAGCACTGCTCTGGTGCTGTACAGAAAGACCCTTCTCACACCCGTGCCGGTGTAAGGCACAGATTCTCACTCACCCAGAGAGCTGGATAGCTCATGCGTTACCAGAGACAAAGAATCCAGAGGCTCAATCAGCTGGATATTCCAGATGTTTATTCCAGAGGGTTCCAGGGTGAAAGAGGAAGAAGAACCCCACGTGTCCCTAGATATAGGGATCACCTGGGGTCAGGGGAGAGGAGGCGGGGGGAACACCACAACCAATGGAGAGAAGGGAGGGATGGAGTCAGAGGTTAGGTTACAGCCAGGATAATTTACATAATTTGGGGAGGGACTTATCGTATTACTCAGACTAGGATGTGTCCCACCAGTGAAACCCTGCTGTACTGGGACCACTTGCCTCCCCAGCAGTTCCCAAGGTGGTGTCATCTACCACTACAGATATTTTTACTGGCTATTTTTCTTTCCATACTTTTATTTTGTTATCAGCTGAGGAAGGAGCCACTATTGAAATCCTGATCATATTGTTTAAACTAAACTGACATATCTTTGAGATATTAGTGCCTGATCGATGATATCAATATATATTTGGGCTAGATGTTTTTTCTAGCTACAGCAGGATGCTTTCAGGGTGAAAACCCAGACAAGACAGTTTGTTCAAGGTCACTTATGTATTATAGAATTTGGCATTTTGCAGTTCAATACTTGACCACAGTGAGTGATATTGATAAAGCCTGAGACAAGGTGTCCCTTGTGTATGGCAGCTTTTCCTGGATTAGTTTTATGTCTGTATGTTTCCTAGCTAATTATCACCTCTACTTAGCTACAGCAAACAAATGGAAAATGAGATTGTTCAAACATCCTCATACCTATGTATGCAATGCTGATTTTATTTAGAACAATCTGATGTCTTTTTATAATCCTTATTTATGACAGAAGCTGATTTTTTTTCTTTTTGACTGCCAAACCTTGCTACAGAGAGGTGATTCTTTGTACATCTACTAAAATTAAGTAGAAGCTATAATTTCATTGGAAAAAAATGCAGCTTGTATAGTTATCTTCATTTATATTTTAGCTAAGTGAATTTCCTAAAGACGTGATTATAATATGGAGTTAAGCAAACTGCTGAATGTCCACCATGAGGACTGATTCAAGTTTTGTTTTAATTGAGACTTGAGTTTTGAATGCTATATTGGGTAGATGATAAAATATTAAAAAATTGTTTGAATATTCATCAAACTATGCTACTTGCTGTGGTGTAAACAACAAATGATTCAGCGTAAAACCTATGATGCCTTAAAAATAGGCAATTGCTGTCTGAATTGATCTGGAAAACACAAGTATCTTCAGCGGCAGTTTGTCAAGGTATTTTCATTAAACTGTAGACACCATAGACACCATAGCTCTCTAGCGAGAGCCCATTTCTGGTGTCATGCAAAATCAATGGCAGAGCCCCTAATAATTTCAATGGCAGCACAGCAGTTCCTGTGGTACCATGGTCACTTCAGAGGGTGGATCCCCTCTGGAAAGGGGTGACCTCAATGTTCCACTCATAGGTTATTTGGTAGTAAGGTCTTAACGTGCAAAAGGTTAAACCTTACTGGAGCACAATTTCCTTTCTTTTGGTAACTTCAAAGCTAGGTTTGGATGTGTTGGTCGTTGAGTTTAGTGCACGCTGGGGTGAGTTTTATCACCTTTTGGTATCCAAGTGACACAGGTCTGAGTTTACCTGAAGAAAGTTGTGCAGCATTGACAGGTGGTTGTCATCTTCATCTACCAGGGTGAGACCATCTGGGGTGAGAAGGTTCAGCTGTTCAGGGACCTGTGCCTGTTTTCACTAATTGGAGGCTTGTTCCTCAGGTCACCTCTCATGGGTGTTTGTAGTCAGTGTTCCCCCACGACTCTTCTTTCATTTTGGCTGAAGGATTGTTTTAAAGGACTCTGGAATGTGCTTCTGGGAAATTGAAAGCTAATTGCCTTGTAAGTAGGTTAAAGATGGCTGTTACCTTTCCTGGGTTATAAGTACATACTCTGTAATAGAGAACATCTCTGAGAGAAAGATGTGCCTGTCTGAGGGCTGAAAGAATAAAGTTTCTATAATGTAGAGTGAGATACTTTGTCCTAAATTTTTTTAACTGGGGCAAATCACCCTTCAGTTAGGCATTCTTATGTAATTTTTTTCAACTGGAGATATAACCTCCTTAGATATTACTTTCTTACAATTGATATGCTTTCTTGTGCAGCTTCTGTGAGTATCGCATGAGAATTTCAGGGATAATTTCAAGGAAATAATTGTTAACCTTTCAAGAATATTCCATGGATTATTTTAAACTCATGGGTTTTTGCATATGGCATGCTTATGTTTTGAAAAAGCTTTTATTTAAAAAGAGTTTTAAGTGTGAGAATAATTTTATTATTTGGATACATTTATGTTTTTTATAATATGATGTTTAAAACCTCATCTCTTGATGCAGCTCTTAGGAGAACATACTTTATAAACTATGATCATATTCAGCATTTTTAAAAGAAGCTTTTAGAAAAAACATCACAATTGTATAGAGCAATTATTCATTTTTGCAAATGATAGTGTATGAAAATATGAAGCTTCAAAATGACTGATGACAACATTGAATTACTTACCACAGTGCACTTGACAATGTAAAAAGGTCAACATTATTCATTCAAATTATGCATTAAAATTTTTTTGAATTGCTTTTTTTTCCCCTTATTTTTAATTCTTGCTGTGTATGTGTTGCTTGGTAACCTTGGAAAAGTTATTTAAAATGAAAGCTATTTTTAATTCTCCATGGAAGATCCCATGGTGAGAAACTATTGGCAGAGTGATACACAAAGGACTACCACAGCAGGCATGAGATATGTGTTGCTATGCCAAGGAACATAAGTTATTATTAAAAAACTATTAATGAAAGCTCTTCACCACTGCAAGGGGACACAACATAGTCTTAAAAAAAATAGAGAACTTTCCCTTTTACCTTTTTTTCTTTCCTACTCCTCTGTACACTTGGGCCACCATTTTCCAAAATATGTCAGTAATTTTCCAGAAGAGGTTCAGTGTACATATTACAGGGAAAGATTTTATGCCATATCACAAACTCATGTCCTCTTGCACTTTTAAAATTTTATTTATTTATCCTATTTGATAAGCATAAAACTATTTTCATGTTTCTTGAAATGCAAATTCCTCCTTGAATTATCCCTATCACATGATTTGATCTTGAAGATTCCCAACATAGTCATACTTTCACACTGTAGTCTTAATTTACATGTAGGTGATGGTGCTGAAGCGATCGAGTGTATCAGGATCAGTCTTTACCTAACCTGACTACAAAGATGGCCATGCCACTATGTGTCACTGTGTGCCAGAAAGCTCTTTGACACTAGCTCCTATTCTGGAGCTTGTGGAAGGGATGTAATTTAAAATTACCTCCAGCACCTGAGTAAATTAATGCTTGTGCTCTGCCTACTCTTCTCATTTATGTTAAATTTCTTAGAAATCTTTCACATTGTTCAAATCTCTCACAAGAGCAAATTTCTTTCATCAGGCCACTCCATCAGGCTTAATGTGGTCTGGGAATGACTGAAAGACAAGCTCCAAGTGATGTATAGTGGCTTGGAATGAGACAAATTACAGATCTAGCTACAGGCAGTACATAAATTTCAGGTGATCTGAAACCCCCTTTTTGCATTTTCTGTGCCATTTCTTTTGGCCTCAGATGTTTCCACTGAATAGCTGAAGCTTTCAATTTTTTTCTGCAATTGCACTTACTTTAATTTTTGGCCTTTGCAAATGTGGCAGAGTTGTCTAAAAGAGAAAGACTGAGAGAATTGTGGCTGTTCAGCCTGGAAAACAGAAGACAGAGGTCACCTTAATGCAATCTTCCAATAACTGAGGCGAGTCCACAGGAAAGCTGGAGAGGGCCCATAGTAACAGAACAAGAGGTAATTGCTTTAAACTGAAAGAGGGTAGGTTTAGATTAGCTATTTGGGAAGAAATTATTTACAGTAAGGGTGGTAAGACACTGCAACAAATTGCCCAGAAAAGTGGATGCCTCATCCTTGAAAGTGTTCAAAGCCAGATTGGATAGGGCTTTAAGCAACCTTATCTAGTGAAAGTGTCTCTGCCCATGGCTGTGCGGTTGGAACTCAATTGTTCCTTCCAACCCAAGACACGCTATGATTCTATGACAAACTATCCTATAAAGTCTTTGCATGTAGAAACATGTGGCTGATGAAACACAGAGAAATCTGATACAAAATGGTCCCAAGAAATACTAAACAGAGTTTCAAGACATGATATGGAAAGTTGATCAGGTATTTTATGATAGAATCTAACGTTTCAGACATGACAGAGACAGGAATTAAGAAGCTCAGCGAAGCTGACCCTGAATCTGAATGCAAGGAGACAGTCAGCTGTGGAAAACAATTTTGATTAGAACATTTCATTGGAAAAGTTTCATCTCTCTCATCTTCTATCATATTTCATAATAAATATGCATAGCATGATTCATACAAGTCATTAAAAGAAAATATTGGCAGAAATATGGTTCAAAATAATGTTAATATGGAGAGAGTTTAATTAAAAGTTGCAACAATTGGTCACTCAAAGTTATTGTCAGTAATGACTCAGACTTTCTAATACTTGGCAATATTTATTAAGCTGTTTTACAGCTGCTATTAGGAATAAATTGCTTCTTCCAGATTATTTCAATAATTTTACTGGTAGAGCAGTACTGAGGACAGAAACAAATAAATAGATGAATATACAAACCAAATTAGCTTACCAGGCCTTACTGCCAAGTTGCCGTGGTTTTATCACCAAGACATGGCTGACCACATCATTATGTAAATGATCATTAAATATTTAGGCAGGCTTTGAGGCAAGGCTTACTACAGATGCAAATCCAGATCCACAGTCTTAGTGCAAACTTTCTATGACTTTTTTCCTGAGAATATAAAGAGATTGTGGTATGAATTTAACATTCTTTTACACTTCAGTGACTGAACATTCATGTCGGTGAATAGCATAAGAGAATCATCTCAGTTCTGCCCCAAGATCCCTGGGCAAGATTTTCCAAAGAAAGGATTGATAGAGTTGGCTTTCAGTGGGAGATAAATTTAATTGGCTTATTAGTTCAACCTCAGACTCCTAAAAACTGAAGATACATGCAGGTTTTTTAAAAGGTACTTGTGCATTTGCCCTTATTATCTTTGCTTGTAGAGACAAATATATCTACCATTAACCACAAGGCCCAATCTGTTTCATGCAAAAAATCTTTCTCACTGCTGTGCAGTCTCCACAGTCCAGAAAATAATCTCTAGGTTCATTTCTACTGTGTTTCCCTTACCCTCCTATCCCTTCCTGCCTGAATTTAAAGCTAAAAGGCCCAGTTCTGCTATTTTGCCAATGATAGATTATGAAGGGATAATTTCTCACTTTTCACTGTTATTTTAAATCAATTTCTGGAAATTTACATTCCAAATCTTTTTGTATGGGTACATAATTTTCACCCCTCAAATAATATCTGCACAGTTTTAGGGTGTCATGACAATTTGTTTTCTTCTTTGATGTATTTACATGTGTTTTCTGGACAAGCAAAGACATCCTTATGTGGTTTCTGCTCCAGAGGACAAGAAAGAAGTTTAATGCTGCTACCATTTGGCATATACGTGAATAGTGCTTTCTGGTTGCCTTTTTTTACATGGCATGCCAAATCTCCCCGAAATGCTTCTGTGGCTGTTTTTATGGTTACTGAAGTGCTGATATACTTACTGTGCTATGCACCAAGAGAATATTGTGTTCTTATATGTACATTAACAATCTGTAATGCCCTTCTGAACACATACCTGCAAGAAATTCATAGACACTGAAAAGTGATTACATACATGTATAAGTATTTTAGGTTTTCATTTAAATAGTTTATACTCATTTGGTAAAGTTTGATTGGCAGGTTTTTTTCTCATAATATTTTAGAATTAGCCAGCTGTTCTTGGCTCCTTTGCTAAAAGTATTTCTTAGAAAGTTTACTTGCTGGTGTCTTGATTTGAAAGCCAGGTGTCTGCCAAGGAAAGGGGAACCTCCCTTAGAATAGAAAATATGACCTCCCCCCTCTTCCCTCCAAATTATTATAACCTTGAAATCAAAGGGCTTTCAGGCAAAAGATACGGGGAAAGGAATAACAGCTCTTTACTAGTATTTATAACAAGGCAGAATAATACAGAAACAATGGTTTAATCTGACAAAGTCAGAATACAACCTGCCACTCTGTTAATCAGGGTGGTGGTAGCAGTCCTGTTAAATGGTGGCTGCAGTCCCGTTGGAATGATGGATGTGGTCTTTGTTGAAGCAGTGGTCCTGCAGAAAAGGTCTGGTTGGTCTCTGGAGGTCCAGTGGTGACTCTTGAGCTCTTTTCCTCTGGGAATCCAGTGGAAGTCATGCCCCAGTGATCCAGAGTCTCATTTTAAATGCAAGTGGGAATGTTCAGTTCCTCCTCTCTGGGCAGGGCATCTCCCAATGGGATGATGTAATCCTGTGAGTCACTCCCGGAGACCTTGATGGCTCATTAGCAGAGATAGCCCTGGATGGTGTTATCAGGGCTGAGTCATGCTGAAGATAAAGAGCACTGCCCCACCTGTTCTTAACAGCTTATGAAGATGGTAATGGAATACATACTTTTGGTTACACCTTCCATATAACCTAAGACAGCTGGAAAGGTAACTCTTGTTTTGTTTTGTTTTATTATAGATTTTTCTTTTCTCTCATATAATTTTACGGTGCTGATGCAGTAGTGTAACCAGTATAACTTCAACTGAATTCGTTACATCAGTAGAGTTTTTGTATCCCTGGAAAGGTTTATTCTTTGCTGTGAATTCATTTAACATCTATGTCATTCTTACCTGACACTCACCCATTTATTCAGTGATGTCTCATCATTCTCTGAAATAGCAAGAGAAAGGCAGTAGACTTCTTTCAGTTTTAACTAAACCTAATTAATTGGTCACAATGGACTTCCCTGAAAGTTCTTCTGCATTTTAATTGAAATATTGACTTTTGTAAAGTGAAAAGCTCATTTTGCATACTCAAGATCTCAGTAACTCGTTAAGAAGTCTCCAGACAGGTATTAACTTCAGTATAGACACATGTTGGTTCCATACAGAAGATAAAGTGACTTATCCTGGATTTCCCATTACTTTTCGCTCTCATTTTTATGACTGCTGAGATATTCAGGTGCTGCGTGCAGAAGGGAAGACACTGGGGTAAATATGCTCAAAGTTTCTTTCCACTCCCATATTTATTGTTATCTTTACTTAAATTTGTATGTATAGAATTGGAAGCCAAAGACAATTTGTAATTGAGCTATTTTGCATGGAATAATATTCTGGAAAGCTCAATATATTTAGTAAATATGGTCCTTTCTTAGAGTTATTGTGGTCACACTGAGTGATTCTACCTTAAAACACCTCATCAGCATTTTGTCCTGTGGTTCAGCATGAAGAGTGGGACTCATAATTGATTGTGGCAAGGAAATATCATTAAGGAGCGAAGCAGAACACTAAAAACTTTGATTATATTTTGTATTTTTAATGGAAGTTTCAAATTCAATTACTTTGAAAAATAAAGTTAATTTTAAAGTTAGGTAAAGCCAATGAAAATAACTTATAACAAAAAAATATCCCTTATATTTTTGGACTTAAAAATAGCAATTTGCAGTCAGTGTTAGTCCACATGTATGGATGTTGCTATAAATTAAGGTATTTTTATTCACCTTTTATTGAGAACAAAAATGCAACAAATATTCATTTATTCCAAAGGCTCAATTCCACTTATCTTATTGAAGTTCTGAGGAAATACTTTTTATTTTCTTTATTGTTAAAAATATAGTAGTAAAATAATATGTCTAATGTAAGAAAAAAAAGGAAAAAGTGGACTCAAATTGTTATTATGTCATCCTAAATTTTGATAGGTAATTTGAGACACTGAAATGCAGCTTTTAAAAGAGTTAAGAAATTTTCATCATATATCTTTGAAGGGCATAAAACAAAATAAGAAGTGAGTAAGATTGAGTTGCTTCAACTCAATGGGTCAAGGTAAAGATCATTCAGGCCTTCTGCCTGAAGTGTCATATGAAGATATTTAGGGAAAAATGCAATAGAAAGTATGCAAAATTAAAACTTTCATCATTTTATTAAAGGTTTCAGCGATGGCAGAACTTGGGCCATCCTGTTTAAAAGCAAGAGGGAAATCTTTTTAATTTAAAATTTTCATTGATTTTGGACACATTTACACTTTTGATTTCCAGAGTGTCCATATGTTAAATTAATTCCATAATTGATAAGGGTTTTGTGGAAAATATTTCCTTTTGCACCAGTGTGCTTCCTGATTTTACTGGCTGCCTGATAATTGTTGAATTACCAAAAAATGGGTCATCACTGCCTATTTTCTACTTGAAGGTACAGACCTATGTTATACCCTCTGCTTGTTCTGTTTGCAAAACTAAAAAATCCTAGACTACTAATCTGTACTCACATGGAAAATATTGCATATTTTCTGGTCCTTCCCTGTTAATTCTTTAATTCTCAAGACTGTAGTATAGTTATTTCATTTTTTTTGGTCAGGTTTAACATTTCTGTATATTAAACTGGTATTTTTTGAAAACTAACTGTAAAGTTTCCAAAATCTCTTTTCTACGTGGCAATATTCTAAATTGAGCCCTTTTCTGTAGGTACAGAAATTTCATTTTGTGAAAAATTTTGCATTCTTATTCTGTTTAATCACTCAGAACTGTGATTTTTAAAATTTTTCCAGCTTTTTACAGAGAGCACTGACATTTCAGATCACAAGTAAGCTTTTTTGTGGTTCAGTATTTATTGTATTTTGCACAGGTAAATATATTCTCATACAATCCAAAAGTAGAAAGAATATTGGAACATTAGTTTTTCTGTTGGTTTTAAAACCATGGGTCTATAGTAGCTAAAACTGCCTTCCATCTTATCTTCTTCAGTGATTTCTGACATGAAACATTCTCCCCAAAACCCCAGAAGATTTGCAAAGGGAAATATATTCTTTAAAACTCCTTTGCAACTTTTCTTATTGGTGGAAAATTTGTCTTCTGAAACATTTGACTTTCAAGAGAGAAACTGCTGAAAAACTGTGAAGATACAAAAGTCATTACAGAACTGGAAGTTTTCTGGCTTTATAATATATTCTAAACTGATCTTGGTTGCAAATTAAACAGGTGGTGCCCAGGATTCCAATGCTTTAAGAAAGAAATAGCAGGAGAGAATGTGTAAGGGGGAATATTTATTACTAATTTGGAAAAGATTTAGGGAAAATAGCTGGATACAAATATTTCAATTTCAACCATCATCTGCCCTAAAAGCTATGGTATTTAATTTTGAATTGGTTGAAAGTATTTATACATCTTCATAGAATTTTAGAATGGTTTGGGTTGAAAGGGACTTTAAAGATCATCCAGTTTCAACTCCCCTGCCATGGTCAGGAAACCTTCCACTAGACCAGGCAGGCTGCATCTTCACTTGAAACGTAGACAAGCCTCCTGTTGTAATCAAACATTTTGGATAAACGTGAGTCAGGGAGCAAGACATGCATTTCTCATATCTTAACATAGAAAAATTTACAAGATGATGACGCATCATTGTATTTATTTATTTTCATTCAGTGTGCAATGAACAGTACTTGTTGTGATGCGTCCTTCCTGCCCCTACCCCCGCCCCCCTGACCCCTCCTGACTGGATGTGAGTCAGGACCGCCTCCCATCCCCAGAGATAAAAGCCCCAGCAAGATCCTTAACAGGCCCTCTTTCGTTCCGGCCCCGAATGGAACTCACATCCTCCCGTGTCTTCCCTTCCCCCTCCTCAGTCCCCCAACCTCTCCCGTTTTCCATAATAAAGACACCATGGAGACCTGGAAGGAAACAGCTGCCTTTCTAAACCTGTGACGCTTCTGCCAGCACCGAGTCTGACCAGTCCCACAGCTCGTGGCCACGGAGAGACCACCCTGCGGGTTCCACCTTGGGGCAGCCCTTCCCCACAGCAGGAGGGGGCTGCCCGAGGGCTCTGCACTGCTGCGAGTGCTATCATTTATAAAATAAATTTACTTTTTACTTCCTTCTCTTAGTAAAACTTTTCATTAAAACTGATTTCTCTGATCACTAAGGCAGGTATTTATCCTGGGAGGCCATAATACATTTACAAATAGATAAATAGTGCTACTAGAGCCACTTTATTTTTCCAGGACAAAGCAGTGTTCCTAATATTAGGACATAGTAGAAAAATTACCTGAACTGCTTTAAGAATGTGACATGCATATGCAGATGTATGAATGTATGTGCATATATATGAGAAAAATATTCTAGAAAATGTAAAGATAACATGACTGAAAAAGGTTTAACAAGACAGGCATTTTGGCTAGTGAAATGCTACCTCTTTCCCATCTGCAAGGTTGTGTGTGCTCAAAAAGTCATCACAAGATAGCAGCAACACAGGGGAGAAAGAAAGGTGGTGGAAAACAGCTTTGCCTTCCTCTTTCGTCTGATGTGAAACATATGTACATTGCTTCAGAAGTTGCTTAACTGACTTCACACATGCTACAGAAATGATTTACAGACATCACAGAGACTACGTAATGAGACAAGGTGCAAATAAGGTTAAACACTGCAACAGCACTGTCTGAGCAAGATGAACAGTCTGTTTGGTATGGTGAGTGTGTAGGAAACACTCACGCAACCTCAAAACATGTATATTCAGCTTTTCTTTGCTTGCCTGGATCTTCTTGTAATGTATTTTAAAGGAAACAAAATTTAAGAGGTTACCTTCATGCAATCCTGAACCAAAAAATATTTAGGATCTTCAAATATGGCATGCCCTCCAAAAAGTCTTCCTTCCTGATATTGATTAATATCTGCTTTTTCTTTGGTATTTTTCTGCCTGTTGTGCACCTTTTAGTGTGTATTTTCAGGCAGAAAGTCTAGAACATTTGGTATGTCATCAAAGTCAATTTTTTGAGTCTCATCCTTCAGCTTCAAACTATTTATTTATCAGTAATTTGTCCTAGATCTTTAGCATCATTGATTACATTTTATGAGAGGGTGTGAGATAATTTCATGCCAAAAATGTGAGCCATAATTTTATATTCTGAAGACTCCAAGACCACTGCTGTCATGCTCTTTCTAGCATTTAATTTTTCTTTTTCTTTCTGAAATTTTGCAGTACATCAGGTCGAAACTGATGTCTTTAGTAAATATCGGAAAGAACACAAAACCATATTTTACTGCATTATCATTTGCTAATAATTTATTGTTTTTCAGTTGCAGACATTATATATGCTATTGTGTTGGTTGTCTTTAGAATCTATTTTTCTAGACAACTTTTTTTCCTCAGTGATTTATAGTTTAAATAACTCAGTGTCACAATATAAGATTATCTTTTTTCTGACCATATAAATTGCAGAATAATTTCATTCTTTTGTTAAAATAGGGATGGACTAAAAAAAAAAATGTAGAGAGAGTGACAGGTCCATTAATGAGAGCTCCAGCAGATCAGTGCCACTAAGGTGTGGCTAGCACAGGTTTTTCCCATGAGAATTTTTCTTGGGTTTTATAAATAAAGATAAAGTTTGGATGTTATTGGAACAGTGTCCCAGAACTTGGACAGTGCAAGCCTGGCCAATCAGGCCTGGGGGAAGGCTTCTGACCGACCAATCTGGGTGACTTTTGAAAACTCTATATGTATGATGAAATCAAAACAATAAAGGTCATTCCTTCTTGCCACTGAGAAATGGTGCCTTCATTACTCTGCTAGCTGCTCAACAGCGACACTAAGGTCCTATAATTTGCTCTGAAGAAAAGTGCTTTGTCTTGTTTTATGCACTCATACATATATACTCAGTTTCTTTCAACTGCTATTTGAAGCTCCCTGCCAGAAAAAATACAAATGGAACGTAATTTTGTTCTCTAAGTCGTAATAACAAAGGTCATGTTTGTAAAATGCAAAATAGTAGCTTTAGAATTTTTAGAAAAAAGTTTTCATTTAAATAGAAAAATACTTTGTACAAGAACAACATTGTTGCAAAAGACATGAAACAGCAAATCTGAAAATACAACACTGTTTGCTTTAGCATATTCATTTATAGTAATCTAGAACAGCCTTGATGGTACAGTTGATTCCTGAACACAGAGGGAAAAAATTGCGACTACTCTGCTAAATTCATATAAAAAGAAGTCACAGCAGTGTTAAAGCTACTTTGTAATTCATCAGATTTGATTTTTGAAGTAATGCTGTGTTATTTAAACAAATGGAAAAAAGTTACATATTTAGTTCTTTATCAAAACATTCATTTCTGTCTTCATAGAATCACTTAATGATTCAAGTTTGAAGGTACTCTGCGGATTATTCAGACAGAACTTTACTCATATTTGAAGCAAAATTGTACATAAGAAATAAACACAGACCACTCAATAGTCTTAAATTGATGTCTATTACTTCAGGTTTCTGGAGGAAATGGTATTCTGCCAAATCTTATACCCATCTGGTACACCTATATTTCAAATAAACTAATACTGTGGAGAAAGCTTTTTACATTATGAACTAACAGACAGGAGTAAGTAAAATGGCAGAAGATTGGAGCTGTAACTCCTTTTCTGCTAGCCAATAGCTGAAACTGCTTACCTTTCTCCTTCAGAATGAAATGTCTGAGTCAAAGCACACCACTCATTAGCTATGGTGGTCTATTTGTAGTAAGAGATATGAAAAGTCAGAATAAGCTCTCAAAGAAAAATATCGTGTTTGATTTTAGCTAAGATACTAGGCTGTGTTTAATTTTTGTCTTTTACTGAGATATGAAAGGTTTTAAAGTCAAGAACAATCCAAGAAATGTATGCACATATACACATATATTTATGTTTGTTTATTTCTCCTATTCTTCAAATTCCCCGAAGCAAGTGTGTCTGGATTTCAGTGGGATTTTCCTGAATTTGAATATGAATTTGAATGTTAAGAAATGAGTGGCATGTTTTGTAGTTAGAGATTATTTCAATTCCCAAACCCTACAATTCTTTCAGCTACTAATTTCCTCCTCCACTGTATTTCAGTGTAGGAACTCCATATGTAATTATCATATAGATAAGTAGTTCTTTTAGTGTTCTAGATTGGCTAATTACTGAGGAGCTTAATTACTATATTACCAGAAATTCATGAGTGTAAAGGCATCTTGGGCTGCAGAATGAGGAAAGAATAAGTCTGACACTTTTTTCTACTGATCAGAGCTTTGACAGAGGTTTGAGTTACCTTTTTTCATATGCATTGGGTTTATATATTTGGTACACATGACAAAGTAGCAGGAGATCTACAGAACTGGCAGAACTTCTGTCAGAAGATACCCCCATGCCTGACAGACCCTGTGCTGCCATCTCCAAGAAGGAACTGCTACTGTTTAAAGCTGACTTGATCATTGACAGCAGTAGAGCCTCAGTGAAGACATATTTAAGAAAGGGAGAAAATGCTGTGCAGCTACTATGGGAGAGAAAATATGTGAGAAAAACTATTGTGGAGGCACCAAGGTCAGTGGAAAAGGATGGGGATTAGTGGCGCATGACCCAGAGCTGATATTCCTCTGCAGTCTATGGGGAGGACTGTGGTGACACAGGCTGTCACCCTGCAGTCCATGGAGGGTCCATGCTGGAGCAAGTTTTCTGGCAGGATTTGTGGCCCAAAAGGGGACATATGTTGGAGCATGCTCCTGAAGGACTGCATTCTTGGAAGGGACTCACACTGTCGGAATTCGTGAAGAACTGCAGTCCATGGGACAGACCAACACTGGAGCAGTTTGTGAAGGACTGTCTCCTGCAGATGGGACACTGTGCTGGAGGAGGAGAAGAGCATGAGCAACAGACACAATGCACCATGGTTTCCATCCTCTTGCCCCGCCTTGGGGGATGGAAATTAGAAGAATCAGGAATGATGCTGAGTGTGGGAAGAAGTGAGGGTTGGCAGGAATGGGATTATAGATTTATTCTTATTTCTTATTATACTTATCTTTTCAATTGGCAAAAAATATTTTCCCTGAGTCTGTTTTGTCTGTAACAGTAATTGCTGAGGAAGTTCTCCCTGTCCTTATCTAAACCCACAATCTTTTTGTTGTATTTTCTTCACCTGTTCTGCTGAGGAGGGGAGTGGTACAGTGGCTTGGTGGACACTTGGCAGTCATCCAAGGTCAACCCACCACATTCTAATTTAATGTTTTCTTGGTAAATTACATTTTGTTTTATTATTGTAGTAAAGAATAAGCATATTAAAATTACTTTATAGATATTAAAGGCACAAAATCTGGGCTCTTAGAAGTAGGAAAACTAAAAGATGCCTTTTGCATAAAATATGAAATTAATAGGATTTACTTTAAAGTACTTTCTTCACTGATACATGCTTCTCTCTCTTATTATAATTCAATTATAATTAATCAATGTTCAGAAAAAAAAAAGAATGTGTAGTCTTTCATTGTAAAATCCAATAGATATTAGCCACTTTGGGTTAACGAATGGATGAGGTGCTATTTTAAAGATTTTGGGGTTTTATTTATCATTAAATTAGCTAGTGCTATTTGAGATAGCTCTATCTTGAACCTCTCTATTTAGGATTGGTATTAAGAACCCTTTTCACAATCTTTAGCTTTTCTCAGAAACCAACCAAAGGAAGAAACAATGAAGTAATGCAGTTAGTATTGTATCCCTCGGTACATTCCCTTGCTCACTGCACAGTATTTCAGTACTTTAAGTAATTGCATTAAGTTATATCAATTCTGTCCTTTAATAAAGATGTTGGCAGAAAACTTCCTGTTGTCTTTTTAATCCATTTAGGAATTCCCTACAGATTAGCATACTCATTATGATAGGAATAGCAGATTCCTTTGAAAAACAAATAAGTAATTTATTCACTTGTGTTGTTACTTTACATTCAAATATTCAGGACCATATAAAATACAAGAAAATCTTTTTTACATGTGTTTTGAACATATATAAACAAATAAAATGGTTGCTATGTGTTTTAATTGGAGGAAAACACAGTTAGTTTTTCTGGGAATTGAAACAATTCTAAGGCACAGGTCACCACTTTGCCCTCAGATAGCATCCGCTAGTGAAGAATTAGCTACCATAGGTCACTCGAGATTGTTTTCTACCCATTGTTGATATCCTGCAAGTGGCTATTTAATGGCTAGTTAATTGAACATGCTGTATTGGAGGTTAAAAAAATATGGAATATTTAATAGAGCAACAGGTAAACTAAGAAACATCAGGTCAGAAAAAGTCTTGTGAGGGTGAAAACAGATCTGCCAGTACTACACACACAGTGAAGTCTATAAAGAAATGGTTTAAAAAATAATGTCTCAATTTTTACTGCATTTTTTTCCAAATGTTGTCAGGGATCACTTACCCTAATGTATTTTATGTATAAAATTTTATAACATATGCCACTGTGCCAGGTTAACCTTTGCTGGCTGCCAGACATCCACCTAGACACTCTCTTACTCCCTTTCTGCAGTAGGACAAGAGGAGAAAATAAGATTAAAAAAGTCAGTAATTGAGATAAAGATTCGGAGCTCAGTTACTGCTTCTACCATGGATGACAAAACAGTCTAGACCTCATGGAAATTAATTTATTGAAAATTAAATCAGATTTGGAAGAAGAAAAACAAGGAAAAATATTATAACAGCACATTCCTCTGCACATTTCTTTTTCCCCCAGGCTTATTTTCACCCTTTCATTTCCTACTCTCTGCCTCCTCAGAGTGGATGGAGAATGGGTGTTGCATTCAGTTCATAACAATCCATCTCTCCTTGCTCAGGCTGTTATCTCTTTCAGTATAGGGCCCTTCAAGATAAACCTGCTGCAGCATGGGTCCTTCATTGGCCATGGTCCTTCAGTAATATCTGCTCCAGCATGGATTCTTCTTGGGTGTTACTTTTTTAGGAAAGATCCACCAGCTCTGGTGCTCTGACTTCTGTGGGCTACAGTGTTGACAGCTGTCCTAGTGTGGTCTTCACCATGGATTGCAGGAGACCAACTGCTCTGGTGCTGGAGCACCTCTGCTGCCTCCTTCTTGTATGGCCTTGGTGTGCATAGCATCATTTCTTGTGCTTGTTTTTTTCTTCCCTTAGTCCTCCTTGCTTTTTGGCATTTTGACTTTTTAAAAATAGCTTACCACAGAATTACCACCAGCTTGGCTGAAGGGCTCAGCTGTGCTTACCACGGGTCTCCTGTGGAGGCAGGTGGGACCAGGATATCCAGAAGCCCCTGCCCTCAGCTCACACAGGAGCACTGCCCCAAAGCCTCTGCTAGGTAAATTTAAAATAACCTTCCTTTTTTTCCACTGTAATTGCATGTACCCTCATATCTAATAAGAATTTAAAGCAAATTATGAAAGAATTGTTCATTAGGAATCTAAATTTTGTCTGGTGAATCTGTATTAGGAAATGTTTATCCACAGCAGAACTCCTGGTCATCAGAGACATAAAATAGGTTGGTTTTGTGTTGGGGTGTTTTTTTCCCAGTTAGTCAAAATACCTGTCACCTTCCATTTCCTGCACCAAGCTTACACTGTACCAGTCTCACTAGAAAATTTTGTGTACTAGGGCTGCTCCTGACAGTAGGTGAGTTTCAATGAGCATAGACACAAAGAGCTAAAGAATTAAAAATAACAACAAACCATATGTTAAAAAATAATTTAAAAAATCTTGCCATGCACAAACTAAGTTATTTTTTGCCATTGCTCGTGTAAAAGTCTGAACACTAATATTTATCAGATAACAGTTATCCCATGATACTCTGACTAATACTTTTCTGACAGGTTAAGTCACTCTCAGTTTATTTTTGTATTGGTACTGATATGTAAGACAAAATTCTTCATTCATTCCTAAATTTATTCTTCCTGCATAAAATTTCAACTGGGTTAATTTAATGTCAGCCCACAATAACATTGTCATGACACTGTTTTTCCAGATTGCTGGATTTAGATAAAGATTGCTATCTCTTTTACTGAAGTCAGTCCTGAAACTCTCACTCATGATTAATCTATATTTTTCTCTCCAAAGAATTTTCCCCTTCTGAATAAAATCCATATAGCTGAAGATGTAACTCAGTTCTTGTGGGAGTCAGTGAAAAGATTCACATATACTTCCAGGGAAGCTGAATCGGGCTTTTACTATTGTTATAGGCATATATGGTCTTCACTCTTATTGCAACAACAATCTTTTTACAAGTTGCCCACACTCCAGATTTATTTTATAGTCATCTGGTCTCTATGTATCTAGTAGAGTATCAAAATCTACTGAAAGGGACAAAAGATAAAAAGGCCTTCAAAAATAATGAACATTATACTTCTCTTTCTGAATGACATGTTGGGAGGGGACACAGCCAGGACAGATGATACCACATGATCATAGGGATATCCCAAACCATCTGCTGTCATGCTCAAAATATAAAACTGGAGGTAGAAGAAAGAAGGGGGAGGACGTTTAGACCGATGGCATTTCTCTTCCTGGAGAAGAGGAGGCTCAGGGGTGACCTTATTGCTCTTTACATCTACCTGAAAGGAGGTTGTAGCCAGAGGGAGGTCAGCTATTTCTCCCAGGCAATAAATGATAGGACAAGAGGACATGGACTGAAGGTGCACCAGGAGAGGTTTAAGTCGGACACTAGGAAGAATTTTTCACAGAAAGAGTAATTAGACATTGAAATTAACTGCCCAGGGACACAGTGGAGTCACTGTACCTGGAGGTGTTTAAGGAAAGACTGGACTTGGCACTTAGTGACATGGTCTAGTGGACAGGGTGGTGTTCAATCATAGGTTGGACTGTGATTCCCAAGTATTCCTTTTTCTAGGGATGTCTGAACCCCTGCTTGCCCATGGGAAGTGGTGAATTAATTCTTCTGCTTGTGCACACAGCTTTTGTTACACTGGTTAAACTGCCTTTATCTCTACCTGCAAGTTCTTACACTATTACCCCTCTGATTGTATCTCACTCCCACTTATGTTTCCAGGTTGTTTACAATAAATATCTTCATTCATCTTTGCCAATTTTGTCAGGCAACTAATTTACATGGTAGCTCCAGATTGAACTGCATCGTTTTAAACGTGAAGTTTGTCTCCCATCTAAAGAGATTTATTATTCTCATCAAGAGCACCATTCATGAGCAAGAAAAGTTAGTTGTGCTTCGGAACAAAAGATAAATGTTTATTCTAACCATTTATTTCCTCGATGTCCTGTTGCAAGGTTCAGCATACTTTATGATATATCTTTTAAAATGTCCTTTCTAAAGATATATTTCTCTAGTAATTTTTATATCTATAAGTAGGCAGTTTCGATGTATAGATAGAAGGTTTGAATAACATTAGACTGTAAAATGCAGTGGTTTTACTCCTGGGAATGAAAAAATAGAATAGTTTCTCTTTAGCAAGAAAAAGTGAATGGATTTTTATTTCCTATCAGTAATGCGATGCATCATCTTTTCCACTGATTGCTATTTTTTTTTAAGTTACATTTTTCCCAACCACAAGATATTAACACATAAAAGTTAATTAACCTGTGGATCCTTACATACCCTAGATTTTTTTATAGCAACCCATATACAACATTTACAAACAGACTAGAAAGTGAAAGAACTTAAACATATCAACATAATTCAGTTGTGAGTTTATTTTTTAAATAAGTTGTTCTTTGAAAGTAGATATGGTTAAAGCCTGTACCAGAATTCTGAGAATTTACTCCTGTGTTTCTCATGTTTTCAAAGTTTGTCTTTTCCTGTGCCTTTACAACACATGAACATATTTGATTTAAATTTCTCACATAAAGGTTTTTTTGATGCCTGGCTAAATCCATTTTACTGGAAATATGTTATTTTCTTAACAGTGTGCATGATTTAAATTATAAAAAAGCCAAATTAACCAATATAGTTTTGATTATATTGTGGCTTTTAACACAGTAATTGTCCAGTCTTTCTACAGATCATATTTCATGCCTCAAAACAGTAGCTGGCAAGACAGCTAGCTAGTGCTCTGTGCCGTGCTTCTGTTGAGGAGGATAATCCACTGACAGGTTAGTACTGTCCTGGTTTAACTCCAGGTGGCAACTAAACATCACACAGCCACTTGATCAACCCACACTCAGAGGAATGGGGGAAGAGAATTGAGAGGGCAAAAGTGAGAAATCCTATGGGTTAAGACAAGGAAGGTTTAAACATTAAAATATAATGGTAACAACAATGAAATATTAAAAATGTTGTAATGAAAAGGAAAATAGCAAAGAGAGAAAAATGTAACCCAAGAAAAACTACCTGAAAAGAGGTTGTAGCAAGGTGGGGGTCATCCTCTTCTCCCAGGCAGCTAGTAATAGGAGAAGAGGAAATGGTCTGAAGCTGTACCAGGGGAGGTTTAGGTTGCACATCAGAAAGAATTTCTTCATGGAAAAGTTTGTCAAACATTGGAATGGACTGCTCAGGGAGGTGGAAGAGTTACCATCCCTGGAGGTGGTCAAGAAATGGCTGGATGTGACTCTTAGTGCTATGGTTGATTAGGTGGTGATCAATCAAAGGCTGGACTCAATGATCTTGGAGGTGTTTTAACAACCTAAATGGTTCTATGAATCTGTGATTCTGAGATAAGTGATGCAAATGAAAACAATTGCTGACCACTAACTGATCAATACCCAGATAGTCTGCAAGCCCCCAAATTTGTATGCTGACCATGATGCCATATGTTATGGAATATCCTTTTGGTCAGTTGGGGTCAACTGATCTGGCTGTGTCCTCTCCCAACATCTCATACACCCCCAGCCTACTTGCTGGTGGGGTGAGGTGAGATGCAGAAAATGTCTTGACTCTGTGCACTGCTCAGCAATAATGAAAACATCTCTGTTTCCAGAACACTGTCTCCAGCACAATCCAGAACTGAGCCCCATACTTTAATATAAAGAAATTTACTCTATTCCAGACAAAACCAGCTCAAATACTCATTGAAAATCTCTTCCATTGGTACATATATCTCCTGACAATTATCAGAAGATTTCTTCAGCTTGTTCTTGGATTACATGAGTTTCTTTAATTCATTACCTTAAAGGTATTCATACAGTTTTTTCTGATTTTTCATTCTGGCATTCTATTTTTCTTGAAGATCTGAACAAAAGCATATATAGTGCTCCTGCAACATCTCAACAGTCCTTGAATTCAAGGGCAGAATCCCTGCTGTTCTAACCTCATTGCAATCCCCCACTGCTTAGATATTTGTGATAAATACACAAGAGACAAGTACAGTACCTTACTGTGTAAAGGTCCATCTAGCAGAGCATTTGCATTTGACAATGGCCAAAAGTGCATATCTAGACAAGGACTTAAGAATAGAGAAAGCACATATGAAAATTCCCTTGAAAACTCCCACAGCTTTTAATCCATTTCAGTTAAGGATTTCTTGTCTGAGACCTTATTTCTGTGTATTTAGTAACCCTCAAAATGTTGCTCGGCTTTTCTGCTTTCAGAGCCAGTTCTATTAGCAAGGAGGTCCACACCTCTGTCTTACCTCCTTTGACTTTTTGTGGGTGCACTTTTCTATAATTTTTCATGTTTCTTTTATCTGCTGCTTATACTGGAAAAGAGAAAGAAAAATCGTTACCCACCCAGTCTCCCCATGACATACATTTTTGGCAGACCTCTCTTATAGTCCTTCTCATTTATCTTTTTTTTTTTTTTCCCAGAGTGAAGTATACTTTTTCATATCTAATACAGAGGTCAATACACTCTTGCTGCCCTTTACTGACAACTTTTGCATTATAACGTACCACTTTTGAGATGTGAGTACAGACAGGATTAATATAGGAAAATTGATGTTTTCTCCATTAGGAAAGGAATGCAATATTTACCAATTTTTTAAAACTACAATTATACAATAAAATGGTGCTTTTGCAAAGCTATCTTAACTCCAATAGTTCACTCATAGTAATAATGGCAAGCTTGGTTCCACTACTCTCTGTCTTCGTTTAGGATTATTTCTTTTTCCCCAAGTAGGTCACTTGGAATGTATCCCCACTAAGTTTTGCATACTACTTAATTTTTTGATTGGTGTGATGTACTTCTGCAGTTCTTTCTGGTCAGTCTAATCTTTATTGCCTCGATAACATATAGGCTTTATAACCTATTCCAATGACACTCATTTCAAAACATGGTTCCCAGTCTGGAGGTCTGTCCTGTATTCTGTGTCCTTGTGTTGAATTTATTTTCATTTGGTTTTGATGAAGGACAGCTTGTAAAAAGCTTGCAGCTGATTTCAATGATGGCAGATACAATATCTGAAGGTCAAAGTAAAATAGTTACATATTTGAAAAATACCACAATAAATGGTATACAATAACCAACAAAAGCCTATAGAATTAAATCCATTAACATATCCTGACTCACTATTTTACCTTGTAACAATATTTGATTCTTCTTTAAATCTTCATTGCAAATTATTTTTAAATCAGGCTTGTTGGTTTTGGTTTTTTGCTGTTCCTTTTCCAAAATATTGAGGAACAACTTCTTTGATCTTGTCTTGATTAAAGATCCTTGTAAAGCATTCATAATAGTGACCTAATGAAATTTCTTTTATCATTGGTAATTCAGAGTAATTTAACACATTGGTCATAGAATCACAGAATTATGGAATCTTTAAATTTGGAAAAGACCTCTAAGATCATGAAGTCCAACCATGAACTAGCACCACTAAGCCATGTCCTCATACCATGTACACACATTTTTTTGAAGCCTTCCTGGGGTACTGATTCTACCACTTTCCTGGGCACCCTGTTCCAATATTTTACAACCCTTTTTATGAAGAAATTCTTCTTTATATTTAATCTCAGGTGGGTGAAGCAGGACCTGTGTTTCATAAATGCACACTGGCTTGGCCTGATCCCCTGATTTCCTGCATGTGCCATGTGATGGCACTCAAGATAACCAGCTCCATGATCCTCCTCAGCACCAAGTTAAGGCTGACAGGCCTGTAGTTCCCTTGATCATCATTACAACCCTTCTGTAGATGGGCCTTATGTTGAGTATAATATCAAATGCAAAGAAAAACCTAAATGTAAAAAATAAATATGTTGGTGAAGGGAAAAAAGACACAGTGATGCAGTTGTATGGTTTTGACCTACCCAGGTGTTGTTTTTTCTCTCCTTTTTCCCATGTGAGCTCCCTTCTATTTTAATTTCATTACAGATAAACCACTGCCTTCTGGTTGGTCCCTAGGGCCTCTGCTAATTTTGTAACAAACAAAACATATCAAGCGTTCCATGCATGCGATTCTTTTCCATCACAGTAAGTCACACACTCATACGGTGGTTTTTCCACCAATATAGCTTTCCCACAGCACCTTCAATCACACACACAGATTAGCAGAGACTCTAGGGTCAATATTCTCTTGCTCTAATCTTGGTTAAGATGCCAGGTGTTTGGCATCATTCCAACAACCTTACATTTGCTAACCAGTCAACAAGTACTTCTCCAGTTAAACCATGACTGCTGGTAGATGAGTCAGGCAGAAGCATTCCTGTACGTGCTGGAACTGACCAGCCTCAACCTTCCATCTTCAGGGTTTTTTCTTACTTGGATAGCAAGGGCAGACACTGTCTCCTTCTTCTCCACTGCCTACTTAGGTATACGGAGCTTTCTTTATATTCAACAGAGTTAGAACCATTATGTAATTAATTGTCAGGGAAAAGGGATCCTCACTCTACTTCAGTTTTTTATCTGCAACATATAGGAATCTGTCTGTGCTAAACTTCTACCTACTTGTCTTTTTTATCTTCTTCAATATGCTTCTCACTCTGTTATGTGATTGGTAGTAGTATGAGAAGGGAAGAGAACAGAGGAGACCAGTAGACATTTTCATGAATTAAGGTCATGTCAGAGGTTAAAAAACTACTAATACTTACAATCAATTATTCATAGCTAATAAAAGAATTCTATAATAGCTGCTCATTTTTTCAGTAAAACACTTCCCCTTTTCCCTGTATAAATTACTATACTGTACTCTTTTCTCAAGGTTTTGCATCATTCCGGATTAGCAAGAGCAGAAGGCAGTTTCATTTATTGCTCTATATATCTTGACAGTATTCACAAATTATTTTAAAAAATGAAACTTGACTTGGTGTCTAGCTTGAGAAATATTAGTTTCCCTAATCTTTTTCCCTCCATTTTGGAAGATGAATACATATAAGGGTGCAATTTTTAAAATTCAACAGCAATGCGTATTCTTTTTCACAGCATCTATTTATATCACCTTGAATAACAAGCTGCTCTACAATGTGTATTTTCACATCCTTCCTTGTCTCTTGCTCAGAAAAATATTTAAATGATCACAAGCTTTCAAAATGTCTAACAGGGAAGAAGGAGCTCTCATACTAAATGTGATGGCTCAGGTCACTGCATTCTCGTGTGTTATTTCTAGAAAGTCAACATGTTTGGCCCTCTGTATCCCACAGACCAGCTCACATATTGTGTGTGGACAGGCCAAGAATAAACTTTGTGCTTTTCATTAACCTGGAGCATTGTGGTTTTGATGCTGAAATTACTTACCAAACCATTGGTTTGAAAAAGAAAATGCATAACAAGTTAGGCTTAAATAATCTTTCTAGATAAGAAAGAGTGCTCAAGGCAGGCCGGAATAGAGAGGCAGCAGAGCATTACAGAAGAGGTGAGCAATCAGTACAGACTTCTACGAGAAGAAGTTTCTGTCAAAAGAGTGCAAATACATGCAGGCAGCACCAATGTTTGTTATTGTTGATGTGTCTTCAGAAACGCATCGTAGAATTCTGTACCCAGACAGCTCTATATTCAAAGAACGTTTGAAGCCAAATTTGTAACCAAATACCATAACTTACTGGTTGGTCAGCAAAGGGAATTTTGACACTAGAAAATGGCAGCAGGTATCAACTTGGGCTGCCAGGGCAGTGCTCAGCATGTGGCAGAGCTTCCCTGGGCCAGAGCAGCTGCCAGCTTGCTCTAACAGCAAACTGGTGGCCACGGGACCATTGTTTGGCCTGAGCTGAACCTCTGTGGTTTATCCTCACAGATAAACAAGGCCAGATAAACTTGGCAGCCACCATAGGACAGGCAGTCACCCAGGATGTCCCCTGCAGCTGGGGAAGGTTGCACCAGAAGCAGGGCTGGAAGCCAGTGAGGAGGAAGCAAGGCATGGTAACATGATGCACTGAAATAAGCCCAAAACTAAGGAGGAACCATGGAATTTGTACACTTCCTGACAAGAAACCCAGGGTCCTGTCAGCTCCAGCTATTTGTTGTGTTCCTTTTTATCCCAAGGATAGTTCTGGGACTAACTAAATGTTCACTTTGAACAATTGTACAACTTTACCTGTTGCATTTGGAACAAGCTTGGTTTCTTCCACAAAATTTTTAGGCTAACCTCTTTCTACTTTTCTCAAAAGATTTCCTTATTGAAATCTTCTAGTTTGTATCTTGGGGATGAGATACAGAAAATTTCACTAAGATTTTGGTTTAAATTACATCTTAGTTGCCTGAAGTTAGACTTTTTAAACTCAAGTGTGTTTTCCTAAAGAAAAGCTCTTTTTTCCCCCAGGTAGCAAGTACATATGTTACTAGTGCAGATGAATACAGAATGGAAGGCAGAAGAGAATATGTTTTCAACACAAATCTGATGAGGTTTTTGATATAAAGAAAGTTGATGTCATAAAAAAGGTCTTATATTTATAGTTTAATTTGGAGACTCAGAATCTGGGAGAGGGTGTGCATTTAAAGGCCATTGAACTTTTTGATTTACAAGACCTTCAATTAAACATCATGGGCGTGATTGCCTTGCCTGATTGGAAACATTTATCCTGCTTGGAGATGTCCTAGGTATTCTGTTTAACCTCTGAAATTGTCTGCATTTCCCGCATTTGACAGTCCCATACAACTGTTTCAGATATTTAGGGGAACTCAAAGAGCATGGAAATATTCCTTTAGGCAGTGGAATGGATCCCTGACTGAATCACCAACTGTGACAAATCTTGTTGAAGTTTGATCTATTACAGTTTCACAACTTTTCACTTTTGACTTCAGGCAGATGGACAAGACATAGAATCATAACAGTTGGAAAGGACCTCCAAGATCATAAAGTCCAATCTTTGACTTAATACCACCACGCCCACTGAATCATACCATGACACACTTTGTAGCAGTTTGGCAATTTCACCTTTGTTATTTAGTTCCTTTCCAAAAGAACTGGAGAACTTTTGTCTTCCATCATCACCTGAGAGCCAGAGGTTCTCTTTTGCTAAGAGAAATCACAATATCATCATAACCTCTCCCCTTCCCATAACTAACAGTGTCCCCTCCAACCTAGGCACCTAATTCCCCACACCCACTCATGGCATGAATGAAATGGGTGTGATCTGCCAAAGATGTAACAAAAATAGAGAAGCAAAAAGGGAAGAGAGTTCATCCCTACTCCAACTTCCATAATCCATGAGGAAGGAAAGTAGAAAGAAAGGGAGGCATTACCTTTACCTATCTAATTTCTTCATTCATTTAATTTAACACTTGTCTGCTGTATTCAAAATTGTAATCTGGAAAGAGGATATCCCTGTTCTAGCCAGCTGAGATTGTCTGTTTTCTGCAGGCACTGGTAATATTTGCTGCTACCAACATCAAGCATTAACTTGTGTCTATACAGGAACCTAAGCACTACAGCACTACCCATGTAAATAAGCATTGTGGAAGATACTAAACTTGTGATTATATAGAAATGTGTAAATCAACGTATCTTCATTTCATATTATTTATAGGAAAAATGTGAACTAATTTTGTAGCAGGGGGTATAGTGCTAAAATTTAGACTTGCATTTTAAAAATTGGATAATGATAGGATTTTTTCAGAGTGAGAGAGATATAATGATCAAGATATATTGTTGGTCTGGGATTTTATATCAGCATGTGTATACAAACAGTGCATTGATAAACAATTAAGAAAACCACAGTATTTTCCATAACAATCCATTTTGTTCAGTTAGCTCTTCCAGAATTATTAAACTGGTTGTTCTGAATGTATAGATGCTTTGAAGCTATTGCATGTAATGAGATTTTTCTTTTTATCTTTTTAAATTATTTTTCCTTTTTTTTTAAGGGAAATTGAGTTTTCCAGAAAACTAGTAGAACATTGATTAGTTGCTCTGGAGACTGAAATCCTGTAATTATCTTCAGAGAGGTGAAAGAGCTCCTGTGCATTCCCTGTGATGGCAGGAGGCAGCATTGTAACAGCAGGACAAGGTGCAGAGCCAGGAAGATAAATCACTGGAAAAGCTGGATGCTAAGCTAAAGGCATGGTAACTAAAAGAGCAGGTTAAATATCATTAGTTCATTAGCAAGCGGAGTTTGGACATGTGGGATGCATACAAATACCTCTTGTTTCATAGTCTTTGCTTTCTGAGTGATGTTGTATTTTGTTAAACAAGTAAGAAAAAAATTAATGAAGTTAACGAAGTACTTCTACTAACACTTTGGTTTTAATGCACTGTATTACTCGATATTAATATTTTACGTCTATAGGCAATATTAACCTGATTAACATGATTTTGCCACTAAAAAATTTTGTTAATACACAAAATAATTACTCTGTACTATAAGTACTGATTTTCTATAAAGATGGCTTCCTTCAGTCTTTCATTGTTTTGTAAACAAAGAAAATGGCGAAACAAGAAAGTCAGAAAACATTTCAGGAGTTTTGACAGCAGTTTTAAAGCTTAAGAGAGTTTATATCTTGAGGTGGAACCTAATGCAGAATTCTTTCTAGTGTAGCTTACCCTTTTTTATAGAGTAGTTATTTCTATTTAGTGGCTTTCACTGAAATACCTTGTTCTCTGAAGTCAGTAATTATTTAAGACTAGCAGAATTTGCCTAAAACTAAGAACCCTATGCCATTTGGGTTTACTTTCCAAAACGGTAACAAAATTAAAATTATCAATTTTCATTGAATATAAGCACTGGGATTTAAAAATATCTCATGAAATATCTTCCTTGTGTTTTAATAGATTTTTTATATAATCTAGGTAATGTTATTTTAATTCTATTTTCCTCTCTCTTACCTTGGGCTGCAGGCATTCTTCAACACTTAGATTGGATGTAGGTAAAAAGACATTTTTCTACCTCCAGCTTGTTTTTCCTACCCCCAGATTATTTTGTACATCTTCCAGAATAAGTGAGTGTCAGGCAGAACTGAAGCCAGTTATTTAAGGAATATGTACGTCACATCTACCAATTCTCTATAGCATACTATATTTAAAAATCAACCAGCCAAACCAAGCAAAAACCTCCAGACTTTTATGTTCTGCTGATTTTAGCTGTACACACCCTTTATACTTTTTCTAAAAAGACAGAGCAGTGAACTTGGGGATGTAAAGTGGGAGATAAAAACATGTAAATGTTATGGAATATTGTTTTATATTTATTTACACAGGTAACAGCTACCAGTAGTTCCTAAAAAGCTTTCTGTTTTCTGAAATGAATTTGTTCATTGTTCATAAGCTCTTTCTATTTTAATGATTGAAACAATATGACTTTCATACAGGGGCTTCAAAAGCCCTCCCAGAGTATAGCCCTCCCTCTATTATGTATAGAGTATAAATTTATATATTTATATATATAAATCATATAGTGATTTACCAGCAATTCCTAATGTTCAAAAAGCCCATAAAAATTATCTTTAAAGGGTGAAACTATTCCAGGGGTTACACAATGTTGCAGCCAATTCTCCTTTTCATGCAGAATACTACACTGGATTTTTTGTTTAGGCTTATTCAATTTAGTCACACTGCTGGTTATTTTAAAATTTTTCAGAACAGAGAACAAAGTAGAATTTAAACACATTTTTCCTTGAAGGATGCAGAATGTTGATCACATTTCCTGACTTTCTTGATGGCTAAATTTGCCTTTTTAAAATAAAAATTAGATAGCCTTTAAATCAGATTAATTCAACTTCTCAAGAAACGATGCTTCTCAAACTATGGCTTGAGTAAAACGTTTGAAACACATACATCATCTTTCAGTCTTAAAAGAAAATAATTTGCAGAACACAAAGATGTTGAACTTCTCCAAGCAAGAAAGCCAAGTAAGGCTCTCTAGAAAGGTGAACACTTCCCATAGGCATCAAATTTGTGATTTAAGAATCAACCCTCTCAGATTTCCTTTAGAGGTTTCAGGCAGTGTATCAAATTCCTAGTAGATTGTCAGGAGAATGGATGGTAGTAGCAGACACATAATTCAATATATATTCAATGGAGTATCTGTCCTTAAAGCTGTTGTTCTTTGTAGTATTGCAGGCTGTGTGAGAGAAAATGTTGATAAATGTTGTGCCTGGCTCTATACATGCCCTGCAGAAACTTCATAGGTGAGCTTTTGAAACACCTATTTTGGTTTTCACATGAATACCCACACGTTTCCCAAAACAACTGAGAGGATCCTGCACTTGTGACTAGTCCTTTACTATACTGTTGTGATTCAGAAAAGTCATCTAATTTGCACAGATTTGCAGCTACCAGTCTGCATAAAAGTCTATGCATAAACTGGGGGCAAAAAAGTGGGTGGGAATAAAATGAGGTAGTAGGCCCATTCATAGATGAGATCAATGAGAATTGTGAAATTATCAATTTATTTTGTAAAAACATTCTCAAAGGTAAACAAACTAATTGAGTAGCAGAGGGAGGGAAATGTCTAAGCATGGGACAATAATGCAAAAATAAATACAAAGATGGGAAGATTGCTCTGGTAATTGCTGATCAGGCATGCATGATAGCCAAAGCCAGTAGAAGTATTCCACTCACAGATTTGAATTGGATTAAATAATATTATTAATAGTAGCAATAACAGTAATAGAGCCCTGTATACCCACAGTCATAAACAAGTGACCTTTTGAAATAATGGGATAGGAGACATAATCTTAAATCATTATGTGCATATTGATTAAAGTATTTCACAGGGCAGTTTTGGAAAATTTTCAAGCACAACCCCCCCCCCAAGCCAATCTGTTACCTGTAAGCACTAGAAATTGCTTTGAAGAAAATTTGTTACTCTCTTTGTTTATGAGGAAGAGTTAAAATTACCTTCTCTGAGAACATGAGCCAAGAACGGAGCCAATTTATTTTAACATAAGGAATCCAACTAAATGGAAGCAATTAAAGATTATATTGCACCTTTTACTCCTATAGTCCATCTGAGTTAGAAAAAGTGAATCACTAGGTAGAGCCTGTGTGTTGTATTTTGATAAGATCTCTGAAACGTTTTGGAATTAGAACAGTTAGATTTTGTATTTTGTATACACACCTCATCTTTTATATATGCTACAAAATCAAAGGCATTTCTTGTTTTTTAATTTCAACTTTCTTCTTTCAGCTCTTTTACTTTCACTATTTTTTCTCCTGACATTTCTACTTTTGGGAGTAATCTTCCCTGAGAGATTGGAATTTCTGTGAAACTCTGAAAGCATTTCGACAAAATCTTATCAGTAAAATGTATTTGTTTTATAAGAATGTCTAATTGTTTCATATTTTTGCACATTATCATCATAATAAAACATCTTAGTGTTTAGCAAAGTATACAAAAGTCCAAGAAAAAAAAGTGTTCTAAACACAGTTAACAGAAATATTTCTTAATGTGTACACGAAATAAATGTTGATGTCATGTTACTAATATTTAAAGAAAGAATGAAATCATGATCTTTGAGAGGAAGTTTGAGCCTGGAAATTCCAAGGCAGTGGCAGAAGTACCCTGGCAGGGCACGAGACTCTGAGCTTGGAGAGGGAAAGGATAATAGCTTTTTTTTTTTTTAATTTTTTTCCTAAGAGAGGCCAGAGGAGGTCAGATATACAAGTCAGGAATCCCAGTTCTCGTTACTTTGGTCCTGTTTCTTTCACACCATTGACCTTTTTTTGACCTAACAATGTTTTTTTAATAGAAACGAGGTTTTCAGTTTTTCCAAAATAGATTACATGAGATGCTGCAGGTCAGAGCTAAGTGCTGTTCATAGTTACATTTCATAGAATCACAGAATATCCTGAGCTGGAATGGACACATCAGGATCAGAGTCCAACTCCCAGCCCTGCACAGTGCCATCCCCAAGAATCACACCATGTGCCTCAGAGCATTTTCAAAATGTTTCTTGAGCTCTGTCTAACTGGGTACTGTGCCCACTTCCCTGGGGAGCTGTTCCAGTGCCCAACCACCCTCTGGGTGAAGAACCTTTTTCTGATATCCAGCCTAAACCTCTCCTGACTCAGCTTCATGCCATTGCCCCAAGTCTTGTAATTGGTCTCAAGAGTGAAGAGTTTTATGAAGTTCTGTGCTCAGTTTGGAAAGGCAAATTAAATAGCGAAGGATTGCATTGCAAATGGAAGGTTTGGCTTTAGTGTTTTTGTCGTCTGGGTTGGCAGATAGGGTGTCTTTCTTCCTGGAAATTCTCAGTGGTCAGTAATGAGTTCAACTTGGGTTTTTCAGATACCTAACAAATTATTTTCTCAATGGGGTCTCTTTTCCTCATCCATTAGTCAACTATTTCCTCAAAATATGTGGGAAATTTATATCTGTGGCACCAGTAGTCTTCTAAGAAACTGAATTAGATTTGAAATTTCCAAAGATTAAAAAATCAGAAGTGAAAACTGTATGCAAAGTTCCTCAGATAGCCATACATGCAGACACACCATACATGCATAACTCTGTTTTCTATAAGAATCCTGAATAAAAGGTGATTTTTGTTAACTTATGCATTCAGTATGCATATATGCTTTATTTTTTTTAAATTTACAAATTAATAAATTTGGACATGCAAAAGAGGAAAGCAATATGTTAATCATGATCACATCAAATATAAGATTAAAAAATTATAGATTTATCTCAGCACAAGAGCTCTTCAAATCCTGTACTTGCTGTATAAACTCCTCTTATTTTAAAGTAATTGTAGCTTTCAAACACAAGTCAAATATAACCAGTGCATCTGAATATATGTGAGTCTTCAGAGAGCCTAAATTAACTTTGAGAGCTGAGAATGCCTCACAATCCTAGTAGGTGATATTATCAGGATTCCCTTTTCCTGTTCAAAAATTTGACAGCAATGGTCTGAAAACCATTGTGGTAAAGGCAGGAAATTTGCCAATTAACCAAGAAGATATAGTCTGGCTGTTGACCTCTCTTAAATGGGAGGTTTCTGATTGCACAGAGGGCAAAGGGAACCACTGCTGACTCACAGTTTCTCATACCTGAGGATATACTAGGCAGCTATTGCTGTATTTTCTGCTACTCGCCTAGCTGTTGTAAAATGAAATTGTGGGGTTTTTAGTGTTTGAAGACCATAATCAGACTTTCAGTTCCCAGGCTCTGGGGCTATTCTTGTCTTTTTAGCCAAATGAAACTGGAGGTTTCAAAGCATCACAGATTATAGAGGGAACAAGTGTCTTAGAGTCATCAGTTTGTTGGGGTTTTTGCTTTTGTTTTGTTTTGTATTTTTGCCAATGATCACTATCATGTACAACATGTGAACAAAGAGGATTTTTGGGAAAATATTAGCCCTGTTCATTATAACTATTTTCTATGGCATGTTCTGACCAGATGTAATTTTATCCAATATCCAAAAAAGTTAAATCAGAGAGTAAGTTTTAGTTTTCCTATTTCATTTTCTACTGAATCCAAATTCAAGGAGCCAAGTCATTTTTGAAAGGGAAATGGTTGCAGTATTGGCTAAATCTTAAGTAGTAGTCATTGGAAAAAAAAAAATCAATATGCTCCAGTATAATACATAGTTAATTAATTAGATCTAAATTCATGTCAACATAAAGAAAAGGAAAACCTTGCAAAATTTTTATTTCTCCATCCACAATTAAGGCTGCTAACATGAATTTATCAAATGTTTATGAATTCTATGACTTTTCCAATATTTGTATTATATCTTAATTTATAAACCTAATTTTTCATCTTTAACTTTAGCTATTTCTTCTTTAAGAAACTGTCAGATTTCATTCCAGACAGCAAGAAAAATGTTAGGTTTTATGAACAGGAATTTACTTTAAAAGATAGGCCAGCTGAATAAAATAACCCAACAACCTTCAAGATCTTTTTTATCATATTGTTGAATTATAATGAATTGTTCTTAGAGCCTAAGAGAGTTACAGACTGAATAGTGAAAAAGGTATAAAACTTGATTATATTCTAATTAATTCAAGCTTCACCTTGAAGGATATCCTTTTACAACACAAAATACTTTATATGGTTGGATTATTCAAGACATCCTTAATTGAATATAGACAAAAAAAAATCATAGTTCATATTATACTTTTTTCTGCCATTTCCTTGAAATACAGCTCAACCTAAAGCTCTGGTAGTATTTTAAAAGCAAATAAACAGTAGGTGACAGTACAGTCAACTTTTTTTTTTTTAGGAAAACTCTTAGAGAGGGTTTATCTTTGTTTCATAAAAAAAAAGTAAAATGTTTTTGGTACTTATTGTTACAAAACAAAAAAAAGATCTGTGAATAAAATAGGTGCATTTTTTTACTCACAAAAGAGACTGTGTGCAGAGTTATACAAAATGTTACTCTCTTATGTGCTTAAAATTCAAATCTTTAAACTGCATTTTTGCATTTAAATGTGAATTCCCTGAAGCAAATGGTGTTCCCTTTGGCATTGTAAATATGTTATGGTTCTAAGATCCTCTTTAAATAAGATCAATTATATCAAAACTAGCCTGACACCAGTAGCACCAGAGTCATAGAAATGGTCTTGATATCAGGAAGGAAAAAGGGCCTTGAAAGGACAAGTAAATACAGCACATGGCACAAAAGGGAGTAATTAATACTTAGTGGAGATTCACAGGTATTTAAGGAAACCCAGAGAATCTCAGAAACCTCAACGTGCAAAATGTCCTAGAATTCAGCATGAAAAGAATAATACTATGTTCTCCCTCCTCTAGGGATGCTGAATGAAAACAATCCAAAACAGTTTTAATAACATTTCAAAATATTATAGTTCTGTTTGTAGTTCTGTTTGTTTAATTCCTACAGACCCATATTTAGCATGTCTGCATTAGTAAAGACACTGTATTATTTATTTATTTGGTTTAAGCGGGAAAAGGACTCTAAAAATCTCTTTTGAAAAACAAATCAAATTTATTCTCCAAGATAATGAAATGTTATGCAAGCCTGAAAGAATTGATCTCAAATCATTGTATCTGTGCAACTGAATTAGTATGGAACTTATGTTAGGCAACTTACTCCCAAGTAGATTGTCTGTAGAAAATACCATGGTTATAGGAAGAAAGCATTTTAAAAGAGAAATAAAAAATTCATCATCTAAAAATATATTGAATGACTGCAAAAGATGATGCTGCTAATACTGAGAATATCAATGCATATTTAGTGCACAGAAAAACAAAATTTAATTTACGATACATAATGGAATAGAATAAGCAATAGGAAAATGTGCAATACAACGTGTAAACTTACTGAGCAGAACTGTGGTGACACAGGTGGTTTTATCAGCAAATGCTAAGAACCATGCTGCCAAGAGTTCACACTGCCCTGAGAGCCAAGCAAGCAAAATGCCTCCAGGGTCAGGTCCAGCTTCTTCCCAAGCAGTGGCAAGGGAGAATTGTACCAGGGGGAGGCTTGACAGGGAACAAACCATCAGTCAGTGTGAGGGACTGGAATGGGAAGGGTTAATGTCTCAAGCAATCCAACATTTGCAAAAGCAGCAGGTGCTTTGCTGAGGCCAGGTTTGCACACACTCCCCAAACCAGGGCAAGGAGGAGAGTTGTTGAGTGTGATGGCAAAACCTCTGATCTGCATAAGACGAAGCTAGATGCAGACTTCCACCACCAGTGAATGACTACAACAAACCTTTGATTAGCAAAAACTGGGTTGTGAGCCAAATGAGGCTGATACTCAGCAGACCCTGGAGGTGGGAAAGATGTTTTATCATGCCAATGTCCTTCTTTACACAACTGGTTTGGTGTAAAACATCCACCACCACCACCACCCCGCCCCCCCCCCCCCCACCAGCTCCAGGGAAGGTGTCTGGGCATTCACATTCACACACAGGCTGGAAGATATTTACCCCTTCTGATGGAATATAACTGGCTCAAATATGCTGGCTGGTGTGAGAGGCAGGTGTCATGTCTTAGAAGGTGTCGTAAACCATCAAAAACCCCTGAAGCGCCCCCAGACTAATTCCTGGGGTCATCCACCAGAGGACCATGCATGATTCACAGTGTTCCATCAGACACCACAGGTACTTGGGTGTTCCCACTTGAACAAATTAAACATTATGTTGTATGAGCTTTCCCCACCTTTGTTGGATCAGAATGGTGACCACCATTCTGAACATCGGACATCAAAATTATAACAACCAGGTCTCATTGCTGAATCCATGGGTGGTGATGTCCTTCCCCTCTGCCATCTGTTCTTAACCTTTCTTTCTCTTTCTTTTCCTTATATGTTTTCTTAAGTGATATCTTTATACTTTTATATTGTTTCATTTCTGTATATAATAGCCAAACCGGCTACATACCTCTTTTCCATTGCAACCAAATTGCTTCAAAATGAAGCTGTCATAGATATATGTAAACACAAGTCATTCAGTGTCATTTTGCTCTAATCTGCCCCGAGGGATCTATTAACAAGCACCTCAATTACCCTGCCTTTGGGGTGGGTTGCAACAGCCAGGCATGAGTAGCTCATCACTGAGAAGCTGCACCTTTGGGTTTCCGTGGATCCTGGCTGTACTGGGGTGAGGAGCAGAGAGGATAGCAAAAGACAACCAAGAGTAATCAATGCAACTGATTTTGTTGACTATAAGCAGAATCCTCAGTCCCTTCCTTTGATCTCTGTTGTAACTATAAGCTGATGGTATCATTCTCACCTTTAACCCCTCTTTTGAATGTAAAGAGATCTTATCAGGTGTGTTAAACAGGTTCTGCTTAATGCTTATGGAAAGCTTTTGTACTTTATGTGCTGCTTGGCAGTTGTTTGAGATGTGGCTCAAAAGCAGCAGATCACATCTTATTTGGCACACAATCTTGTGTTTTGCAAGTCCTAGCTGAACTTTGCTTGAAATTGTGAATAAGGGTCACCTCCCCAAATGACCACCAGAAATCCCCAAAGAGCTGGATGACTAGGTAGGTGGTAATTCTGTATCAAATAGGCAGGTTTATGTAAATTTTAGTGTAAAAATTCTTTTGCTTTTTGCTCTCTGGCATGCTTGATTTGTGAAAAACTTCCACCTTACACTCTGCACAGAACAACCAATGTCTCCTTTTTAAACCTGACTCTTTTCCGTGTGTAAAGAGGTCCCAAAATTTACCAACAATTTGATTAGGGATGTGCAAAGAAAGGAGAATTTAATTTGCAACTCCTTAACTTTAAAATATTCTTATATATTTAAATACGGAGATGCTGCAAAATTCCTTGTTGAGTTTCTCCAGCTCTTCTATAATAAGAAGAATTTATTATTATAAATAATTTCTACTTTAGGAATTTTTTACATTATTGGAAATAGTGATGTATTTGCTAGCTATGTTACTATTGTGCAGTGCAACAGGACATGCATATACCTGAGCTGTATCCATAACTCTAAAGCTAGACTCCCATTTTTCAGCTAATATGAAACCAGAACACTGTCATACATCAGTAATATTTTATCATATCTATAGTAAGAAAAATGATGTTAGAATGTAAAAGCTTTATCACTCTATTACTGATTTAAATTAGCCTGAAACAGTACTTTAGAGTCCATTATTTTTCTGCTGCCTGGTCTCAGACTACTCTACATCATCAGTACATCAGCTGATAGTGTTCAATGGCAGTAAAAAAAACAATCAAGCTTTCACTAGCTGTGACTGAATTAACTTCTCATATGTAGTCCCTTGCTAACAGAGGTCTATTAGAAGAACAGCTTGCAAAATTCTATGCTGCATCTACACAAACAGTTTTCTGCCTTGTGAAATAAAACCACAATTTTAAATTCACCTGCCTGTAACTCCCCTGAGCCACAACTTTACATTAAACTTAGAATTGATGTAAGTTTGTTTTTTTCCAACTTAAAATACAAAAAGTACTCATATTGCCACAGAAAGTAAATTATCAACTCTCTCTCAATTTTCCCAAATGAAATAACTTTCCAAGTGAGGTCCTCAGATGGCTAAAAAATACATTATTACATTTGAGGAGTTAATCCAATTTCTTTTAGACTAATCTAGAGCAACATTTTCAGTTTCCCCATAAAATATAGCACCACTTCAATGCACCTCAGGTGAAACAAGTGAATTTGCCAGCTCTATTTTAAACTCACCATCTGTGACATTTCTGTTGTAAATGTTGGCAGTATGCTGACAGCACATTACTAAAATGAATGAGGCCTGACACATGGAAAAATCCCAGTTTTCTGTCCCAGCTAATATATACATATGTATTTATATATGGAAATTTATATATGGAAATTTCCTCTTATTCAGAATTTCTTTTTCTTTGGAAAATGTCAGTGCTACTATGAATAGCAATGTGTAGATTGCACTAGTATTCTAGTGCCTGTTTAAACACTTCTGATCTTGTCAGAAATTCAAGGAAGAGATATTGCTGAGTAATGATTCTTGGCATGGTAGAGTAAACCATCTATGTTCCTTTCCCGACTCATGTTAGCAGCAAAAATTTAACGTGGTCAGGTTTTTGTGACAATAAACTGATGGTGTTTGGTCCCCTGAAATGTTGAAAGAAAAGCAAATGTTTGGAGATGGAGTCTGCCTTAAAAATGTGGGCATGATTGTGATAAGGGCAAGTAAAATAACCTCTTAAATGTTATTTTTTTGTCATATGATCCCTTATATTACCTATAAATTTTTTGTAATTCTGATAGGTAATACAATTAAATTATTATCCAGCTCCCCTTGTCACTTTACTGATATAACTAATTAAGTTAATGCCAAACCATAGCTTCATTGACAATTTAAATAGAAATTTGCAAACTTGCAGATTCTCCCAATATTTTTTGCCTATTAATTCACCTCACATGTTCACCTTTTTCAGAAATGATATATTTCTTTTCTTTCTGAGCAAAGGCAGTGGGATTCTTCAGAGAAGGAACATTTCCAACATTCTTGAACATCAGGCTAAACCTATTTAAGAGAACAAATACAGTGCTATCTACTTTTGGGAGGGGCACTTAGCTGTACAACCAAATAGTAAAATACCTGATCATCAGAATCTCTGTCAGAGTATTGTCCTGTTCATTCTGGAAAAACTCCTTCTTCTATTTACAGATGACTCCTACATTTCTGTGGTCTTTGAAAGCAGAAGAGGGTTCTAGGACAAAGCTTGTGTGCACAACAGCAGAGGTGGAGAAGCAGTTTAAAAATCCACAGCAAGATGTTTATTCAGCTTATAGAATTATAGAATCGTTTAAGCTGGAAAAGACCACCAAGATCATCAAGTCCAACTGTTAACCATGAGCCAAGTTCAACACCAAGCTATGTCCCTAAGCACCACGTCTACATTTTTCAAATACCTCCAGAAATGGCGACATCTGCTTCTCTGGGAAGCTTGTTCCAATGCTCCATAAGCCTTTTGGCGAAGAATATTTTCTAATCAAAATCTTCCTGTCTTAGCTTGAGGCTGTTTCCTCTGATTCTGTTGCTTGTTACTAGGAAGAAGAGACCAATATGCCCCCATCTCCAGGACCTCCTTTCAGGTAGTTGTAGAGAGTGACAGAGTCTTCACTCAGCCTCCTCTTCTCCAGACTAAACACCGGTTCCCTCAGCCACTCCTCTTAAGTCTTGCTCTTGGTCCTGTCCTCCCATATGCAATTCTCTGTCCATCCCTCTTCAGCTGCTTACACTCAGAGATTTGAATTCACCTGTGAAGGCAAAGGCCAGGGTGAGAGATGTAGTGTGTGGGGCTACAGCAGGAAGGTTTTCAGACCCATTTGGACAGGCAGCCTTTGGGCCAATTGTCCTTCATCTATTCCCCAGACCATGGAGACAGCACTTTTTTCTCTCCTGCTGGCATGCTCATATGAATTCTCATCAAACAATATTTCTAGCTTTTTCTGTACATCCCTATCTTCTGATGTAGATATGGAATAGAGTTTCGATTGTTTTATTTTTCTAATAGGATGAACAAAATATATATCCTAGGAGTCTGTTCCTATTAGTTCCTCAATAATTTCCTATCATCTTTCGCTGTGCACTGCCACACTGGCTGGCAGCCCTGCTAAGTGTGTTTGCTTCATACTGTGTCAGTAAGTTGGTGACTACAGAGCCTAAACCTCAGAACAATGTTAAAATATGTCTGCTATGTTCCAGTTGCTATGACAATCAGTGCTGCAATCATTGCTTTATATTTTCAATGAGAACACAATTCACCTCCTTGTACCTTTATTGGAGTTTGTTCAGCTCCATATCTAGATGTAATACTAACAAAACAAACAAACAAAAAAACCCCATAAACACCTTGATACTAGGTTTGCACTAACTCCAGCTTTTAACTGATTAAATTTATTGACTTTTAAAAGATGTCTAATAGCCAATTCTATTCTTCACACATTGTAGATTTTAACAGGTTTCCTTTTATATTAATCTAAAAATATCAGGAAAATATAAAATAATTTCCTAAAAGTTAAGCCTACTAGAAGTATCACAATTTCCTGCTCAGTCCCTGCAGTTTTCTCTATTCTTAAATTTTTTAATGTGTTAAGTTCATCAATTTTAACCAACTTGAGAAAAAGTACAGAAGTCACAGTATGTTTGGGAACAGTGTATGTGTGACGGTGGCAGGACAGACACCCCCCCCCCCCTTCTCTCTCTCCCTGATTGCTAGCCGAGATCGATGGCTCAGTTGTTGGTTTTGTTGTGTGGGTTGGTGGGGTGGGTGTGGTTTTTGTGTTTTTTTTGTGTTGGTTTTGTTGGTTGGGGTGGGTTTTTGTTGGGGGTGTGGGTTTTGTGGGTTGGGGGTTGGTGTCCAAAAATTGGATTTGGTAAGAAGCATTCAGTTTCCTGAATTGTATTCTTCTTTGCTAGCTACAATAATATTAATAGGTACCTTTTTCATTTTTAGCGCTGTATTGTTTTAATCTCCCTATTTTGGGCAATATATATATATGTTTGTTTTGGCTATGAATAGCTTTTCATGTTTTGTGTAGTAAAATTTGTCTAGTTCTTTGTTCCGTTCTCACCTGTGTCTAATAAACCATAATCTATTTTACATTAGACATAAATCGGCTGTCTTTATAAGAACTTACGAGTGAGACTGGGTTTTGGGGTGCTGGTCACTCTGAATAGGTTTGGTCACTAGTTGTCATAGGCCGAGGCAGCTGGTAAAATCTATATACCCTCTGTTTCCACTCGTGACAGTGACTCTATATAATTATGTTCACAATAAATGTAATTTATCTAATAATTTCTTGTGCTGGGTGTCTGTACCAAGGTTTTGGAGCTGCAGGGATGTCCTTTGTGAGCAGAAGCCAGAGCTGGACACAACCAGTTCCAAATGGCTCCAAAATGGACTCACTGCAGGACACAGCTGAGCTTGACAGAGGAATTTATAGTGTTTCTGGGAGAATTTATGTAAGACATGATAAAAAGCACTGCACAGCAGGGAAGAGGACAAAATGCAGCAATCCTGCAGACACTGAGGTTAGAGAAGGAGGAGGAAGAGATACTCCAGATGCTCAGAGACCACAGTGGTGCAGATATCCACACTACAGACCATGGAGAATCCCACACTGGAGCAGGTAGATAAGTCTTAAAGGAAGCTGCAGCCAGGAAGTCCCCATATTGGAGCAGAAAAGGACTACAGACCATGGAGAGAGTGCATGCAGCAGCAGAGGAAAAGGTCTGAGTAGGAAGGAGCTGAAAGGACCTGCTACAGAGTGGCTGTAGCCCTCACTCCCTCTGGGTTGCTCGGGGAAAAGGGAGACCATGTTGTTTTGCCTTCATGTCTCACCATCTAACTCTGTTTTTAACTGGTCATAAACTAAATTAATTTTCCCCCTGTCAAACCTCTTTCACCCATGATGGGAATTTGTAGGGGGATCTCCCTGTCTTTATCTTGGCCCATGAGCTTTTCCACCTAATTTCCATGGAGCTCCATATGAGAAGGGGTTGAAAGTTACTGGATGAACATCTGGCAATCAGCCAGGGTCAGCCTACCGCAGTTATAAAATGTATCAAACAGACAAATCTCAAAAACTCTGTAGAGTGCTTAAAATCCAAACGTCAACTCTTGAATCTGAAATAAAATCTTAAAATGTTACTCTTTAAATTTGTAGAATGGCAAAACATTTCTCTGCTCTATTATTCTTAAAGGGTTTCTAGAGAAATTCACAGAAAATGTGGTGCTGTTGGATCCAGTCTTTCGGATCAAAGAATCCTTTCATCTGAACAGTAGCAAAGGCATTGATTCTTTATTTTCTAAAGCTTCCTCCGTGAATCCACAAGTGCTGGCAGCAGCTGGGACTTAGATATGGCAGGTGGGAGGGAATTACAGGACATGCTTACCCAGTCGAGCAGCCTCCTGTGGGCTGTAGTGTGTGCATGCTGTGACCTGATCTTAGTGCAAACTGAATCAACTACCCACCCCTTCAGATCTTCCTCAGTCAGTCCATTTTTGTTCTACTTTTAGAGATGGATTCAGGGCCAGAGGTGATCCCAAATCTCTCCTGTTCCTGTCTGAAATAAAAGATCTGTGAAGTCTTCACCTAAAACCCTCCTAAGAAGTAGCCTGTTGAAATAATCTGAGTCAGGGAATGCTGAGTATGTCATTAAAATAATGCCTAACAGGAGAATGACAGAACTGCATTTTCTTTATCAACAGCAAACTCCCTTCAGTCCTTGGTCTTTGTTTGGTGCAGATGCTGATTTCCAGGATGTCTGACATGTCAAGACACTACTCCCAAACCAGCAAACACCTTGAATATCTAGACAATAGCTAAAGGTGAACAGATGCAAGCCAAAGAGACAGTTGTAACATGCTTGCTGGAAAAAATCATCCCTGTTGTGATCACTCTACACATGCCTTTAGGGGAAAATTATATTTATGGGAAATTTCTGCAAATATTAGCAGAGAACACAGATCTCTCTTGAGACTTTTAACTCTTTATAAATTTTTATAATAAGAATTACATGCACAACATTTTTTAGCAAATAAAAAATCCTCTATATAAGAAAAATATTATTTCTGTAAATTTATGTTGTTTCCTTGTTAAGTCCTGTGGATTTTTCTATAAAGCTATTTTTAACTTTAACATGCTACTTTAACATAGTACAGAAGCTCTGTAGTATGGTAATAAATGGAAAAAGAACCTTATCTTCTACCCACATATACATACAGACATACATACATATATATATATATATATATAAATTCCATATGTTTATCTGATATTACAACAGCACTAGCAGATCTGATAGTCTCAGTAGTTTGTAGCTCTTACAGGAAATAATAAACTTTCAGTTCCGAAGAGAAAACCAGTACCTGCATAGCATAGCATATCAGCAGCATTGTGATGGCTCACTTCACAATTTGAAAAAGCTTCAGTTTTCCCACTTCGTCAAGCTGCTTCCAGCAATTGATCAGTACCCCTTTCACCTTCTCTGAACTATTTTTTTTTTTAATCTATATTCTGCCAAGGGTTGCAGTGATGGGAAAAATTGCTGAATACATCTTGTTTGTGTTTGTTCTAGAAGATGGATCACTATGAACTATTGTAAAATGGTAAGGGTAAACATGAGGTCTACACTGTCTATGGGAAAAAACACAGCCTTATCTCTCTATCAGTCACAGAGGAAATTATTAAGGAAATAAGGAAAAGCAAAAAGTAGCTTTTGTTTTGAAAGATTTAAAATGTAATTTAGAGGGGATAAAATACTACATAGCAATGCAGAATCTAGGTATTCCATCTATTGCCACCCTGTAGCAGAGAAGCCAAACAAAAATTTAAAAACCTTTTCTGAGATATTTTGGTTCCTTTCAAACAAAATTTTTATGAAACCTGTGAAAGAAATTTGACTTTTGTCTCTGTTAATGGTGATATATAAGATGTGTATATTATTTTTTTTTTTTTGTTCAAATTCAGTGCTTCTGCCTTCATGTTCTCTTATTTAAGGTGAAAAATAGAGATGAGTTTAAAAACTGGTCTCTTTCCTCTGGAGGCTTTATTTCCTGAGTTTTTTTCTTCCTTTGACAAAATACAATATTGTTTTCTCTGATTAAGCGTTTTATTATTTTTCTGACTTAAAAGTTATTTTGTACTGTGCCTTTGTGGTCCAAATGTGAGCATTCATATGACTACTTCTGCCATGGTCTACAAGTCCCATTAAGTGGATTCAGTGACTTTGAAGGACAGCTTCAGTCCTAGAGCTTTTAATTTTGCTTCTTCCAGTTGTGAAAAACAAAACCAGTGAAAAAAGTTGAGCTAATGTAACTGTACATGTATTTTTGTTGAAAGTGTTATCTCACACAGTCAGATCAAGGAAGGAATTGGAAATGCCAACTGGCTGGTATGAGGAGCCAACAGAGGAGTGATGGGACTGGGAATGTCCCTGCACGGTGACAGTGACAGAGCTGGGACTGAAGCAGCACTAACACAGCACCAGCAGGGCTTTAGGAAGGCAGGGAGAAGGTGAGAATTCACAAGGGGTTGAAAGGGTGTCACAATATCAGTCTCTCTCTGTGGTGCCATACTAATCCATGCCTATAATCCCTCATACATCCAGGGTAGTTGCAAACAGCTGACTTAGTTGCCCTTATCATGGACCTGGATGCAGAGATTTCCTGTATAAATGCAGGATAGCCATGTTATGCTAAGAAATACAGCTGAAAAATTACCTTCTGAGTGGAATAATTTATTGTTTCATCAGCATTCAGTACCACAGCAGCAGCTCAGAGTAGATGAAAACCAAACAGAGGAACAAAGAGGTTTAGAAGAGTAGATAAAAGGAGAGCAATGAAAGGAAAAACATTGCACTTAATGTTCTCAGGGAAAGGTAGAGGGCAGGGGCAGAGCCACAGGCTCTGTACTCAAGGGATCTTCCTTCCAGCACCATTTGTGTTACAGAGGAGCAAATAATGTGGAGATCAATTTTTTTATTGATAGTGGATGAGCACAGGGGTCTTATTTCTGTCTCTGATATCTGGAGTACTATAATCATGCTATATCCCATGTAACAGAGTTTGCTTGAAAACTTATATTTTTTCTCTGATTAAAGTATTTTTGGAAATGTGAACTTATGATTGAAACTCTGCTATTTTGTTTGGACATAAGTGTGTAACTAGCAAAGAAATTACAGTACAGTAAAAATTGTTTTTAAATATGATGCCTGTCACTCACAAATCTGACTAGTGAAAGGACTTCCCTCATCTAAACTTTTGCCAGAAGCATGCAAAGGAAAGGAAAATTCTCTATAAAGGAATGCTGATTTCTGGAAAAGGTTTGTGTGTCATATTTTGTGGGAAGGGAAAGTTCACATTTACAAGCCTTTAAAAAATATTTTAATTTAATTGCATAATTAAATCATTTGGGTTTCTTACAGAATGAACATGAGAAAAACCACTTGCCCTTCTCAGGGAAAGATTTTCTCTATTAGACTTTATTAATATGTATGACAGCTGTTTTTCTATGTGTTTAAACTGACTTATGTGCTCATAGCAGTTTGATATACACAGTTTGTAATATCTGTCTTACCCTAATGTATTTAATAGGCAATTAGAGTGTCAGGGCATATGGTGCTAAAATCTGGAGATACCAAGTCTTTCAAGGGGTCTCAAGCATCAGGGAATGACCAGCACAAGTACCTCCATGAGAGAGCTTGAATACTGATCTTTTCCATGGTTTAGCCTTAAAAACAACAGCAAATATGTGTGTTCCAGGGTAAAAGGAGAGGAAATATGTCTGTAGGCCACAGAAGGCAGCAGGAAAGCAAGTTCATGGCACAGAAGGTGTGCCTTGGAACACAGGTTGCACTATTGATTGCAATATCCTGGCATAGCACAGTCTCAGTAGCATAAGTAACATAAAAAACAAACATAAATGTTTGTCATTAGCAGCCTGCAAAGAACTGAGCTCAGAATCAAGATGCTCCCAAAGAAAATCTTCAGCCCAGTAACTTAAAATGGTTTATCTATCTGTCTATCTATCTATCTATCTGGTGGTTAGGTTTGAAATACTTTGTATAGGACTTAACTGTACATAATGATGATGATAATAATAATAACAATAACAATAACAATAACAATAATAACAATAGTACCCATATAAATAACATAATTTCTGGTATAAATATTCAACTTTTTTAAGCATAAAAACCAAACCAGTGGTCCATATACTTCCACAGGACAATGCTAGAAGTTCTGAAGCAGACAATAATGGAATAACTTGTGGATAAGAAAGAAAGTTTTCATCTATATATGAAGACAGGTGGATTACGCCTCTCTAGCAAAAGCTTCCCCTGCTCATGTCAGGAAAATTGGACTAGATGGCCTTTAAAGGTCCCTTCCAAATCAAACCACTATGTGATTCTGTGATTTTATAGATGATTCTATATCCTGTGTTGTCTGTAGAACAAAAGAAGTGCCAATCTGCCTATGGATAGAGCACCGCTTAGGTCACCATATACACTTCAGAAATGTTGATAATACTTCCCTCTTTCTGGTTTAATTTTAACTGTTATGTTATGTTATGGTCTACAAGTTAACCAAAACTGAGACTAATAAATTTAACATCTTGAATACCAAGAACTAAGTAGCTGATCTAGATGGGCAAAATATTTCAAGTGAAAAAAGTAAATTGCCTTTGCTGAAGTATTTAAGTTCCTACAACCTTCATTATTAAGTAAAATTGTTATATTTCATACATAATTACAACACAGCATCTAGCTAAAATAAATACAGATAGGAAGTGGTAGACCTTAACAAGGCAAAAGTGTCCTCCAAAATAACGTGCAAGTATCACTTTAGTAATTCCTAGAGGCCATAATACAATAATATAAACAAAAAAGCAGAGATTAAAAGGGAAAGCAGCCAGTAGCTCTCAGACTTTGGTTTGCTATTATGTTTACCTCTTTTCAAGAAGACAGAAGATAGTTCTAAATTACTTTTTTCTCCCCTCTAAAATCTCAGGCATCAATTTTTGTCTCTTGAGTCATTAAGGTCTTAATGATTGCTGACAGTTTTGACATCAAAACTTTCAAAAATTTAGATCTCTATGGTCCTTAGGAGAAAATCTGTAATATCTGAAAATGTTGGGTAGGTTGTAAGGAAAAAATATTGAAATTTTAAGAAATGTCAAATATGTTTCTTTGTTGTAACTTATGTCTTATATATACTGCTTAGTGTTTCAGTCCCCTGACTGTATCACAATGTAAATTCATAAATGAGTATGGCATAACCTGAATTTAACTTAACTCACCTGTGCCTATGTGTCTATGCAGATGTCTATGTATAAACACACATTCCACCTCCAGTACAGCCAAGTCTTTCCTTAATCCCGCATACTGAGCAAGGCCAGGTCACATTCCCTGAGCCTGAGGGAATGTGGCACAATATGGTTTATGTCCATGTGGGTAAATTATCTTTCCCTCCAACTCACAGTACCTTACAAACTTTTTCTTCTAGGCTGGTCCTTGGATCCCTGTCACGTGAAAAGGGGACATTCCTTCAACCCTTGGAGTCCGATTTTTTTATCAGCATCCCAGGTAAGCTGGGACCCTTGTGCCCAACCAGTCTGTCAGTGTCCCATTAGAGACACCCTTCACTGAACAGCCCTGCTGGCTCAGGGGGTTTTTCAACTGACTTAGGCAGGGACAGAACCAACAGCATAAAGGAGACCCCTCAGTGGGTCTTTCAACTTTATTTGAGTAAGTTACCTGCTGCTGGTGACTGCTTGTGCCCATGAAGGATTCGCACTAATGCTTTACAGAGTAACACTCGTTATTAATAGAAAATTGTGACAGGTTAGGGTTCAAGGATTGCCAGTGATCTGACTGCAAAAATGTATTCAAAGCAATATCTCTATTCCCCAGCAAAAGTGTTCAGTGTGCATGGAGTATGGTTCTTACCCAGCAGGTGTCCCTATAGGGGGGAAATCAGGTTCAGCCTGTCGACTGATCCCAGCAGTTATGAGGGAGCTGTTACCATCAATATATGACAAAAGCAAAACAAGATAACTGCTTACCTTTTATATGGTAGCTTTTGAACATAATAACACTGCGGGAGTTATTTTTCTAGGACCATGTTAAATTCATGTTTAAATGATAGAATCTGCAAATACTGCAAGCTTTGCTTCCTAGCTCCATAGAACAGGAAGGCTGAAGAATATGACAGTCTTTCAGTTTGCTTTACATTTTATGTCATACTGTTGACACCACATTCTGTGTCCATATGTATTACAAAGGCTTGTTGTCATTGTGGAAAGCCAGATTAATTTCAATAATCTGCAGTCAGTATGTCTTTGTGAGCACACCCTTCTGCCCATTTCCCTGAAATGTTTTCTTGCATCTTTATCCTATGATGGTCATCCAGGTTCTTTGATTTATTGCCAATCTAGCACATTCTCTGTTTAGGGGCTTCTGCCTGCAGTCTGTGTTATTCTCCCAACTCAATCCTCTCCCTTTTTCTCAGCTGCTTTTATCACATTTGCTAGTCACAGTCTTGATGTCCAACCAAGTCCAACTTTTCCTTCATTTTGTTGCAATTTCTGTTTCATGCAGTTACAGCTCTCTTTCTCCTTGAGTCATAGGTCTATGTTGCCACTTTCAACAGATTTCCTCTTCCAATCTCATATTTTCTTAACTCTCACACATTGAATTATCACCCTCTCTTTTTCTCTATCAAACTATGAGTGATCATGAAGAACACAGGAAGCACAGGGTCCCAGAGCCATGTTTTACCTCCTAAGATCATGATGAAGAATTTTCAGCAAAGCTCTTCATTGTTTTTTGCTTTTAGTGGCCTCCTGTCAGGTTGTTTGCTATGGATGAGACATGCCTTGGGCTTCTGTTCAGTGCTAGAAATTGAAAGGAATTCAAATATGAAGCTAAACAAGAGATGTTACACTTTAGTTAAGTTTTTCTTATCAAGAGCATATTGTGACTATTAAGATATTTCTGAAGTTAGCAAATTAAGAGGGGTTTTTGCAGGTTCATGAATATTCACTGAAACAGCCAAACAATCAAAACTAAAGGTTGCACAAACATTATAATCTAATTTATCCCATTAATAGTTTTCTTTCTCATTTTACCTCATTATATCAAATAAAAGAGCTCTTAGCTGAAATATAAAAAATTAGAAAATCAATCAAAAATATTAACATAGATGTTGTAACTATAACTAGTATTTTTGTCCAGTGCAAACTGGTGCAACTCCAACCACCTTGTCCAAAATCTTTCCTTGTGCAGTAAACAATTCTTTATTTGATTTCTTTGAAAATTGTTATGAACTTAGCTGTAAATTACTTGCATTTTGTTCTTATTATATCTTCTTTTATTTTTTTCTCCTAAATGAGTTAAATTTTCAAAATATTTTCTTAATCAACACAGTTATGAATGAGGAAAAACAAAAAAGTCAGATGAAGTTGTTGTGCTTTTTCATCTTAGTGAATACTTGTTTTAAATAAGTAAGTCACCCTAATGATTTTCTTCCAGTACATTTTTTCACTAAATATCAATATGACTTCGGATTATAGAAAAGCTACATCAACAAAACGGAAATATATCAGAGAAAAAAAGGCAACCAGAGAGTGACAAAGCAGCAAAATTAACCAACTTCAAACACTGAGAAGTGCCATCAATTTAGAGGCTAAGGTTTGAATCCTTTCTTTCGTTAAGAAGTTTTGATACAATCCCCAGGAGACAGTTGTCCCCATTGATTTCAGTTGTAGTCTTCACATTTTCTTTAGGTGCACTAGGATTCAGGTAATGCTGAATTCTATCTATCGATCTATCTATCTATCTATCTATCTATCTATCTACTATCTAACCTATCAATCATCTATTTGTATAAATGCATTATAGGGATATTTTTGCTTGCTACAGGAATTGTTCTTATTTTGAGTGTGACTCAGATCAGTGTGACCACTAAATTGACACACTATACGTTTTTACAATTTGTCTATAAATAGATTATTTATTCAATAGTTTGAGAATCTGTTGGACTTATATAAAATACAGGTACATAACCCACATATATTATCTTCAAAGTTCCTCTCAAATGTCATTATTTTTCCACCTCAAATGCCTCTTTATTCTTCCTCTTTGCATAACAGAAACTTATAAAATTGAGAGAAAATTAGGAAAAGAAATTTAAGAAAATGAGAAATTATTTGCCATAGTACTAAAAAATCCCAAATCACCAGCGCTATCTGGGCGTTCTAAATATGATAATAATTTTGTAATGACATTAGAAAGTCTATGTAGTTTCTGTTCTTATGTGCCTATCAGTACAAGTAAAATAACTTCAAAAATGCTAATTTTGAACTGAAGGACAAGTAAGCAACAAAATTCATTCTGTTATTCTTACCAGACTTCACATCTATCAAATAAAATGTAATTTGATTTTCCAAGCAGCAGATCTTCAGGATGGTGTACAGGGAGCTACACAAACAAATCTTTTTAATGTAAACGTGACTTGAGCACATAACCTCCTAAGAGGGATTTATAAAAGGTACCCCTCATCATCTCTAAATGTGTTTGAGTCAAAAGGAGTTCCTGAAAGGATAGAAATACTTTTTTGTTATGCTAATTAAAAATGGTAGCTCTAGCAGGTTTTTTTGAGGCACTAATTTAACAAAATGAGAGAAAAACATAGAAAGAACGAGGGAAGGAAGCAGCTATTTTGTGAGGATAAGGAAAGGTGTTTTGTAACTCTTTACTAAAGTAATGACCTGCATATAAACAGTCTTGAAAACATGTTTTACTGTAAGTTAGCGCTAGCTTGTGCTGTATTTTTTTAAGTGTATTTTTAAATGCTGTATTGTCAGTTTTATCAAAAGGTTACTTACAGCACAGACTTGACATGTTTGGAGCAGGTTAGTTTGATTTTATTCTGCACATTTCAGGACGGAGAAGATCATCTGCATTAAGTTACTCATGGAGAGTCCAAAACTTCTGAATGTCAATATCTGCTATTGCAGATTGAGACCAGCATACTATTGATGTGGCTTCTGTTCCAGGACACTGTTTATAAATAAACAAATTAAGTAGTAAGGCTTATTAGTGATTAGGGTGAAGAAGTCATTCCATATTAAAAAAAATATTTTAGAAAAGTATTTCAAAATAAATGACATTCAGGAATGATAAATACTCAGACCAGACTGTCGAATATGATAATAAAGGTGTGGACAGTAAAAATAAAAAAGGAAGACAAAATCCATCACAGGCATGACTTGTTCTCTCTAGTGGAGTGAAACACAATCAGAAACTAGAATAACATGACTGCTTATGGTAGTCGAGTGGAGAGCAATGGACATTATTTATTTTTATTTTAGTGAAATTTCCAACACAGTCTCCTGAAATATCCTTTTACACAGCTTGATGAAGCACTGATTAGCTAAGCAGACAGTGAAGCAGACTGAAGACTGCCTCAGCTGCCAGGCTTAGGTGACAGTGATGAGCACCATGAAGTTTGAGGCCAGTCAGAAATAGTTTACCACAGGGCTCAGTACTGGCACCAATAATGTTCATTATACTCATTAATGACCTGCTTGATAGGACAGGGCATAAATAGCAAGTTCTCAAGGAATACAAAGCCAGGAAGAGTGACTGGTACATCAGAGGATTGTGCTCAGTTCAGAGGAACTTCAGCTAGGCTGAGAGGAAATTTATGAATTCAGCAAAAGAAAATGCAAAGTCTTGCACTTGGGAAGAACAACCCTGTGCACCCGTACATGTTGAGAACAGAGCAGCTAGAAAACAGCTTTACAGAAAATGACCTGGGAATCCTGGAGGACACCAAGTTGATCTTGAACCAGTAGTGTGTGCTCTTGCAGTAAAAAATAGTGTTCTAAATTAATGGCTATTGCCTGCAGGGAGATTATCTGTCCCCTCTGCTAAATTTTGTTGAAACTGTTTGGTTTTGGGAAGTGAGAGTCTTAGTTCTGAGTTCAGATTCATTGTATAAGAGAGGGGCAACAGGAGAATTCTGCCAGTATGTAAAATTCATGACTGGGGAAAAAAGAAGAGGAAGCTGCTGGTTCTCAATGGTATCCAGTGAAAGAACAAGAGAAAAAAGGCTGCCGCAAGTTGAAATACTATCAATTTAAGAATATCACATGGGTATGTGACCCATATGAACTTCTGCTTTATGTATTTAAGTTTTCTAACAGAAAATCACTGATTACAGGCCAGGGAATGATGGTCTAATCTATCTGGCATTTCAGTAGGATAAGTAACTTAAGTAAGAAAGGGCTTAACTTACCAATAAAAATTTGGTAGGGGGAGAAAGGAGATAATAGAAGGAAAGAAAGACAAGGAATAGCTTTGTTTCTTATAGATATAAGAGAAAATGAATGAGAAATATCAAGCGTCAAACTTACAAACCTGCTATGCACTGACATTCTCATGAAATATATGAGATGAGGTTACTTGCAACAAAACAAGCAAGCAAATTCAATAAATATATTCAGTCTGAGCAGATGCTACAAGTAATGCACGTATTTTTGGCAAAGATCTAACACTATAGGTGGGTCAGTGAAGGAAGGAACTTTATGAACTGCTGTTTCTTAAGTTACTGTCAGAGGGTAAATACATGATCAAAGAAAGAGAGTTCAGAGAAAACGTTATTGCATATCCTCACTAGGAATTGCAGAATGGTATGTTTGTTTCTGGATCATTTTCATGTTGCTAAGTCTTACTTTTTCCAAGCACATGCTCTTAATTCATGTGTACATCCATGCACATCCTTGTGAGTTTATGTTCAATACTGTAAAATTGTTTTTATTTAGGGTACAACCTTTCTTCACTATCACACATTTTTGCTGTGGGCATCCCTGCGCAGGACTGATGGTTCCCCCTCCCCGCCCCGAAATCCTATATGTTAAATCCATTACACAATCTCAGTAGACTAAAAATATGGAGACAGTAATAGTGAGTCAGTCAGTGGAGGAAAAATATAGCTGTGGCTTGCACTGGAAGAAATACATGAATATATAGCCCTGATATTTTTTTTCTGAACAAATTGAGATAATGTAACAGAAAATTTGGGAAAACTTTCATCAACTCCAGTATCCTATATTTTTAATTAATTGGTGACAGCAGTAATAAATTATTGCATGTTAGCTGAATTTTATGTAGTCTAATTGGAACACTATTTTAAATGTGACTCATATTGAAAATCAGAGGCATTCACTATACTATATACTATACCACAGCATCAATGGCAGTTGCCCTGGAATTTAATATAATCACATTAAAATAAGGTTTCTCAATGGATGAGATAAAGTAAAGTGAATGATGATGCCTTTATGTATCATAAATATATGTTCTTATTTAAGTTATCTACAGTCTGGTAGAATAGTTTGAAATATCAAGCAAGCTAATGAAATAAGAATTTGAAGATCAAGAATAAAATAAATAACTAAAATTGCTGTGCTTCATTGTTCCTGTGATTGGATTTTCCCCATATGAAATGTCAAGAGATAAAATAATTTTCTTTATTTAGCATGTGCACCACTTAATTAAATTTGTATTGTATTGTAGAATTGAAACTCATAACTATATCACTTCTAAAAACTGTGTTTGGGTTGTAAGCAAGATAGAAAAGAAAATATTTCAACTTCCTTTCTGGTTTAATGACCCGTCTTCCTGAAAACCTGCCTTACTTTTAACTGAAAAGTAGCAAACATAATACAGTAACTGTCAGAAAAGAATATGCATACCTATCTGCATACCTATACCAAATATAAGCATACCAAACATACTTATATTTGAATCCCTAAATATATTAAAAATTACAGTTGAAAAGCATTTAAAACTATATTTCTGAATATCAGCAAAGCATTCTGAATTAATTTTTAGAAAATAGTTTTAATTTTATTCACTTGAAAGTAGTATTTTCATTCATTTATTAAGCCATCATGTGTGAGACACCATCTGTCATGTGAAAAGTGCACATTTACTCAAACCCTCAGTGTTTAATCTGCCAGTCAGCACCCCAGAAAAGCTGAGACCCTTGTGCCCAACCAGTCTGTCAGTGTCCCGTTATGGGGACTCTGCACCAAGCAGTTCATTGGCTCAGAGGATGGTTCATCTGACTTTTTCAGGGTCACACGCCAAACAGAGAAATCCCCTGCAGGGCCTCCACACCTTTACACACTGCCAGGGACTGCCAGCACCCTTGACAGGCTCACATGAGAAGTTTACAGAAGAACATTCTTTGTTAATAAAATTGTAACAGATTGAGGTTTGAAAATGTGTTTAGGTAGAGCTTGAGTGACTTTGGTTACACATCATGCTCACTGAGGGGTGGTTGTACCTAGGGGTGGATACCTCAGCATAGTACCTGAGATGGGTTTGAGTGTCTGTCCAAGGAGAATGACTTTACCACAGCTGCTGATTCAAGAGCAGGACATTCTCCTTTATGTCCCTTGGTTTTCAGCTGCTGTGTGGCTTATCAGCTAAAAAGTACCACCTAGCTTCCTTTGCAAGGGCTTCAACACAGCCTGGCCTCAGTGTCTCCACTCTGCTCCACCCTCCACTTGGTCCCATTCAGCTCTTGTTGTATATGGGAGGTTGGGTATGCTGCCCCTGTTCCATCCAGGGAGTAGCAACCATACTTTTCCCTATAACTTCTGTACTATTATCGTTTTATTCTCAGTCATTTTCCCACACCATCATAAATGTATCATTTTATCATATTGATTATTGCCATGCATTTATCTCATTGACTGATGACAGAACAGCATGTAGTAATGACTTCAGAAACTGATGAGATTTATTATACAGGATAAGAATATCCTAGACAAGATGGAGCAGCTTATTTTTCTAATTTAGAGGGTGGTTAGAGGTATTGCCTTGGAAGAATATTTTTAGTACTTTGTTGCTCATGTTTTAAATCATATATAGCAGAACTGTTTTCAGTAGACTTACTGCAAGGAGGAAACCTTTATTTCAGTGTTTTGCTTCCTGAAAAAGAACATTACACACTGGATAATATCCAGTAGATGAACTAAGCTACCAAAGTGGGCATTCTTCCATTTCTTGAAATTTGTATTGAATCACTGGAAAACATAATCTTCTAAATCCTGAAATAGCCTTTGTCTGTTGCTTCATAAAAAGCCATTTTTCACAAAGAAAAAGAGTACATTCAGTTGCAGTGCTCCTGCAGGCAAAGAGATTATTATTTTCTTTGACATATGTGAAAATTAGAAACTATTTCTTTAGACTACTGAATCAAAAGAGAGAAGCAAAAAGTTCAAACTTCAACAGCCCAGGAGTTGTTGAAGTAACATCCCTAATAGTGGCACTGGCCAGTATTGGGGAAAAGTGATCATTCATTTGCCAAGGATGGCCAAGGAAGAAAAACTTTCCAGGGTTTATAAACATTGCAACACAAAGGCTTCCCACAGCCCCCCTTCTCATTGTCAAGTCCCAATTTTTCATCTTATTGTTTCAACTACTACTAAAACATTTAATCCATCTCTAGTTACAGGATAACTTTAAGCTCTGCTTCTTCAACAATACTACATTAATTTTAATTTCTTAGCTAAACAATTCTCTATTAATTAAGGTCTGCAGGTGGGTTATCTTTATTAAAACTTTTGGAGTGTATGAGTTTCTAGTTACTCCCTAGTTTTGATATAACTTCTATCTTATTTTATTGGAACAAAGTTATCTATTAACTAGAACTAAGAGCAGCTAAAGCAGCAGTATTATAAAAATTAAAACAACAAAGTCACAAAAAAAAAATTTAACTAATTTTAATCCAGCTCCTCACAAAATTCAAGATCATTAAGTTTCTTGGCTAAGTACTATATACCTCTCTTTCACTACCTGTTTTTGGGTTTTGGTCATGTTAATAAAGGATCTTGTTCAAGTCATATTATCAAAGGATCTTGCTTCTACTACCAAAAATTATTTTTGTGGCTTTTTCAGGTGCATTTCCTTTCATTTTCTTGTGTCAAATGACAAGGGGGGAAAAAACAGTATTTCAAATAGTATTAATTTAGATTAAGATTTGTTAATTTTACTAATTAAATAGTATTTTGCATTAAATCACAAATGTAAAGACAAAATAAAGACAAAATTTTAAATGTGAGCTGTTACTCAGAATTTCATGATTCAAAGATTTGTTTTTGACAAGTTTATATAATGCTGTCTATGAATGTTTTAATCTGCAGTTTCTTATTTAAAATACATGCATATTCCAAATGTGCTTATGAATATGTAGAATTATGACCTTAAGCTGTGAGTACTCCATAAACTCTTTTTGCTGTGTCTTTCATGTTGTTTCATATAGATTCATGCCTTCAATATAGAAAAGTACCTGAAACAACCTGAGACATTTCCCAGTGTTTCTAAATTATTTATTTTGCAGGTACCTTTTAAAAATATCAAATGTGCTGCATGTATTTATTACTATTTAAAAATCCAAAAGTCATGGCAAGAGAAGTCTGAAAATCTAACTGTTATGACTCTTTAAGAGGATGGAATTTATTGTTTCTAGAACAGCAAATACATTTTATGAATTTCAGGATAAATTGGGACACAATAGAGATGTGAATAAATTATTTCACATATGCAGCCACAGATTTTTTATCCTTTAGTACATTTTATTTGCAATCGTTATATTTATTCTTTTTTTCTTTTTTTTTAATGTAAGAAGTTTTAATTTATGGCAAATTCAGAAATAAATACTGTGTATATAAATTTTGCCAATAATCTTCTTTTTTTAGCAGTTTTTTAAAGATTTTATTCCAATTTGATATGCAAAATTGCTTCATTCCATATTCTTTTTCCAAGCTAAGGCACAGCTCATTCCTGTGTCTCATGTCCTTTTGCTCTTTCTCAGACTCAATTCCATACATCCATTAAAGATTTTTTTCTTGTGGGTTGTCTTGGCTGGCTACCAGACCTGCAAGCAGTTGCTCTCTCACTCCCCTCTTCCACAGGACAAGAGGAGAAAATAGGACAAAAGAATTCCCAGACTGGGAAAAGGACAGGGAGATTTTTTACCAATTGCCATCACAGGCAAAGCAAACTTGACTTAGGTAAATTAAATTGAATAATTCCCAATTAGAAATAGAGTAGAAATAGAGAAAGAGAGACAGAGCGAAAAATGTCTTTTCCCACCCATGAATTTCCTCTGTATCCAGTTATTAGAGTTTACTAAACTGTATTTTACTGAACTTTTGTTTTGAAGTAGCTACCGAAGTTGCTGGATTTTTATTTCAAATATAGAAAGTCATAGGGTACTTGCATTGGGACCTAGCTATTCATCAGACTGGGGAATTCCATGATCATCAGGCTGCACTGCCCTTCTTTCATAATCTTTGTATATTTAATAACTAATTTAAAGGTTACATGATTTCAACAATGGAGGTAGATGTACAAGAAGAACAGCCTAAATAAGGTTTTCCTGGATGATGAAAATGCAAAATATATTTTAGGTCTTCCCAAAAATAATATTCTTTGATCTTTTCTTTTATGACTTTCTCTATGCAGTTTTCTTCACTGAGCTCTGTAAAAAAGTTTGAAGTCTAAATTCCCCATGGAGCATGAAAAGGGTGAGTGCTTTGCTGTATTTTTAATTGCTGAAACATTTGATTACAAGGCTCACAAGTGCTTTCTGCCACATAGACAGCTCCTGTACACTAATTCTTCTCTTCTGTCCCAGCCCACTAGGCAATAACTCTTTAATCAAAGACTGCCCTATGAGGTCTTCCTAAATCCTTTGATCACCATATAGAGAAATGTAATACTAAAAGTAGTCAGATGGTAATAAAGTAAGAGTATGTAGAAAATACAACTTAGTGTATAATGATGAAAGCAAGATGCTATGTTAAGTAATACACAATTAAAATGACAATACATTGTACTATGTAAATTTTAGGAGTTGTGTGTAAAGTATGCATATTCTGCAGGTGCATAAAATTTAATTTTCTCCTTTTTCCAAGCAAGTAGATGACATGCTTGAATATTCACATGTTTTCACACTCTTCTGTCTGTGGAGAGCTGACGAAAGTTTGCTCTCTCATCCCGCTCTCTGACACTGTTTCTATTTAGTAATGCTACTAAAATATATTACATTACAACACACAGAAGTTTTCTTTTGGGTAAAGGACAAATAGGAGAAAAAAACTTACCAGCCACTTACTTGCCACACTGCTTAGTGCCCCTCTGCAAGAAAGTTTGGTACTACAATGAAGAGAATAGTGTAAGTAGTTACACGTGTGTGAGTGTATTGTGACTCAGTGCTGAGGAGCTCACTGAGATACACTGAACGTGTATCTAGGTGTTTAACTAGGAGGTTTCAGACCAGTGTGACTGCATCATCCTTCTTCACTCCAGTGAGACAGGGGTTAAATCTGTCTAAATAGATTAACCACTAAAAAATGTTGCCATTGTTTCAACTTCTTTTGTGTCTTTGATAATGCTTGCACCATCAGCCTCCAGCATATATGGATGGCATTTTGTTTAAATGTGTGTGAAAGGATTTAGGTTGCATTTGGACAAAACTACTGCACAATTTATGCTCCTCAGGTTTGTGTCTAATTTATAGAATTGCTTAAATATGTCAGTCTTTCTAAATGAGAGAGCTGGATAAAGCATTGTTTGCTTTATGTCAAGAAAAAAAATTCTCCTAGACATGAAAATAGCAGCACAAATCAAAAAGGGGAGGGTAAGAATTGTGATTATAGGCTTCTAGACTCTGATCAATCCCACTTTGGGATCCTATTTCCTATTTTGTGTACATGCTTGATATTTCTTTGAAAATCCTGGTCCTGCTATTTTATGTTTTTTCTGTTCAAGCCTGAGGTGGTACTGGTGGAAAACCTGTGGCAAACTTTAAAAACGTTTGTGACATTTTGAACATTGCTGTCACAGCTGTCTAGTCTAATTAGATGTTAAGCTTTTCAGGGCAAGGGCTCCACTTAACCATGGACCCAGTACAATGGGATTTCCAATCTTAGCTTTAGTTTATAGACAATGGTATAATAAAAATGATTAAGAGGTGTAGAAGGTTTAAATAATGCTGATGACATGGCTTTGATGACCTCCCTGGAGAGATAATTAATCACAGTCTAATGAGATCATTAGGAAGAAAAGTTTCTTCTTTCAGTATATAGGCAACAAAATTTTGATTTGATCAGTGCAAAGTCCAAGTGGCTGTAAACTCCAATGGTGCTGCTATGTGACTGTGGAGTAAGAAGATTCACACAGGATGCTAGATCTTTGTGACTTGTTTAGGTAAATCTTTCCACAAATTGAAATATACAAGAAGGAAAGATGGGGAGATGGAGTATGTTAAATAAATCAATAAATAAAGACCAGGCCTTAAGTCTCAGAAAAAAAACCAAAACGGACCTTATGAAAATACTTTTGATAGTGTAGTAAAACTCTGTCATGTTATTTCAGCTTGTGACCTCAATGTGTCACTCAAGCTGGTAACCATTATCTAAGAGATATAAATTTCCTGCAAAACTCCTAGGCAAGTGCACCTGCCAGTGGTCATCATTCAGTGAATGAAGGTTTTCCCTGTGAGTCAGGAGTGGATTGTCACAGAAGTTCAGGAAGAGGAGGACACAAAGTAAATTCACACAGAGATTATAAAATTATTATCCTATTCATCACATATGATTATTGGAAATGTTGGCATTTCATTATTACTATTCTTTAACCAAACCAAAGTCAGTTGGGTTTTTTAGTTGTTTGTTTTTCTTTTTATTACCCTCCCCTCCCCCCCCCCGGGTTTACACTCTTGCTTGCATTAAAATGGTAGAAAGCCCTTGTTAACCTTTGTTAAATCATGGCTGTATTTCATTACAGATGTATGATGGGGTTGCATTAGATTACAAAGTGGATGCATATGCAACATCCTTCTGCTTTACTAGTTATTAACAGTTTTCATTTATTTTTAAATGAAAGCACTGCTTCAGAAAGGTTTAACGAAATCCCAAATCTCTGAGGGGATGGGGTGGGGTCTACTATCAACTATATTTTTAGTGGAAATCACAACAACAGAAGTAAAGTTTTTGATCTGAATGCAATATTATTTTTTAAGTGGAATTTTCTTTGAGTATCACCTGAGTAATGGTTGTGGAATTGGGCCTGATGCTTATCTAAAGAAGTAATAATGAGAATATGCTATGGTTAAAAGAAATAGCAAGAAGACAGAAAGACAAAATTATTCCATTTAATGAATTAGTCAGAGTGTGAACATTAAGTTTAATCACTTCAATTTTCCTTCTAATCTTTAGATTCTAGAGATAGACATATGAAAAATGCATGGATTCAGAAGTACTTCTTGTCTTTTTCCAATTCAATGTCTTCAAACATAATTATAAAAACCAATTTTATGTCTTTTTAAGCAAGAAATCACAGAGATATTCTTACTTTATGGAAAAACCCTACATATATTAAAAGCATATAGTACTCAGATTTACTTTCCTTTTCTTTCAGTGGTTTAACTTGACTGTTGAAAGGAAGGACCCAAAGTTCACGCGACAGACTTGGCAGCACAAAGAATGTTCTACCTTCACACACAGAAAATAACTACTTGTGGCAGTAATTACCTTTCTTTAAGAAACGAAAGTTTGGGCAACACTATGATAATCTCACTTGTCTTATCTGCAGCAAGTTGAATACAAAATAACACCTTCTGTTTCAGCAAGAAAAGAATCTGTTTAAAAGGCTGGTAAATCGAAATTTAACCTTAATAAAAAAAAATATCCTATGCAGAATTAAAGTTTGATAATTCCATGGCCAACAGGAAGAAGCAATCATCAGCTTTCATAGATGAGAGAAGCTAAGCCTAGATATGTGCCTGAAGAATTAAACCTGATTTAGTGTCTAGCTGGTGGCCCTTGTGTTTATGGAAGAGACACTCTTGTTTGGTAGGCAGAGCAAAAAAATTGAACATAAAAGAGAAGGGAAAAGGTGACTATAGGAATTATTATTTGAGTGTGCTTGAGTTTGTGAAGCAGAAAATCAGAAATTTATCCAGACAATTTTGGTTCCAAAACTGTGCTAATAACCTTGCATGAATGTTGAGATAGTGTAAGAGCCTTCTGAAAATAATTCTTTCTAGAAGTGAAAAGATGACTATCTCACACCAATGGTGGATAGCCAAAAAAGTCTAATAAAATAACAAAAGCAAGGTTTTAGGTTAAATCTTCCATAACAGACATAACATAGTCTTGTTAATTTTTTTAATTATGTTCAATATTTAAATTTCTGGTATTGAAGAAATAACTAGAAAAACATAGTAATTCCTTTTGTATATTTGAATTGGGTTTAATTAATAGATTTTGAATATATTAATATTTTGATGTATGGTTTATATGAAAGCTTTCAGCATAATGGATACAAATGGCTACACAAGCATAAGCCAATTATATTTTTTAATTACTTACCTTAGTCTTATTAGTTTCTTATGGCAGAAACAAATGTATGACCTTGGACAGAAATATATGGTAGCTACATAGGAAAGGTTTATGCTTTTGACAGATGCAGTTAGCCTGTTCATTTAAAATGTGTGTTGAGAAGATAACAATTAAGTGTTAATACCAAGGTTCATTATAAGGTTGTTGTGTTGTGAGGTTGTATTCATATGAACAAAATTAAAGCAAGGATTCATTAGCCAATACTATTTAAAGTCCAGTGATATTGCAACAAAGAGTGCTATCAAAATAAGGTTATCAACAGAATTAGATTAAAAAATATACTTCGTTGTATTAAATAAAAAATGTAATAAATATGTAGTCTATATAATTACAAAGATCAAAAAAACATGTTGAGGAACATTTAAAGAATGTTAAAGTGATATCATTAGTGTCTGTAATAAGTCTCATCCCTGACAAGCTGGAGAAGCTCACAATGCAATTACAACTAGAATTGTTTCTGATAATGTTAATATAATATTTTACATTAGTAATAAAAAATGAAATTGATATATTACTGTGACTGGAACAAATGAAATTAAAATACAGTAAATTGAATTGATTTCCTTTCATTTAACAATCGACAAGCAGGGAGCATTTCTGTTACGTGAGAGGCTTTGAAATTACCAAACTACCTTAGTGAAAATTTTCATTATTGTGTCTTAACTCATTTAAATATATGAAAGATTTCAGCACAAAATGTTTTATGCTAGAAGAATATTTGCAAAATTTTTATTTTTTGTCACTAAATACGGAGAAATTTTGGCTTCCTTGCTCTGATTAAAAGGTATTCTCCAGAATGAAAATTTTAATCTCTGACCACTACTATTAAAAAAAAAAAAAAAAAAAAGTTGAGATTAATGTATTAAAGAGAAAATGAGAACTAGAACTAGTCGACCCTTGAAGCCATATAATAGTACACTGACTAATGCAACAAGAGCAAGACCGTGTCTTTGGCATTTGTATTTGTTCTTATTTTATAATATGTTCCTATTTTTGTCACTACTGCTGCACAAGTTATACACATTTCCAGCACTCACAGAAAAAAAAAAAAAAGCAGATTTGCTATTAAAAACCACAAGGAGACATTTAATATTATTCAATATGGCCAAAGAAATCATTATTGTTTCAACAAAAGACAAACATATGCTGATTTTAAGGAATTATAAAGCAATTAAAGAATAAGAAAACTACACTATATATCTTTCAAGACAGAAAGAAAGGCATACTTACAGTAAAAGAGGCAAATGGTTGCATCTTGATGTTGTTTCCTCCCCATTGTGGAAAAGTCAAAGAAAAGTCATACTTTGGCGTAAAATTTAGATGTTTCATAATTTATACCTCTTTACTTCATCTAATACAAGTTACTGTGAATATCAGCTGGACCAAAACTGTATTATTGGGGCATTTCATAGAGTGATTAGTTTTTTGTCAGAATCACAGAATAAGCTGATTTGGAAGGAACCCTCAAGGATCATCAAAGTCCAGCTCCTGGCCCTGCACAGGACAGGAGTCACACCATGTGCCTGAGAGTATGGTCCAAAGACAACATCAAATATATCAGTTCAAAGTATTATGAATGAAGAAAAAATGCTTATGCTCCATAAGCATCTTTCTCAGAAGAAGGGGAAGCACATAACATTACTTTTTAAACTTGCTAAAAGTTCATAAACTCACAAAATACTAATGCCAGTTCATATGACAGAAGTGAATCCTTTGAACATTGCTGATGTTGGCTCCTGCATCTTGAGTAGCCAATAAAATATATCCTCTACATAATAGTGTATATTGTAAGAATATTAGATTATTTTTCTCCCTAAAGTTGATTTGCTCTTCATTGAAATAAAATATGGATACAGTAATTGAAATGTGAGTATTTTTAATGGTTTTTTTTAAATGCATTGTATGTAATCTATTTCATCAGGGAATGAGACTGCCTCATATGTACCTGTGGTACCTAAGCTCCTACAGTGAGCTTAGGCTGCAAATACAGAATGTTTAAACAGCTGGGACTGCTGCTCTGTAGAGATCTCCCAAGATGTAGAATATTTTTAAAAGAATCCCAAACTCCATTGATATGAAGTTTTATTTCGTTGGAGTTCATTTCATTAAGGGAATGATTTGTTATAATTGTCTTCAGAGACGGAACCTTGTGACCAAGTGATCTCTTCAAATATTAAATGCCTGTGGAAAATGAGAATTTTAAACTTCTGGAGGAGATTTAAACACATGCTAACCCAGCAGTGAATCAAATGAGTTTTTGACCTTTACCACAATTTTGGCTGATTCCTCTTTCTGTAAAATTATATTGCAAATTTTGTATTTGAGAGTTGACAGAGAATGTGATGTAAAAAGTGCAAAGGCTTGAGTAGTAATGGAGAGTGAGTAGATATGACCAAAAAATATGAATGCAGGGAACTACCAGTATGTACCTCCAGGTAGCCAGAGCATTTCAAATAAACATTTATGTGCCTTGATTTTAAAAGTGAACTTTATAAGTCAACCACTGAAATATGGAAATCCAAGAAAATTAAATGTGAATAATCATGAATAATAGGTGCACATTTATGCTTATGAGAACAGTTTCATTAATTCCAGCACAATGTAAATTCAAATTATTCAAATACTGTTGTAACATCCTGATTTGGTATTAGGCACTAGCAAATTTCACATTCATTCAAAAATTTATAGATACAAAAAATATAATGATTTCTACTTTCTCTGGCACACAGAAATTAACTTGTATAGACGAATCAAATCCATATTTTTTAAGATGTCCAAGATGTCTAATATAATTGGAGTAAAAATAATTTATTTTTTCATGTTTATTATAAACTCTTGTTTATTGTTATACCTTTTATTATGCACATGATGCTTGATTTGTTCATCCAAGATTAAGTTTCTGTTATAAGAAATACTAAATAATCTTTTCTTTTAAAATCTCTCATTCTTGTTTACAGCTTTACAGTACATTGCCAGATTCAATCACCTCCTTGAGCTGAAGAATCCTGGTTTTCCATACATTTAAAGCAGTCTATACTACTGAAAAACCTTGCCATGTTTTATCTTCTGTACATCTTGAGGAGGTACCACAGCTTTAGGCAGCAGCATATATTCTTTCCTATATTTTACTTAAAAATCAGAAATTTTACCTGTCTTTGAACCAAACATGTAAAGAATTAATATTTAACAAGAACTTCGAATATTTCTTTCCAGAAATGGTAATATCGTCTTCATTCCTTATTTAAATTCTCATTGAATGTCTCAAACGTCTAAAATAATTTTGAAGTTGACTTTCTTAACAAAATACCACCTTTTTCTAAATATTTAGAGATTCTAAAGATTCCATTCTATGTATCTGCCAACTCTGTTTATTATATACTTCTCTGATTTTCCAACTGAAAAATCAGACTTCTTTTCCTATATTTTCTCATTTCTTTTTCAGAGAAATTTTAAAAATGTGCCTGCATAACCATCCATTCCTGTTGTCCACAATATCTATTATAAGAGTAAATAGGTGGATTATATTTTAGTACATGATCCTAATAACTTCTTTTCAGTTTATACATCTTCAGCTTTAGGAAGACATTGTTCCTTAAAATGGTGCTACAAAGAAAGCCTCTGGAAAGAAATTGGCTTTGACTCGTTTGTATTAAACTTGAAGGTGAAGAACTATTTTAGTTTCTTTCACCCATTTCCTTGAATGATCCTTTTCACCAATAACCCACCAGCCCTCAATTTCTCTCAAGTGTTTCTCACAAAGCTGTGGAAAATATGTTATTGGTATTTTTCACATTCCTCCTACATCTTCTGGCCTCAATTTTTACAGTTTTACTGTTAACTTGTGAGAATTTTCTCTTTTTATTTTTTACATGGTTTGGGAATGACTTCCACATTTTCAAGGACATATTACACTTCTAATCTTCCCCTTTATTCTGCTATGTAAGCTTTTATTTTGTCCCTTTACTTTTCTGCTGAACTTCTATTATGGTGTGTCTTAAAAAGATTCTCTTACACTTGAAAGCATTTTACCCATTCTGCTGCTAATGTAGTTGCCTGCACGGCATTCATATCTTTAACTAAGTTCCCCTTCTGAATTAAATATGAATGCAGATACTACCTAAGATAGTAATAAGTCATAGTGGTCTCACCTTACTACAAATGTTGACTGGTCTAAATACCTCTGAATACATAAAATGGATAAAATATTAAATAAAGGTTCTAAGTTGTAAATTCTTTACTACAAAAATAGCCCAGAGTCAGTTTATTTTCTATTTATAAAAAGATTTCATATATGCAGGGGTTTCATTAGGGTGATGCAGAAGGAAGGCAAATGCAAGAGAGTGAAGGCAAGGCAAGTCAAGGCAGGGTAAGCAAGGAAGGAGAAGGCAGCCACTGTTGTGTTTCATTATTTCTTCAAAGTAGAATATATTGGAGTATTTTGGGTTTGTAATTTAAATCACTGTAATATCCCCAAATATTTATAACTTATTTTTTGTAGTGAAAACAATCATTTTCTCACTGTGTTTTTCTGAGAAGCTCTTTATCCTAAAAAGAAAATTCTGGGGAAAAAAATGGAGGAAACAGAATAGGTCTTTTGCCTACACACACAAATTTACTTAAAGAATTACAGGTCACCGATGTGCTTGCTTAGCAGCCCTGCTCAGTACAGTCTGCTCAGGGACAGCTGTGAACCTACGTCTGCCCTCTGTGCCTGTCGTTTCCTCATACCACCTCAGCTTTTCCTTTTTTCTCTTCTGTCTGACAGATTAACAAACGGCAAACCCCATTTTGCACAGCTTGACTCCCACAGGACTCTCATTACCTGTTCTCACATGCACACTCCCCTTATTTATTCTCACTTCTGAGGAAACATCAGAGAAATGACTCATGCACAGAAGGGAGCACCCATCCAGTTATTCTGGAGGGAACTGATAGACCCTCTACCTGTTAACCATCAGCTCTGTTGCAGTTGCTTCAATTCAAGAATATAGTCACAACATGTGGGAAGAATCATGAATCAGAAATTACTAAATTCAGAGCTATTACTATGAATCATGCTGTCACCACAATGCAGGAATTGTCATTCTAGTGGTGCTCCCAGCATGCAGAAAGAGAGTGAACTGTATTAATTTAGAAAAAAATGCCCTTTGCAGAGTGTGATTTTCATAAATATCTTAGACCAATAGGTGCCACCATTGCACTGTGACAGTCACACAAAGCCTGAGAATAAATGAGAGGAACTCTTGTTTCATAGCTCAAAAAAATGTATTTTCTGGGGGAAAAATAAGCAGGGGTTTTTTTCCCCCTTGGAAAAAGCAATTTTGGGAAAGTAATTTTGGTTTTGGGGTTCTTACTTCTTTTTGTTTCTTTTTCTTCCTGTCTTATTTTTTCTGTCTGATTTATTTTAGCCACAATGTCACAGCCTTGACATTTCTTTGTAATCATTCAAAGCCTTTGATCACAAGTATCCAAATAAATTAAGCTTTAGTAAACTGTGTGGATGTGCCTTTGTGTCATTTTGCTGCTGAGCCAACACTACCACAGAACTTCATTTGATTAATTTCTCATTCCTTTGGTGACCTAAATAGGGCTGCTCTTTCAGTTCTTTATTGGATTTTTTTAATGGAAGTCACACTAGATATACAGTTGCAAGTTACAAGGTACCATGGAAAATTCTGTTGAGAATAGAATGTTTTGAAATTGGTGTTCCTTTGTTCCCAATGTAATGAATGGAAGTATGGGTTTGGATATATTTCTGACTTCTGTGCCCATACGGGATTATGCATCAAAGCCTCTGAGTACTACTGTTTACTGGGTAAAGATTGAAGAGAACAGCATTCTTCACAGCTAGAAATTCTGGAACTTATGTATTGATCCACTTACATGGCTTTAGAGCGTAGTGTATTAGATGCAATTTCTTTTCCTATTTGTAGGCAACTGTGATATCATGCCACTGAGAAATGGGCAATACACAGATATTTGCAAAGCCAGCTTAGATGATAAGAAGTTTCCTATACTGCACAACTTACTTGTTCAAGCCCCAATTTAGTTTGAATCTCCAAGATGAGAAGCAAAATCTATTTTCAATATCTTTTCAGTTCTGGTCTTTCAGTTCTTGACTCTTCTAAATGAGTCAGCACTTATTGAAAGCTTGTGTGTAATTGAGATAGATATAGAATATATGATACAGTAACTTCACTTTGTAGGAATTATAAAATAATTTGCTAGCAGTAAATTGATACCAGTATGACATGGATTACACCAAAACACATAAAGATGAAAGATTTTCCCTACTTTCTTTAGTTTTTTAGTCTTATATGCATGACTACATTTTATATGTTTTTATTTTGCTTAATCCTGTAATGTGTCACTAATGTACTAGTTGAAATGCCCCACTCAACCACTTTCACATTGCATAGCTATCTAGGGAGCCTAATTCCCATTAAACATGCCAGTTTTTCAACCTTTTCCATGAAACCATTGTCAGGGAAGAAAATCAGATCTATAATGTGGCTAGCACAGGCTTTTCCCATGAGAATTTTCTTGTGTTTTGTAAATAAAGATAAAGTTTGCATGTCATTAAAACAGTGTCCCAGTACTTGGACGGTGCAGGCCTGGCCAATCAGGCCTGGGGGAAAGCTTCTGACTGACCAATCTGGGTGACTTTTGAATACTCTATATATATGATGAAATCAAAACAATAAAGGTCATTCCTTCTTGCCACTGATAACTGGTGCCTTCATTACTCTGCTAGCTGCTCAACGGCGACACTATAATGTTCCACATCTCAGTGAGTCAATGCCAGTGTGTTGAGAAGTGCTTGGGGAGACCTTAAAACTACCCTGCCTTTTGGCTGACAACAGACCAAAAGAAGCACTTGTACATATCAGTGCAGCACAATGTCCAGACCACTGTGCATTATTTAAAAGGGTTTATTAATCAAAATTCATTTGTACTACATCTCTTCCTTACCCAAAATAAGCATTCCATATGTTACTTGGTTTTTCTTCCAGTAAATTTATGCTAGCTCATGTATTTCTGCATTGCTTTTCCCTACAGAAGGCTGGTTGGAAATATGTGCAAGAGTACACTAAATAGGATAAGAGAATGTGCTGATACACTATTATTTTTATCATTTGCTCAACTGCAAATTGGCATTTTTGGTCTTTGTCAACAGTACAGCAGCACCCCAAGGCAGTGTCTGGCTTCAGCCTGGAGGTTAGCTCAAGAGGAGCACCAAACCTGGGACAGAGCAATCCAAGTCCAAAGAGAGGGAAACCTGAAATGTTTCAAAATTGCCAGTCAAGCTTTGATTACAAAACATCTTAATGCTACTGACATGTTTTTGTTTCATATAAAATTTTTCATGATGCACAAACCTTCCTTTGTTTCTGTCAGCTAATATTTTCACTAAAAAACATGTAGCTTTTGCTGAGGAACTTTCAGAGTTTGCATCTGTCTGTCAAATCATGCATTGGGAAAGGCAGGCATACTATCAGTAAGTGATAGAGAAACTCAACTTGGGTTCAAAAGACAAGTTTAGTGGAAAAGATGAGTCAATGAGGTGAGCAATCAAGACTATTTAATGTACCAAACTGTCAGTTCTCTGTGAAGTTGACTAGACATCTTACTCTAGGATAAGGGTAATAATGAAAGGTCCCAAACATACCAAAATACTTACCCTGCTCTGCTTTCTAGTCTGGGCTCTGGCCTGGAATACCAATTCTCCTGTTTGCATGCTCACTCTTGCACCCAGCCTTTCCTTCTTGATTTGCATACAAAAAAATCTACTTTTTTTTTTTTTGTAACCATCAAGACTTTTCTGAAGTGTTACAGGGGTTTGCTTTGGTTAAGCATTTCAATGGTTTTCCTAATTGCAACAATATGTCATAAAATAGTAACCCGGAAAAATCTACAGTGTATTTCCAAACTCTACTTGCAGTAAACCCCATAACAAACCCAAATATTTTGTTCAGTGCTCTAAATGTCATTGCAGAACAATTATAGAAGTCTCTCTGTACTCTTTCAGTAACACATTTAAAGCTCTTCTAGAAATGTGTTGTACACTAAGGATTATCAGTGTTGGTTCCTGAAGAAGCAGTAAGATTAAAACTAAGAGACTCTGCTAAAGCAGATCTTCTGAAAACAAAAGGAGACATTTAAAACACAAAAGTGGTAAAATATTTTAAAATAAATATTATAGATACTTTTAGCTCATTGGCAGTTATTTTACAGAAATTTGTGATACACTTTTGATTAAAATTATGATATCACTGAAAAAGCTGTCATATAAAATAAGTAAAAAATTTTTCTGTACTTCTAAAGCATATGTCCTTCCTCATCTTTGTGATACCAGTATTTTGAAGCAGACCTTCGCTATTTTTCTAAACATTTTAAAGAGAAGTATTTAAAGCACATTATCCTTCCATTTTTAAAAAAAAATTTCTTTCAGACTGCAGCATAAGTGGAAAGATTTGCCATTTTTATTTCTTTTCTGGGAAAAGATCTTAGTTAATGGAATGTTCCCATCTCTTGTCTAATTCCTTCTCCTATATCTCTGCATCTCTCTCTCTTTTTACTTCTACCAATTTCAGGAAACATTTGAGCAAATGGTCCTTGTCATAAAGAAGATGTTATCTGATGTTTAAACCAGAATGCATGTATAGGTTTAGTTGAGCAGAAATTAGTTGGGTGCTTAACATAAAACAACTGATTAAAGACTTACTTTGTGTCTATATGGTCCAAAGCAGAATCCATCCTTCTTATCCAGTTAAGATGTAGGTAATCAGAATGTTTATTGCACTGCTACTCAACATCACATTTCTTGAGAGCCTTCCTTGTATTTAACTTCTGTGTGTGGATAATCCCCTTGACATCAAAGCATTTGATCACATGGCAAAGTCTTATGAAATATTAAATAATCTCAGATCCTTTCATATTACTAGGACATCAGGATATTGAGAGATGAATTATTGGTTTTAGTACACTTGTTTTTCAGGTTGTCTGGAGAAACCCTAAATGAATCAGCAAGAATCAGTGCAGGTGCTCAGTGTGGTATCCCTGTCTTTCACTGTAATTACAGATAGGGTGTTTCTTCATGTGTGAAAATTCTATAAGGGGGGTTTTATAAGGATGCATTTGCAGTTGTTTGTTTCTTTGCTTGCTCTTTTTTTTTTTTTTCTTCTTTCAGGATCTTTTAATAAGTCTGATAAGTCTTAGAAACCAAAAGACTCAGTGTGCAGGATACTTCCATTCACAGTCCCTTCAGATAAACTAAAGATACTTTTTGAAATATATTGTTTTACATTTCAATGAAGATGAAAGTCGTTTCTTAAAAAAAAAATCCAAAATAACAACAATCATCGTAAGGGCAATCATTACAATGCTATGGCAAAAATACCAGTTGCTGATAGCTGATTAGAGTTACTTGAAGCATGTTCTTAATTACATTGTTAATGAAACTTTGTTCAGCAGGGTTAACCCAGGAAATTTAGGAGAGTGAGTATTCATGAAACTTTTGTGTTCACAAGATTTCCAGTTTTCAAACCAGAGTGTCATGATGAAACTTGAACTAATTTCATTTCTAAGGGAATGTTATGTAGTATTATAGTTTTTTTCTGAAGGTCTCACCCCAATTTTTACCCAAACTTAAATAAAGTTCATTTCTCTTTTTAGCTCCACTAGAAGTGTACAGCAGTATTGCAGCAGAGCAAAGCCTTCTGACAGCAGGATCATCCTGAGAACAGACTGCTGAGCCAGAATATGGGGAAGATCCAACATAAGAAGGACCTGAACCTGTTGGAGTGAGTCCAGAGGAGAGCCAGAATATGGTCAGAGGGCTGGAGCACCTCTCCTGTGAAGACACGCTGGGGGAATTGGGGTTGTTCAGCCTGGAAAAGAGAAGACTCTGGGGAGGTGTTGGAGCATGCTCCTGTACTTGAAGGAGGCATATGAGAGAGAAGAAAATGGGCCTTTGATAAGGGTGTGTAATGATAGGACAAGGCAGAAAGACTTTAAACTGAAAGAGGGTAGAATTAGATTAGATATTAGGAAAAAACATTTGCTGCTAGGATGGTAAGGAACTGGAACAGGTTGCCCAGAGAAATTATGGATGCCTCATCCATGGAAGTGTTCAAGGCCAGGTTGGATGGGGCTTTGAGCCATTGAGCTTTTTAGTCTTTGTGAAAGACTAAGATCCCTAGGCTGGATACCAGAAGCAATGTCATCTAGCCAGTGAAGACATTGTTTGTCGTTTTATGCACAGATTTCACTGACTGATTCACCTTTGCCACTATAGGTACAAGAAAAGAGTTAATTAAATTATATCACTAGAAATAGAGGGCAGATGATTACCCTGTGTTTACTTCATACAATTTACAAGAGTAGAGTATGGCCAAAGTTGCAAATGGCTACCCATCTTAAAAAAATAAGATTTTATACTTCAAAGTGGAGTAAGATTAAGAATTTTGGACTCTTTTACATTTCGATATTTAATAAACTGATTATTATAACACTAAAGAAATATTTTATCTGTTTTGGGCAAACATTATGAGCAGAGTGAGATTCATAAACCTTCTCATAAAACATTTCTGTAAAGAATAAATTTCTTAGATTTAAATATATCTTCCTATATCCCTCAACAAATCTTTGCCATGGAACCAGCTAGAAAAACCAAGCAAGGCGGCAGCTATTCCTCTGTAATTAAAATCTGCACACTGAAAATTACAGACCAGGAACAGTAATGAACAATTATGCAATGAGATGCTGCTTTGCATAGCTGAGGCACAGAGCTCACAAACCTTTTACTAAATCAGTTAATGAGTCAAAGAGAGTCCAGGTGACATTTTTCATAGGTAGGACTGTGGATGCACCAGAAGTGGGAAATCTAGACTGGCATGAGCTCAGATGTCTCAGAACAATCTACTTAAAGTGAACAGAATGAAGTAAAAATATTTTGATGGGGTGTTTAATTCTAAACAGAACACATTTAAATGGTTTAAGAATTCCCAATATGTATTAATTACATTTTCCTAGATTAATAATTTTTTGAGAGACTGAGACCCCCAGATTTTAAGCTGCACAAGCGTAATTAAAGGGAAAAAGTAACAATTATTTATGCCACCAGTTCCATTGAACCAGTAAATCACCATAATAAATGAAGTCTCATTGAGAGGTGTTCAAGATCAGTCTGGCAGATTAGTTTACCAGAACTAACACTCACTTGTGGGTGAATTAAAGGAATCATGATTTGTCTAGGAAAAAAGGAGAGGGGAAGGGAAGGAAGGAGAGGGGGGTGGTGGGGAGAAGAGGGGACGGGGAAGGGGAACAGAAGCACTGGTTGTAAAAAGATTTGTATCTCTATCTAAGCAGGTATTCACCTTTTGGAGCATGAAGGAGTGCATCATAGATTCACAGAATCATGGAATGGCTTGGCTCAGAAGGGATCATAAACATTAACTAGTTCAAGTCCCCTGCCGTGCCCATGGACACTTCCCGCTAGATCAGGTTGGTTAAAGGCCCACCCAGCCTGGCCTTGAACACTTCAGGAACAGGACACCACCACCTTCATAGCAAAGAATTTATTCTTAGCATCTAATCCAAATCTCTCTTTTTAGTTTGAAACTGCCCCTTCATGTCTATCACTATCAGTCCATGTGGAATAATCGTGCTATTCCATTGGGACAATGCTGTCCTGTAGGAAAATGCTGTGCATCTTGCTGTCCTATAAGGCAATTTCCTCTGCCCAATTAAGTGTGAGAAGTAACTAGTTCCCAATCTGACCCTGTTCCTGTGCATTCAGGTTATTCAGAATCGATCTGCACAGTGTGTGACAAGCAGAGTGAGGCAGCTGTCCTCACGTACAAGCCAAGTCCCAAGCTCCCAGACCTAGGAAAGGCAATACCTGCTGTGCAAGCAGTCCTTCCGAGCAGATGTTATGCATCCTGGAGTTCCTTGTGTTTTCTTGAACAAGGAGTAATAAAGCTTATCTCCTCTTCATTCCCTTGAATTCTCTGCCAAAGAAACACCATGTCATTGGCTTCAGGAAAATATTTGCTGTAGTTTCTAAATTTATAAGAACTATTGCACCAAAGAACACCAATAAAGGACATCAATTTGGAGGGGTTTTCTTTGGTATGTTTGGGGTTTTTTCTGGTTGGATTGTTGCTTGGTTGAGGTGTTTTGGTTTTTGGGTTTTTATTAATATATATAGAAATGGAATGTTGACTTCCTTTATGGATTGATTTGGAAACTACCTGAAGTGGTTCTGCCTAGTGAGTTCTTGCTTTGATTTTCTTTTTTGCTTGTGTAGCAGGTTAAGTATAGACTAAGGGATCTGGTAGGGAACAGAATGAAATTCAGTAGAGGCATGGGTCTCTCAATCTGAACTATAACAGTATTGTTTAATAGTCCCTCTTTAAAAGGTTGAATTTTGTTTAATTCAGCCTCCTGAATTGAAAGAGGCACTGATGCCTTAAACAGTCTCAGTAATAAAACCAAAAGTCTCAATAAAGTTAATTGCTGTTAACTGTGAAATTTGTAGGAGCATCAATTTTATGGATTTGTATAAATATTTGTAGATTATTTGCTGTGTATAAAATTTAAAAGTAATTTCTTTAGTGCTCTAAAAAAACCTGATGTAATTTGATTTTTTATAATATGACTATCAAGTGCATATCCAAGCAACGATGTGTTACAAACAAATATATCATGTTATATATGACTGTGTCAGAGGCAAAGCACTGTCAGGAATTCTTGACAAGATGACTGATATGAAAATAAAAAGGAGACTTTTGTGCCAGATCAGCATTTCATGGATTTAAGGCAACATTTTTTTCCCCTTTCTTTTTAAGTAAAGCTATACAATACAAAAGAACAATGTACCCAGATCGACTGGGATTTCATTGGACATGGAACAGATATGAAAAAATCTGTTTTTGCAAAAGAAATTACTTTTCAGTTATCCAAATGAAAACAATTTTTCATCTAAAATTTTCTACATTTGGTAGAAAATTTTCAGTTTTCTGTAAAAAACACATTCAGTTCTAGACCAATTACTCAAATTTAAACACAAGTTAGAGAAAAGATTAACAGAAAACTCTAGCTGGGGAGAACCGCTGCTGGTGCCAATGAGCTATTAATTGATACATAAGTAGCTGATTTATGTTTTTGTGCTTTTTATGATTTATTCAAGTCTCAGAGACTGATATATAAGCTTTTTTAAAACAAATTATCTCAAAAATGCTGTCAGTGTCAGTGAAATTCTCCACATAACTCATTGCAGATCTGTGCTGGTTGCTCTTTCCTTTCTGGGACTGCCTGGACCTGAATTCCAGAAAGTGAAGTGTGACTGCTTAGACTGTAGTTTCCCCACACTCTCTTTTTTGCCTTTTTTTGAAAAGAGGTGTAAAGGCATCAGGCAGCTCCATCAGCACCTGCAATTGCAAACCATCCTGTGCTGTGGGCTTGTGTTAGACCAACTGGGTTAAGTGATGTCTCACTGTTCCTTGACTTACCCTTCCACGAAGCCCAAATGTAGGATCAAGGGCCTAGGGACAAAGCCTTCAGAAAACCCCATTGAGTACCTCAGCTTTCTCTATGTCGATCATCACCAGGTCCTCTCCCCACTAAGCAGTGGACAAACTGTTCTTTTAACATTCCTTCTCCTAACAATGAATTTCTATAAGCTTGTCTTCCTGCCCTTGACATCCAAGTGCTAACTCTCCCTCTGCTTTGGCTTTTGGAGCTCCAGCCCTGCACACAAAAGCAATGTCTCTTTGGTACTACCCAGGTGGCCAGTCCTTGCCTCCACCCCCTTACACCTCCTTTCTGCATCTCAGCTCAGTCAGGAGTTTCTGGTTCATCTGCAACTGGCCTTCTGCTTCACCTGATCCACTTCCTGCAGGTCAGAATGCATCCTTCTGTGTTTTGATGACACTGTCCTTGGAGATCAACAAGCTCTTTGGGGCCATTTTGCTTTTCAGGACAGTCTCCCCTGGGATGTCATCAAGCAGAGCACTAAACAAATTAGGATCCTCTCCAGGTGCTTGTGGTTGTAGATCTGCTGTTTTTCTTGCTTGTTTTTTTCAGGATCTCAAACAGCACTGTCTCATAGTAGCAGGAGTCAAGGCTGCCCTCAATAGGTACATCACCAAAGCAATTCTTCTTTGTTCATGTGAAATAACCCCAGAACAGCTGCTCGTATAGATACCTAGCATTAAATAACTGTTTTGGTATTCAGCAGAAACTTTGTATAAAACTCATCTCGCAACGTTAGCAAGCCAGATGAGAAAGGGGTGGGTGTGTGTCTGTGTTAGCTGTTATTAACTATTCTCACAAATCGGGCCTTCTTTGTTTGTGAGCCACAAGACTTTTCTGTAGTTCACATTCTGGTATTAACCTGTTTGTATCATTGTTCTGCTTCCAATAAATATTTGCTTTTCACAAAAATTTAAAAAAAAAATTAGAGGAAAAATGTAAAGTAATTATGAAACAGAAATATTGTCTAATTTCTACATTATTTTCAATATAAATATATTGAAACAATTTTTAAAAATCATTCTTGCACCTTTCCTCCATAATTGTTTCAAATTGAATATGGGGAGGATACTTTGTACATCCTTTTTTATAATGATTATTTTCTACTAGTTAAAATACGTATTTAAGCTTTTGACCTCTAGGTATAGAGCTGCATCAGTCTAACTTAACTTTAAAAGGCCTCACATTTTAGATGTTAGCAGTGCCTTATGAAACAAGATATTTTTGTACTCCTCAGCTATCTTTTTTTTTTCATTACAAAGTTAATAGAAAAAAAGGTGAAAATATGCCTTCAAAATAAGAGAAAAAAACCCAAAGAATCTTCCTATTCTATTAATGCTGTTGAAAACAAAATAAAACTTGTGTTTTCAAGGTATTTTTAAATTTACATTGCTTGTAAGCTAAGGAGGAATTTTAAAAGGGTGTAATCTGTACAAAGCTACATTTTTACAATTTTTTCTACTGACAGTTTAAGAATTTTGGTTGTAGTAAACAGTAAAATTAATTTCACTCAATGCCCTTTCTTTTCCTTCAGTTTTAATTGTAGGAAGCTTATTTTCCTTCCCTCTTTAGCAATAAAGGTGCAACATTCAAGCTTTATTCAAGTAGAAAACATTGAATAATTTGTATGTTCTGAGTAACATTTAGTCTGTGATTTAGTCGGGTTGCTAAAAAACACGACAAGGTACATACTGAGTGTGTACTCCCCAGGAAGTGACTGCACATTAAACATTGCATGGGGATTGGATGTGGATAATAAATCTTTTTTCTTTGCTTCACTTCTCCACGTAGTCTTGCTTTTCTTCATTAAATTGACTTGATCTTGATCCATGAGTTTTCGGTATTATTTTCTCTGCTGTCCTGCAGGGGAGGGGGAGTGAGAGAATGACTCAGTGGGCACTTACCAGCCAGGCAAAGTCAGCTCATCAAACCAACAAGAAAAAACCCCAAAAAAAGCGTGGATTTAATAACTCCATGCATATAAAAGAGATAATAATGAAATTATTAAATTAATGTTGACAGGTCATGCCGTTTAACGCAAAATCACTGAGACATATATTTCGGTAAACTTTTGTTTAATCCCTTTGTCAAAAATTACACTGAAAGAGCTTTAACAGTTTTCTATAACCTTAACAGTGATCGTGGAGATCAATCAGGTGTTAGGTCAAAAAGATATTCATAATACATCACCATAAAAAAGATGCCTTAAAATGAATGCAAAGAACTCTTTTTGTTAAGATGGAGAGAGGTGGAATTGCTTTGATTCTGTTGTTATTTTCATGATGACAGAGTTAAATTATGTTCTTTATATGCATATATTTTAATACATAATTTATAGAAAATTATTATGCACAGTTTATGTACAGATAAAATTTTTCTGGGAAAATATTATTGTAAATCAATATTAAACCCTTAGCAAAAAGTAATAATAGGAAATACTAAACAGTGGTTAATTAGACTACAATTATTTGCAACAAAATAATATTTTTATTCAGAATCAGAGCTGCTGTCTAGATGCACATTTTGAACAGTATATATTCATTATCACTTGTAAAAAGCTTTTACTAAAGCAGCAGAAAACTACACCTATGAAAAAAGGTTTTGTTAAACAACTATTTCTATATTCAATTGCATGTCTAATCACATGTTAGTCCATGAATTAGTCAATAAAAACTTTTTATTTTTCTTTTTTTCATTCTCTATTTTTGCTAGGTTAAAATGAGAAATATCTAAGACTGTGGAATCTTTGTGTCTCTGACTGGGGGACCCATGCATGCAGTAATAAATATTTGTATAGATCAATGATTTCTTCTAAGTCTCATGAGATTTTACCTCTGCGTCAAATAGACAAATGGCTGTATAAGGAAGCATTAGATCAATGTTCTTCCACCATTTCTTGAAAACATGTCTAATTTATCCTTCTTGATTTCTTTTCCTCAGTATGCATGAGATCTCAGCATTGCAATCCTATCATGGTGCTTTATGAAACAGTCAGAGCAAACTCTGTTTTGAATACATTGCACTTCACACATTGAAGCACGGTTGAGCTTGAGCACTTTTATTAAAAGGGAACAAACAGCTGAAGGTAGTGAGAAAGCCCCTTATTACTTAAAGGGCACAGGATTAGGCCACTAGTGGATTCTGCATGTTGCAGTTTATATGCTGTGTTTAAACTTGCTAATGATTGAATTTTTAAAAGCCAGAAAATCATGAGAAAAATAAATTCTTAGATTTCAGTCAATAGAATATACTATCTGGTGCCAAAACACTCATTAACTGTTATCTGTTCAGTTGACCAACAACAAATTTCCCCACCCTTTGAGAGCTGAAGATATGTACAAAACACGTAAAATTCATGTGTTTACCATCTTCTTAGCGTTTTCAGATGGAAGCAATGTCCTGTCAGATACAACATAATATTAATACCTTGTGACAAATTCTAATTCATTGCAACATGATGTGATGTGCTAATAAAATACAGCTTGTAAATGTATTACCTATGGCAAGCTAAGTCCTGTCAAAACTAATGAAAATTAAAATATTTGCTTGCCACAGATGAATAGAACTTATTTTTATGCTATTTCTTTCTGACATGTAAACACAATGGGGTACTGATAAGGCAAGTCCGAAAAATACTTCTGTCTAAAGAAGTGGAATTTAGAGAAAGATAAAAAGTTTGGAGAAAGTTGGAATTTATGATAGGGAGGCAAAGGATGGAAATGTTGCACTTGGCTGGCTGAAGTCACATATGACATGGCACAACCTATACACCTGCAGTGAGATGCTATTGAGTTTCTCATATCATGCCTGAATACTGTCCCTAGAAACATTGCTGTCAAAAGAGATGCAGCTGAAATAAAATGTTGATTAACAGACATAGTGACATTTTTCCCATGAGTGGAACCTGTGGCAGTTCTACATCTGGCTGGTATTTGGAAGATATTTCAGCTATTTTTCAAGTTCATCTCCAGTTGAAGATGACTAATGTGCTAACTAAAAAGGATTGCTGGAAGCTAAGCCCCGGGGCTGCTTGAGAGCATAAACTTTAGCTCATAGTTAATCTGACCAGACTTCCAAGTAAGGAACAGGTATAGGAAATGGTTTCTGAATATTGTGTGCTTGGGAAGATCAGCAAGCATGCCAGCAAATCTGACTGCTAAAAGTCTTTGCACATTTCCCAAAATTTAATTCTCTGGCACTGCCTTCTAAATCCTCTAAAACATCATGCCTGTGCTCCCACACATATACATACACACTTAAACTGTTCCTTTGTTATTAATTTCCAGCCAGCATTGCTTTTCTATGTGCTTCATATATGCTTGTTGTTTTATTTTAGCTTTTGTAGCAGGAGACATTCATTTTCCCTGCTAAAATATCTTTACTAAGGCATTTTTTATATATTTATGTCCAAAGGAACTACTAAAAATAAAGAACCATAATAATGATCACTGCATATTATCTGCACATATATAAACAAAAACACAAAGACATGCACATGTAAAAGTATATACATATTTTAGTATGTTATAATCGTAACCACTTTACAAATCAAAACTGTCATCTTCCAAAGGAGGGAATGCAGTTCTCAGAGATGACTTGATAACTCAGCAGCAGAGCTTTTTTAAAGTAAGGAAGCTGAGCTGCAGATCCTTACAGAGCTCGGGATCTTTGCCAGGGTATGGTTCACGAAAAGGACTTGTCTTCCCCGTAAATGGCCAAAAAAGCCGATGATTACATACACAAAGTGAATGATCTAGGCTGGAGGTGCCATACTACTCACAGTTAGGAATGATATAAGTATTAAACCTTCAGTTAAAACATTTTCATTTCCTACTTGATGGTTGGATCTGATCTTCTCTAGAGCAAAATTTGGTTAAATCATACACGGAGATCCCAGATATTCGAATGGGAAAATGCTTGACAAACTTCAAGTATTCCAGCCTTTGTCCTCTTTTTTCTCTGATATTACAAGTAAGGTTGGAAAACTAATTTCGCAAAATCCCTTTCTTAGCTTAATAATTGTGCATACTTTTGAATTGCATTCTCAATTCGTTGTAGTTGTCTGGTGTATACTCTTGTGGAAGAGATTTTTGACAGTTTTCAGCTCTATATCAATTAAAAAGCTGATTTTGATGAAAAGGTATTATTTACCTAAAACACACTTGTACAGTATGTTATTTTCTTTGCTTTCTAGTTACAGAAAAGAGTGTTTCAGAGAGATTTGGTGAAAGAGTAACTGCTCCTCTGTTTACAGTGGTTGAAGTAAGAAGCTATCTCATGGTAGTTGATCTATCTCTGTGGTGACCAGCAACAGAACCCAAGGGAACAGCCTGAAGTTGTAGCAGGGAAGGTTTAAGTTGGATATTAGAAAAAGAATCTTTACCCAGAGGATGGCTGGGCACTGGAACAGCTCCCCAGGGAGGTGGTCATAGAACCAAGCCTGAGACAGTTAGAGAAGCATTTGGACCATGCTCCCAGAAACATGGTGTGACTTTTGGGGATGGTTCTTTGCAGGGCCCGGAGTTCGATTCAATGATCCTTGAGTGTCCCTTCCAACTTGGCTTATTCCATGATTCTGGGATCTATTTGAGTTTAACGATTAAATGAGAGTACAGAGAATTGGAAATTAAGCATCAATACTGTGACATGGTAGTGAACAGAAGTTTGAAGTGAACTGAAAGTTAAGGGAAGAGAATCATCAGATTAATTAAAGGCCAGATGAGCAACTGCTGATGAGCAAAACCTTGGAGAGCTTGTCTAAGTAATCTTAAAGTAATTTATATTCAGATTAATGTTTAATTTATTCTTACACATGGCACAAAAGCATTTTTTTCTTCAATTAACCCTGGCCATTATCACCTCTAAAAGAGAAGATGAACACTGCAAACTGGAGTGAATCAGATCCACCAGTGTATGAGGCTTTCTAAACGTGTGAGCCGTTCTTCCTGAGGAAATGTTTGAGAGAGCTCATCCCATGACTGTTAACTTCCTCATAACTTCTAGTCAGTGTCAATAAAATGAAAATTTTGGTAAGTTTTAAATAATTTTGTCCTTAATCAGGAGGAGTCATCAGAAAATCAAGACAAGGTGGATATGAAAATATATAAAATTAGTTGATATAGCATCGAATTATTTAACTGCAATTAAATTTTATTAATACTGAAATTCTTTGTATTTTAATGTTAGATTTACAATGGAATCAGCCTCCAGCTCCAGGCACACTGGTGCCAGAAAGAGCCTCCCAAGGCCATTGTGAGAAGGCCCTAAGATGGCTGCTCCACCAGCTTTCTCAGCTGGAGAACACAGGGACTCTGCTCAAGTAATTAACTAGGGCTAGGGTTAGGGTTATAGCTAGGGTTAGTGGTGAGAGATTTAAAAAAAACAAGCAGGTAAAAACTGAGATTTGCAAGTCAAAGTCTGATAGAACTTTAACTATTATGACATTAATAACATGTCACAAAAAAAGATTTATTTTCCTGATTAAAATTTCAAGTCCACTGTCTAGACAATTTATGAGTTGCAGACAAATAGGGCTTGGTTTTGGGTTTGTTTTGTTGTGTTTTTTTTTTTTTAAATAAAATCTCCCTAGTTAATTGAAAATACTTTTTATTCTTCAGTGGACATCTTATTGCCTGTAGATTTCTAATTTGAAATAAGAGAACCTTTATATTCATGACATGAATATTGATTTCTATCAATTTGTTGGGGAAAAAGACAGTTGTAATGTTATGAATGCATAATCCCTAAATCTGTTAAATTGTGATTGGTTTTTTTAAGTGCATCTGATTTGTTTCCCACAAAATTAGGACATAAAACTTCCTTACATTGCTATTATACTGAGATTGAAATAGCTATTTACCATCAGCATTTACTGCAGATTGTAATATCTCAATGCCCAACATTTCTAGTTCTTTCACATTGCTCTCCTGGTTTTGGCTGGAATGGAGTTAATTTTTGTCCTAGCACTTGATTGGTGTTAAAGTACAATTACCTTTTCATAGAACTTACTTTATTTTGTAATTACTTAGCTAAGTCTGATAAGGAAGAAAAATGAGACATCTATAAAAATAAGTGGGAGCGTTTTTTTAGGCTGACTAGAGAAGTAAAATATATTGAAATAGAACTGTGTTGAGAATTTCCACCATAAATAAGGGCTTCTTGCAATATAACCATAGAAGGCAGAAAAAAAAGCAAAAAAAAAATTCAAGAAAGCATAGCTTTTAATAGGATGAAGAAGGGAAAATGATATTATTCAGCATTTACTTTACTTTTTCCCCGAAATGACTGGAAAAGAAGCTTGAGAGGCAGTGCAACACTTTTACTATCATTTACGTGTAGCCTATTTTGAATAAAAACTATAATACCTATTACAATATGAAGAGAAATGCTACCTTTAAAAAGAAAATACATGTCAGATTCACATTTTATAATTTATCTACAGACTCTTTTCTAGCTACATCTCTTATGAACAAAGGTTTGTTTGTTCAATTTCTACCATTCTTTACAAACAGGATCTAGTAATTCCAGCTTTCACTTGGGATTCCACAGACGGGCTTAATTTGCCACTTCTGCCACAGATTTCCAGTGTAATGTAACATAAGAAGATTGGAAGGAGTGACCTGAAAGTGAGACTTCTCTGTGTTTCATGGAGGAAATGAGGTTCTCTCTTCTACTGCTGTGCATGAGGGGTAGAAAACATTGTCCTCTACTCATTCCACTGGAATTAGGGAACAAAGACAAATTGCTGAGAGGAGGACTCAACAACTTCATGTTGCTAAAATTGAGATGAAGCCTTGATTCTCTCATACAATGTCATAGACAAGGTCACTCTCAGACCAAGAAAGTATATGTGAAATAGTATTTCAGGAAGCACTTCTGATATTTACAAGAAAAACTGAAAGATAATGATCTTTAATGATATTCTTTAATGTTAAAGCAAGATTTTCAGAATGCAAGAAATTTTTGGGAAAAATAAAGTAAAGAGGGCTATACTTTGTGGGCAAGGATCTAAAAAGGAGAAAGACTCAGATTTCCTCTTCCAGATAATTTCATTTTCTTTGATTTTTGTTTATTCTTTTTTTTTTTAACATAGAGACGTTTCTAGGTCAGAGGAGCCATAACAAGTCTTATTAGACAGCTTGCATTTAAATACCTTAACAGAGACTGAGTTTAAAACTGAAAATTCCATCATTCTGAGTTTATATTCAAGTGAAAAAAAAATTGTGAAATGAAAAATGGGGATTATCTTAAATCTGAAGAATTGTTAAATACTATTATATTTTGTTCTAAAACTTATCAAAGAAAATAAGGTATACATGTGACTAACCAGTGTCAATAGTATGCAAAGTTTAATTACCTCACCCTGAATTACATCTAATGTCAAATTCAATTAACAATGCCATCTGAAGAAAATGCTTTCATAATGAATTTCAAACAATTGACTGATCTTTTAATAGTAGTTGATGGTTATAAATTCCAAAGGCCAATGGGAAAACACTGCCTTTTTATGAGGAAAATTACAGCGACATTGTTGAATTTAGTAGTGCTATTTTTTTCTTTGAATGGTCTTCTACAACAAAATAAAAGTTTGAGCAGAACTTTGGAACAATCAGACACAAGTCAAGACGTCTTTGCCTAAGAAAGCTATAAAATAAAGGTAGTCTGCTGAAAGTATCATCTTAGGACAAAGCAGATTTCTAAGTTTTCACTGATTTCAGAAGACAGATATTCAAATTCTGCAGAAGCCTAAACACTATTGGAAGTGTCTTGGACTGTTTTTGAAGCAGAAGTGCTTCAGAAAAAATCTAGAGAAAAAATGAACGAATTCCAGTGAATTTAATTCTAAGGAAAAAGAAAATCATACATGAACTATGGATGTAATTAAAAAGAAGCTAAAGGAGAGGGGAGTGATCTTTAGGGTTGCCTTGGAAGAAACACCTTTTTAACAATTTCCCCCCTCATAACTTTCATTGCTGAGCAGATGTCTAAGGGTATGAAATATTCCTTTGGTCAATTAGGGTAAGCTGTCCCAGCAGTGTCCCTTCCCAAACTCTGTTGTACCCCCAGCCTCTCTTTGTTGGGGAGGGACTGTTGGAGACACAGTCTGGATGCTCTGTGAGTACTGCTCAGCGCGAGCCAAGACGTTGTTATGTCATCAACACTCTTCTACCTACAAACACAAAAGAACAGAACAATAAGTATTGCAGTCCTTGGTTTTGGTTAGCCTGGGACATGAATACCAGCCTACAAAAAGTTGCCATTTTTATATCCCTAGAACATTACTTTATGTCACATCAGTTATATACTGTGTATAGTTCAAAAATGTTTTACAATTCTAGCATGAAAATTTATATATGCCCATTATCATTACAAAAGAGGAAATAACATGTTATAACAATTTAAATACAAGTAAAGGAACTGGGCACTTGTGAGTTCTTGTAAAAAATCTTCTTTACATAAAAATAATTTTTATCATAGCTATTATTTAATGTTTCATATTCCATAGCTTGGAAATGTCAAGTGATACCATAATCAATTGCAAATCCATGCAAATTCTACCTTTTACTAAGTGGTTATTCCCCCAAATCTGAAATATGACTAGATAATATAATAGAAATGCTGATATCCTTCAACTACAGGCTGGGAGCAAAATCATTGAGGATTTAAGAAAAACAGTCCTAAGGAACACAATCCATATCCTTTTTTCTAGTCCTCAGGAATGTGTTTGTATAGCAAGGCTAATAATTTGATTTATGTTGTATTTAAAAGCAAAGAAGATGACCTTGAAGAATTTGGACTCAAGTGAGAGGTAAAGCTAAAACAGTCTGTAATAGTCTTGCAACAAATCCTGAACACTGTTTTATTTTCTAATCCATTGTTGCTCTCCTTGAATTCACCTCCACTTTAATTAAAAACTAACCAAACAAAACAAACAAAAAAAAATCTGGGCACAAAAGAAGAAAAAAACCCCAAATACGAGACCATGAGATCAATCCTACAAAATTCTTATTAAGAATAACTAGAAGACCTCAGAACTGGGAAAACCCCTGTATTAGAATTCTTATTTGATGAACTTAATGCATAGCCTATTCCTTTTTTGTATGCACTGCACAAAGTACAGCAGTGATGCATATTGAGAAGGAGAGATATTATTTACCATTATAAAATGTCACGTCTTTTCCTGCCAAAACTCTTTGCCCATCTTTAAAGTAATTAGTTTTGTCACGACTATTCAAAAGTCATTAATGGAAAATTCTGGCTGATTAAGCACGTCCAGGGCCAAGACTCACAAAGAGTGATTTCTCTGATTTACATGGATTCCCAGAGTAAATGTTTATCTGATACTGAGCCAAACTGCCTGTATCTTTTATATTATGTTATCAAAGATTACTTTTGCTCTTGATCACACAATTTAATAGCCCTTATAAAAAATGGGAGAGAAGGCTCAAATACCTATTACTTACCTTTGGGGACTAAACTCTACATGCATTTAGCCATCGTTCAAAAGACAGCATTTCCAATCGCTTTTGTATTTCCCTGTTGGTAGGAGAGAGAAACTTGAAAAGTTAACACAAAACTTGATTTTTTTTTTTTTTTTTTACAAAAGAGCTCCCACTCCACACAATAAACCAAAAGCAAGTTGTCTGTGTTGACTACTTTCTTTCTGCCCCATCTACCAATTTCATATAGTCTATTGACAAGCCTTCAGAGAACTACTGGTTACATTGCATTGCTCACGTTTTGAAAACATCTGCAAATTAACTGCTGCCAAAGTTAAGAACATGTAAGAGTAGTCTGCATTCAAAGAAAGGGGCAAACAAACAAGTAAACAAACTTTTGCAGTGGGAACATAAAGGTTAATTCTAAGAAATTAATTTTCTTCTGAAAATCATATCACTACTTAAATTGCTTCTTTCAACAAATTGTTTTCTAGATTTTTCTACAGAGGCACATGAGTGCATGAAGAGATAAACCTGAAAACTGTCTATATCGTTGTGTATGTGTTGTCGAACTGTTTTCCGATTAAGCAGAAATTAGGACATTTATATTCAAAAGTTGTTTTCAGTCAAAGAACATCATGAATCATTTCTAAATGATGGAGGTGGTGTTTCTAAGTATTCTTTCTTATGTTCTGTGATGCCTTAACTATAGGAAGAAACATCAATCAAATTATGTGTGCACTGTTGTTATGAATCCCCTAATAATTTTATTGTAAATATTTGTTAGCACCACTCTCCTCCATTGTGAGTTTATAAGGTTCCATCTTAGTATTACAGATCATGAATTAATAAGACCTCTTTTGTATTAAACAAAGGAGCCACATAAATTGCCTTTATTACTGTGAATAACATAAAAGATTGAGGGAAGCTATATAGTGAAAATCATGCTGAAGAGTAAGCTCTTAAAATGACACTGGTATTGCAGCAATGGAAGCACCTTGGGATTCGGATTAGTATTCTAAAAGTTAGAGAACACAGGTGGAAAATAACATTTTGAAAGGGTTCTACTCCCATCAGACCTGTAAAGTAATAGAAGGTTTGAGAAGCTTTTGTACATTTGGATAAGTAAAATGCTTAAGATGGTTTCCAATGACAGTTTTGCTCACAGCTACAAGAACATGAAAAAGAAGTAATTCACATGGTAGCAGTGATGCAACCAGTAGGAATAAAAAAAAAAAAAATCTCTTTCTGCCTTTCAGCTTCTTACCAGACTGAAACACAATTTTTATACTACATTTTTCTAAACTTTTTTTCATAAACCTCCAAAGACTTAGTTCATATCAACTTTCATTAAACTGATAGCTGTTTTGTAAGAGTAACATGAAAGTGTAAAAAAAAAATAACTTGAAGATGATGTAAATCAGGGCCTTTTATGCAGAATATTCCACAAATAGAATGCAACCAAACCCCTCCTAAAGCAAAATATTAAGGATCAAACATTTGATAACATAAATATGCACATTTGTATTGCTGTCAGCAAAAAATTTGTAAGTTATTTACAACAGCAAAAATGGTCTTTCATGTTAGTTTTTGAATACTTGAGGAACATTTCGTTTCCTGAATACTGTCTCTGTCAGCATTCTGGAAGTGAAAGAGTCAGAGAGACATTGCTTCATCATTCAACCAGATGTGTCTTTCTCTGCTGAACTTAGTTTTGTGAAGTGTATAAAAGCAAATAATAGAATCGATTACTCAGCTCCATAATGAATATTCATTGTGCATTGTTTGATTGCAGCCCCTGGCAGGAAGAAATAAAAATAGTACAGAGGCCTTCAGAGGATATATTTTCGCTCATTTCCATACTTCTCCTTTGACATCCTGTACTAGTTTTGCTACTGTTTCAAAGAGTGAGAAAATTATTGGGTTTTAGATATAGAATCTCACTTAAAATCTGTTGTGAGCTACTAGTATGGTTTCAGTTTAACAGCTTCAAATATGGGCTTTCTATGCTTTAGTTCATTTTATGAACAAATACAATGCAAGCTGAAGACAAATATTCAAAGCGGCATTCAGTACTATTACAGCAAATTATGAAAGTTTATTATAGTTGTATTGAACAAGTAAGTTACATGACTGTTTCTAAATTTTACATTTAATCACCATGTGATTCCAGGTTGAAAAAACAGTGCATGTTTTTTCTTTACTTGCATTTCCAGAGGTCCTTTTTGGGACACATACAACGGGATAATTTATTTTAACATTAAAACAATAAAATCCATGTTTCCACATGTGTGAGTAAGCTACCTACTTAAGTTCCCATTACAGTCAACAGATATTTAGCCAGGTGGTCAGTGTGACTTAGGCTTAGTCAGCTTGTCTCGAGCACAGGTGGAGGTTAACCTCCATAATAAATTGAATTCACTTAATGAGCTGTCATTTAGGGGTGGTGAACATTTGTATCAACCACTACACCTCATGCTTTCTTATATTTAAGTATTGTAATCAGAACCAGAATATCTTAGTGGTCTTAGACTAAGATATTCTCATTTCAAAAGGCAGGACTCAGGACGATAAAGAATTTGTGGAGATTGACACCAAAAGTGATATTTGTGACATCAGAGGAGATTAATCTGTCATGTGGAAAATAGGGCATTAGTCTCAAGACTGCCTGTATCTGTAGACAGCCTCTAGGCCAGGAGATTGCTGGTGTGTGTCCTGATAGCAATAGTGCATTTTCCTTTGGAACCAGCAAGGCACAAGACATAGATATAATATAGCGAATTTCATAATTTCCTAGAAAATTTTTTGAGGAGACAACTTTACTCCATTGTGGATTTTTCTGCCCATTATAAACTTCCTTCTCAAAAAGAAACCTGGGGAATCAGTTTTCTGTGTTACTGCACTTCTACTTATAGGTCCAAAGCATGTTTTTATTTGTGACCTGTCCTGATTGTTTAATTTCTGATGGACATTCAGTAATTTTGCAAAAAATTATATTTTTCATTCCAGAGAATTCTTTACATTGTTCAGCTTGCTAATTGTAAACATGGACAGATTGGTAAAGGGTAGACTTCCATATATAATGTGCAGCATCAAACCTTATTAGTCCTAGAGTTCTTTGCATCCAAGAGAGCCCTAATTGTGTGTTATTTCACTCTTATTTGAGTCTTGGTACTTCTTTAGAATAAATGTAAATAATAGAATAAATAATTTAAAATAAATAATCCTAATCAGATCTGGAAATTTGTCAAATTCACTTTGAAAAAACAATTTGCATCTGCACAAAGAAAAATAAAACCAGGTGAGGAAATCATTGAAACATCTAAGATCAAAAGAAATACATTGAAATCAGTTTCCTCCTCAGCTAAAAAACTGCAGATATTGAATAGTATTACAATCTAAAAGAAGCACAATGCATTTAATTGCTATTAAATAGGATATAAAACCAAATGTCTTTACTCATTTTTTCCAGACCTTCCAGTAAGCTGCTAAGAGTATACAACTATTTGTTACCTCGCTCACTACATCCTTACCTATATTTTTCAAACTAAGGCAAGAAAAATGGAGCCTGTGCTTTTATATTTTATCTTGAGTGACTAGCACTTTTCTTAGTGAACTGAAAGTGTTCTAGTGCTGCTAGATACCCCATATGCTTTCTGCTTCTGCAGCTCAATTTATGACCCAGGGTCATAGAATTGTTACTGAATCCATCTTTTAGTTTTTTGGTTGTCTTTTGCTTGACGAAAAACAACGTGGGCTGGCAATGTGCACTTGCAGCCCAGAAAACCAACTGTATTCTGGGCTGCATCAAAAGGAACATGGCCAACAGGTCAAGGGACATGATTTTGCCCCTCTACTCTGTTTTTGTGACAACCCACCTGGAGTGCTGCAACCAGCTCGAGTGTGCCCAACATAAGAAGGATATGGAACTGCTGGAACCATTCCACAGGGCCACAATGCTGATGAGGTGACAAGAGTAGCTATTCTATGAAGACAGTCTGAGAAATTTGGGGCTACTCAGCCTGGAGAAGAGAAGGCTGTGCAGAGACTTTGCAGCAACATTCCAGTTTCTGCAGTGGGCCTACAGAGGAGCAAGAGAGGGACTCCTTATCAGGAGCTGTAGTGATAGGACAAGGGACAATGGCTTCAAATCGAAAGAGAGTAAATTTAGAGAAGATGTTAGGATCAAATCCTTTACTCTGAGGGTGGTGAGGCACTGGAACAGGTTGCCCAGAGAAGCTGTGGATGCCCCAACCCTGGCAGGTGTTCATGGCCAGGCTGGATGGGGCTCTGAGCAACCTGGTCTAGTGGAAGGTGTCTCTGCTCATGGCAGGGGGAGTGGAACTAAATGATCTTTAAGGGCCCTTCCAACCCAAGCCATTCTCTGATTCTATAATTCTACTTTTTCTGAAAGGAGTGTGTGTCAGTCTGATTAATAGCTGCATAGTTTCATAAAAAGTAAAATAACTTTATTGGAAAATTTGTAACTTTTATTCAAGAGAGGGTTCTCAAGATTGCTTGAGAACCCTCTCCTAATACTTAAATACTTAAAATATTTCCTTTTACATAAAAGATTAAACCAGTTGAGGTGGCATTGATGTGTTCTTATGAGAGCTAGTGGTGGGACATTATCTTAAACAAGAACTACTGTGATTTAAAAGATCTACACTCTCCAAATACATGTTTTTAATAGCATGAGTCTACTGTATATGACAGTGACACTTAGGTGTTCTATAACTACTTACTGTTGCTCAAAGCCCTGAGATTACTTCACATGTTCAGGAAATCAGAATATTGATAGAATAAATTATCTTACTCTTAACCCAGGAACAGGTTTAATATGTTGATTTTGAGAGGATGAATTACTATCTGAATAAATTGTTACTCAATTGATAACCTTTCCCTTTATTAGCAAGAATAAAATAAGCATCATAAAATTTATGCCACTCATATTTTTTTCAGTAATATTTTAGGATGAAAATATTGAACCCATCTTTAAAAAGAGCAGAAAGGAAGACCCTGTCAGCCTGTATTAGTTTGAAAACAAACCAGTGGGAGATGGCAAGTCAGGATTATAAATTTAATAAGAAAATTAAAAGTAAGTGTAATAACACAAGGAAAAAAAATCACTGACGGAATCAGATACAGCCTGACACCGTGTTAGGGTGCTGATAGCAGTCTCAGTGAAGTAGTTAGGTTGAAGCAGTGATCCTGTGGAAGGTCTGGTCTCTACTTGAAGGTCTAGTGGTAACTCTCACCCTCTGGGAATTCAGTAGCCAGGGCTACTTTAGGCAGTTCCAAAGCCAGGTTATATCCAGGTGGGAATGCTTGGCTCCTCCCTCCTGGGTGGAGCATCTCACAATAGGATAATTCCATGAGTCATGTGGTGGGTTCTTGATGACTCATTGCCTGTTATGAGGGGTGAGTCACAGCAGGAGATAACAACCAGTGCCCCACAGCTTGTGGTAATAGAATACCAAATTCATCTATTTGTGACCTAGGACACAACCTCACCTCTGTGCCTGAGAAGATCATGGAAAAGATTCTCCTAGAAGCTGTGCTAAGGTGAATGGAGAGCAAGGAGGTAATTCAGGACAGCCAGCACCTCTTCACCAAGGGCAAGTCCTGTCTGACCAAATTAGTGGCCTTCTGTGAAGCAGTGACTGCATCGGAGGACAAGAGAAGGTTTACAGGTGTCATTAGCAAGAATTAACTTTATTGAGATGGACATTTAGTTTGGTCAGGTGAAATAACAGGTAACTTAAAGAGAAGAAACTTTTAATATTATGAAGATAAAAAAAACCAGAAGGGGTTTTCTGGGGAGGGGTGTTAGTACTTATATATTTGTTGTAAGTGAAAATCTGTAGAAATATGTGTACATTGTAAGGCATGTCCACAAATTTTCTCTATTTTTTTTTGTTTGTTTTGCTTTGATTAGATTTCTTAAAAGGTGTATTTCAAATGTGGAAGATTTTATAACAAAGGTAGTATTTGTTCTCTTAACAGACCTTATCTCTCCCACCTAGATTTATTAAAAATTTATTTTTCTGACAGATACACAAACTGTTTTTCATTGTTTAAAAAGCCCCATTAAGATAAATAAATTATTTTGGCACATGCTTGAATAGCAGATAAAAATAAAATTGGATCTTTGCTGCAGTATCCTGGCCTGAACATTGTGGGTTTTTTTGCCACATAGGTTTTTGCACTAAAGCTTTACACATTCTGCTAAAACATTGTTTTTCACAGAAAAAAGTATACACCCATATATTCACATCTCAGAGGCAAGGGGATTGTTGGAGTTTTTGTCTGTGACCATTGTTACATGTCAGTGAAACAGTGAATGAATTAACCAAGTGAGTATGGAACAGTGAAAACTGTATCCTGGGAAACTAAGTAGGGATATGCATACTGTTAAAAGTTAAAATATTAATAGCCTTACCGTGTTCCAATAATCATTGAAAGTGTTTGGCTAATGACTCTAAGGTTGGCCTAAAGACTCTAAGGAAGTTATTGTCTCTTTAAATTGAGTACAATTTTTTGAAGAAGTAGGAAGTAATAAGGACTAGCAATAGAACACAAAAACCGGAAACAATACAGGGACAAAGTGGAAAGATAGTTTAATAATTACAACCTTAATGTACAAGCAGTAAGGCAAATCTTGCACTTGTGTCTTCTATGATCTCTGGGAAAAATTATTCAGCATAGCACTCATCTCAACAAATGCTATCTCTAGTCATGATCAATACAGAGAAAGAGGTGCTGATTTTGTCAGAACACTGGAGCAGATGTTTATGCTCCCTAGATGTATCTGTTTGGCTGTAGAAACCACCTTATGATTAGTGATGGCTAGATAAAGCAGCTTGGTGTCTCTCCCAGGAAGCAGTCACAGTACCAAATGTAGCAGATAAAAACACAGGTTAGGATAGTAGGCAGTCAGAGTTCAGACAACTAGTTAAATATAGTGATATAGACACTTAGAATGAGGACATGGAGTGCACCAGACTTCAGGCTGCACAGTCTGAGCAGTATAGCTAATGCTTCTGAGACCCCAGGCACAAAATTGGAATATCCAGTAGTTTGGTATCCCATGGGGGAGAGGAAAAGAATCAGTAAACACACAGTGGTAGCCAATGATAGTGACAGTAAATCCTACTTAATGTCAATAGAGTAAGAATCTTAGATAAAAATTTTGTCTAAAAGAGGGTAAAAGAAAATATAAATGCAAGGATTAGGATGTTTATCTTAATCCATACCAGAATGACTGGTAAAAAGGAGCTGAATTACAATTAAGTGCATCTACTGAAAAATAACTTTCATCAGCGCAAGCAGCTAATTGCACAACTTATACTAAAAAAAAGGTTGTAATTTTGAATTCTCAAACTTTTTTTCCCAAGGATAGTTCTGCAAAGCCATTCATAAGTTTGCGCTTGCATAAGCTGCCCAAGAAACAAAATGTCTGACCTGCAAAACATGTGTAATGTTTACAAATGGCTGCAATCTGATTCAAAACATGAAAAGTTAAAAAGTTTTGGGTTTTATTTAGTGAAACTGAAATCCCACAGGATTGCACTGAGTTTCCAAATTTCTCCAGCTGTTCTTTAATGAATTGCTTTCTTATAAGGTTTCTGCAAATCAGCACATTACCTAAGTGAGCTCTGTGAGTCAGCAAGGGGAGCATTGGACAGTAGTTTATAGAGCTGCTAATAGAATGTAGCTGCTTGCAGGAAAACTATCTCTACCTTTTTGGGATATCAATAGTCCAATGACCCTGACAATGAGGTGGACAGCTACATTGGAAAGGAGTGGCTCCAGCCATCTGGAGAGCCTGGGAGATGCTTAGTCAAATCTGCAGACCAGGAGGAAAAAGAGCCAGTTGCTAAAGAAACCTTGAAACATTCACCTGTGAAATGCATTTAACTAAATATTGGATTTCCCTGCAAACCTGGTCAAGCTGGTGCCCTGACACCTGGCTATGCTGCTGTCTGATTCCCTGGGAGCTCTGCTCCAGATCAGCTGAGAATGCTGCTTTGCTCACCAATGTTGTGGTCTTTTTGGCTGCTTCACGGGAGGAACAGCTGTCGAGTGCACAGGATTGGAGAGACAAACAACTCAGCAGATGGAGAGCAGCAGAAATTTGTAAAATGAGTTGTAGGAGCCTGTGAAAATCACTCCAAATTTATTTGGAAGACTTAGGAAACTGAATTATTTGGGTTCTTGATTTCCATATGAAGTATTCATAAGATTTAATATTTCCTTGAAATATTGCATTTGCTGTCAATATTTTTTAACCAGCTCTAATCTCATGGCCTATACAAGAAAGTTAAACATTTTTGCTAGTTCCACAAAAGTGGACAATGGAACAGCCCGGATTTATTGTTATTATTATGCACTTTAATTTTAAGAGTCAATTTAGTCTTGAAAGAAGAACAAACTAAAAAAATGCCACCAATTGTCATTTAATATGGGGTTGTAATATCCAACTGAGAAATCCAACCCAGCTGTTAAGATTGTCAGCATCCATTCTCTTGACCTTTCAGTCCTGAACCCATGCCTTTTTCCTTGCCTCTGGAGATTTTTAGGACTGGAAGGGAGTTTTTACTTTCAATTGTAAAATATCACTCTCTAGCTTTGGGGTGAAATTGAAAACCTACTTGTCTGATTTAGCACTTAAAAATGTTATTGGTTTTTGTATTATTACTGACTAAAGTATTTGTAGCTCAGTTGGGGGTAGAAAATAGCTGCTCAGCAATGGAACCTGGATTGATTTTCATTCATTAAATTTGAAATGACATAAACATCCTGAACAATGTATTCATTGAAAATTTATCATTTCTCCTTATGTTTTAATCATGCTTTAGGAACAGATCTTATTCTTCATGAAAGTCGGTAATAAGACAGTGAATTAGAACTCCACTGAAAAAAATGCTTTGAAACTGCTTTTCAGCAGATTATTTAGCCCTACTACAATGAAAAGGTTTTAAGGATTTACACTTATGCACAGACAAAACGCATTCTTCCATGTGCATATACATATATGTGCACACATATGTGTGTATATGTATGGAAAAATTAAATCCAGCCTCATAATTTCTGTTTGTTTTGATTAGCATGGATTGTAATTTACAATAGTTATATGTACACACTCACACCCACACATATATATTATATTAATTTTGAATTTCTCTTATAAAATACTTTTCGAATCTTCATATGGGGAATTCACACAATTGGTTTTCTGATAAAATGAGAAGCTGAAGAAATGTGTAGGGAAATACATCTGTTATCATACATACACATCCCAGAAAAAAAATTAATATTTATCAACAGATGTTGGAATGCAACCATAATTTTCAGAATTCCTAAAATTAATTGTTTTACATCTGTCACATGACTTGCATGACTAGAAAAATTACCAAATACAGCAAACAGAAAGTAGTGAATTATTTCAGTACTTACTGGAGGATGGGGAGTTCAAAACTAGCAAAAATGAAGAGTAGTGAAAGACTTTCACCAAGAGTGAAAAACTACCAAAAACTTGATCTTCCCTCATCTTATGGCTGCCTTAACCCTTAGAATCTTTGGCACCTTATTAGGCTTTTCTCTTGTTGACCACAAACTAACTTCTGGTTAGATATTTTCTCTTCAGGGAATTGATATTCAAAAACAAAAACAAAACAAAACAAAACAAAACAAAACAAAACAAAAAAACTAAACCAAACAAAAACCAAACCAAAATGAAACAAAACAAACAAACAAAAAACCCACCAAAAAACCCAACCAACCAACAAAAAAAAAAACAAAAGAGAAAACCAGCAAAATTATTTTTCATTGGAAGTTGTTTAATCAGAATTATTATTTGGTCAGGTAGCTAGCAAACAGGATTGAAGGAATCAGATCCATCCAGACTTGTACTGTGGAGTCTGATGAAAATCTCTAGAGATGGAAATATTATTTTCTTGCTTTGCAGGTATGTAGAATTGCTTTTCGAAACAGAAAACTAAAGAACATAGGGAACATTTATACATATAGAGCAAAACCACTTATAGGAAGTTCATGCCGTTTCTTTGTGCCTTCTACACACCTAAGTGTGCTTTTTCAACTAGAGCTCACAAAAAAATCTGTATGCTGAATCATGCAACAATGTCCAATGAGTTAATTGTTAAATCATTCTAGAATTCAACTATAGTTTGATGTCTTATTACATAGAAGGAACAGTATTATGGAAGCAGTTAATTGATTCAGAAACCCAGAATTTATTTTTCAGGATTCTAGGAAGGTCACAGATACAGATCACTTTTGAAAGGTGATTAGACAAAATCTTGGGTAAAAGATGAACTCAATCATTCTCATGTAATACAGGCATGAAAGCTTCTGAGAGTAAAGCTGCCAAAGGCTTGGGGAGAGAAGGAAATTATTGCAACACAGTAGAGAAGATTTGTTCTACTCTTTTGGCTTCTTGTTTGGAAGTAGAGCTTAACAGTGTCAGAAAAAGAGCTTCAGGATTATTTTAACTGGAAGCTTTGCCTTTACACTGTAGTGGTAACAGTGTACTGAGAAATGATCAGCCTGGAGAAGCTCCCTTTATGTTGATGGTAGTGAGGCACTTCAGAAATACCAATCACCCATCTGAATTTTTTATGGTTTAGCTTTTCAATATTTCTTATCTGTGCCAGAGTATATGGCTCATTTGACGAAGATGAGAAGTAGAGATTGCTTGACCTGAGCTGTGCTCAGGCATTAGCATTGTTTTGACAACTCTGCAGAAGATGTTACAGCACATAAAAGCTCTAAAATATATTGGCAACTGAAGAGAAAAGGTGCTATGACCTGTCAGCAGATGATGGCTCCTAACCCATTCTACTAAATCCTGTAGCTCAACAACTGACAGTTGAAGCTTTCTGTTGGTTTTTATGAGAAATGTTGCAATTGTGCTTTCAGAATTCATCCATTACTCATCTCTGAAGTAGCAAAAACCTTGCAGTGTATTCTGCACCTTCTATCTTGTCTACATATCTCTACAGGAAGACTATTCATGTATGAAGAAAAAAATGATAGATAAATAAATATGATGAAGAAAGTGAAATGAGATGTTTTATTCATTAATAAAATGAATAAATTCTTTAAGTAATATTCTTCAAAAAAAACTTTCAGATTTTAAGAAATTAGTAGTAGCAAGCTGTCTTCACAGAGATTTCAACATTTGAATCTTCCTTTTAAAGAATTTCGGTGTATTGAATGCAAGTCAATTTAGAACATCATGAAACTCTAAGTCATTGACTTTCCAGACTATAAATGTTTGTTCAGGTAGCAAAGATTTGCCTTATTTCTAACATTTGCAGAAAGATGCTGCTTCTTATCCTTAAGAGATCTCAATATTCTGTCTTATTTTATGAAGTAATATGGCATGAAATAATTTATGCCTGGGAAAGAATTTCCTGGCTGGATCCATTGTCTCAGGATAGGATAGCTGTAGGCCCAAACTCCTTGCTAAAAGAGGGAAGGAATTTCCCAGTGCCTAAAAAAGAAATGCAAATGGAGGAAAATCACTACAACAATAGATATTTTTAACATGCCCTCTCTGGTAATGCGTTGTGTACATCTTCATAAGTGCATTCATATACCCTGTTTAACTGCTGTGTCAAAATTTGCAAGTATGATATCAATTTACACATACAAGACTACATTTTATAGACAATAAGATGAAAATAAAAACATAAGATTACAGACCAGTGAAAAAAAAGACGCAAATAACTTACAGTTCTGAATACTGCCTTATTTTCTGCAAAGCTATGATTCATGAGGCTGACAAAGATGCTTGTCTTCTTTTTAGCTTTTTTTTTTTTTAATTCTGGCTTTTCTAGACATTTGACTAAGCTTCCTTTCAAGTGCAAAAATGTAAGATAAAAATACTCGAATTCAAACAGTTCTTGTATTGTTATATTTAGTTTATTCTGGAAAAAATAAAAAAAGGAAATCTCCTGTGTAAGTTTTAGGCAGGTAATTGGAAATTTTCCAAAGAAAATGTTATTTTCTAGAATAAACAAAATTATCAAAATGTTGCATTTCATGGGAGCTTCTCAATCAAAGTGACTTTGCCTGTAGAATACAATTTCTCCTTAGAATTATTAATTAGGCCAGTAATGTAGTGTTCAGGGATCATCTGTAATATTTGTGACACAGACAAGAGTCTATTTTAAAACTCAAGCTACAGTTTCATACTCTACCTCACCACCTTCAGCATACCAGCTAACATATGCTGAAGGTACAGAATCTCAAACATTTCCTCCTATTTCTTACCGTGTCTGTCAATAATGAAATATGTTTCAGAGTAGAGATTTCAATTTGATCTCTCCGAGGCTGCATACATGAGACTTTGGTTTCCTTGTTTTCCTTCCACCATGACCAGTAAATTTTTGAAATATTTTCACCTTCTAATGTAATCACATGTCATTTTTTAAACAGTTCTAATATTCTCACTCTGTCTCTCTTTTTAGTGCTATATAGCTCTTTCAAAAATTTACAAATAAGTTCTGAGATTCTTGAAACAAGTTTGGACATTAGGGAATATAAGATATCCTCCTTTAATCTTGATTGATCTGTTGATCTGAAAATTTTGATCTGAAAATGTTAAAAATGTTGATCTGAAAATTTTTTGAAAACTTTCTGAGAATGAATCAACATAAAGTATTTGCTCTTTATATCCTTCAGGCTTCAGAATTGTTTTCTGCAATATTTTTATTCTCCTTTTTTTTTGATAGAAAAAGCATTAACATTCCTTTTCTTTTTCAAATTAAAATAGATTAACCTTTAGACACAGCGACATTGTGTAAAGTCACAGGATCATAAAACCACAAAATAATGATGCTGGAAGGACCTCTGAAGGTCATCCAGTTCAACTCCTCTTCTAAAGCAAGACCATGAGGAGCTGCTTGCCCAGGATCATGTCCAGATGGCTTTTGAATACCTCAAAGGAGGGAAACTCCACAGCCTCCCTGGTTAACCTGTGTCAGAGGTCAGTCACTGTCACTGTTCTTTGTGATTTTCAGAGGGAACATCCTGTGTTTCAGTTTATGCCCTTTGCCTCTGTTGCTGTCACTGAACACCACTGCAAAGATCCTGGCTCCACCTTCTTTGCAGCTTCCCTCCCCACAAGGTCCTCCCCCCAAGCCCTCTCTTCTCCAGGCTGAACAGTCCCAGCTTTCTCAGTCTTTCACCATATGAGAGATGCTGCAGTCCCTTAGTGGTTGGACTCTCTCCTATGGGCATGTCTGAGGACCCAGGACTGGACACAGTATTCCAGGTGTGGCCTCACCTGTGCTGAGAAGAGGGAAAGGATCACCTCACTCAACCCAGTGGCAACACTTTTCCTAAAGTAGCCCAGGATCCCCTGAGTGGTTTTGGTTGCAAAGGTGCTTTGCTTGCTCATTTTCGGCGTGGTGTTCACTGGGACCTCTAGGCCTTTTTTTCTGACAATCTGCTTTCTACACAACTGCCACCCAGCATATATTGGTGTACAGAAGTGTTCCTTCCTTGGTGCAGGAGTTTTCCTCTTTCCCACCTTAAAATTCACAAAGTCTGGGTTTAGAAAAAACTATATAAATAGTGACAAATCAAAGACCTTTTCCTGAATCCTCCAAATAATGGAGATACATGAATCAGAAACAAGCTAGGAAACTGATCACACATTGTGTCCATTCTGATAAAAACCTACCTGGATAGATTGGGAAAGCCTGGAACAAAAGCCTAGGAGGTTCACTGTGGGTTGAGGCATTTTAAGTCTATTTAAAAGAAAAAATATAAGAGAGACATGGAAAGGTGAACAGAGACAACCTTCAAAACTACTGAAGAATTTGATTGCATCTTTTTAGGCCAATCAGCAAGAAAATCAACCAGGAACAAAAAAATAATTCCCAGAAAATGTTCTCTTAAAGGGTAATTAAGAGCAAGTATATTCCAGTAGGATACAACCTTCTTATTAAAATAAAACTATATATTATTTGGAAATCACAAATCTTATGTTTCTTTAAAATTTTCACATATTTTAAAACTATTTTTATGCAAAAATAAAGTAAAAAATTTATAAAAGTGTTTAAGTTATCCTTAATAGATTGTATACTATTAAAATTCAGAAAATAATAATTAGACCAATGATTATGTAAATAGCAATATTTATTTCCCTATCTTTTCTGTATTGATCAATCCAGGAAATGACTATTTCATACAGCAGGAGATTTTTTTATAAAAAAATGGCAAATGTAATTCAAATGTATTATTATGATCATTGATGACAGTAACTTGATGTGACCTAACAAATGGTTTTGTTGGGGTTTTTTTTGTGACAGTTATTGAAGGTAGTTGAATGGTGTTGTAAGTCTCATTGTCTGTCTCATCTCAAAAGTAATTTGGCTTTTTTGGCTTCTTGGGCTTCAGCGACCATGGCTACCCTGGTCTTTGATTGCAGCACCATGTTAGAGTTGACATTTGTCTCTGGCAGATCTATAGCATAGCAGGAGCTATCAATCTTCCTAAGAGAGCTCTAGAAAAATATTATCAGTGCTATGATGCAAATAATTTCCAGATGAGGTCATAGAATTATGAATTATTTAAAGATCTTTAAGGTCATGAAGTCCAACCATTAACCCAGCACTGCCAAGTCCACCAGTGAACATACCTCCAGGGATGGTGACACAACCACTTCCCTGGGCAGCCTCTTCTAGGGCTTCGCAACCCTTTCAGTGGAGATTTTTTCCTAATGTTCAATCTAAACCTCCTCTGGAGCAACTAGAGGCCATTTGCTCTTGTCCTAGAAGAAGTTACCAGGAAAGACTTTTGTACCACTTTACAAAAAAGAACAGAAAATATGTTTCTTATAATGATGCAGAGTAATGTTAGGATCTCTTATCAAAATGTCTAAATACTCTCTAAAAACCCATCTCACCAGTCAACATGACATAATAGCTAGTGTCACTCTGCATTCATTCATTTTTAGCAAATAAATGTAATCTGGCAGGCTAACAGACTATTCTACTTTTCCTGTATTCTGTATTTGGAAAGAACACAACTGAAAAGTCCAAAATCTTCCTGGTAGATCTGTCACATAGAAAACAAACCAAAAAAAAAACCAAACCAGCCAACCTTTTATATTCAGTACATGGTATATCTGTTTTTCATTTATCATTCATCTGTCAATCATATTTTTTAGTTCTGGCTAATAGCACAGCAGTTATTGATTTCAAAACCTGTATTAATATAATATCCACTATCATATCCAATCTTAACCAATTTAAACCCCAGTTATTTCCAATCTGTTTTGATTATCCCTCCTATGGAGCAATCTAAAATGTCTTTATATACATTATCTCTAATCTTCCTTCCCTCATTCATTTACTTCTCTCTTTATGAGAAACACTAGCCTTTCCTACATTAATTTGAATGTATAATCTTATCACTAGCTACACTATATACTTCAAAATGACTAACAGAATTTTTGTTTTCATGTTTTACAACTTATTTTTATAGGTAAGTGTCTGAAAATCTTTTCAAGATGATTAGAAGTAAATTATTGTAGTAAAATGCTTAAGTTATTGAAAGCTTTCTGTATAAAACCCTACATTTCTTTTGAGATTATAATGTTGTGTTTAATAGAGCTATCTTTAAAGTGTAGTTGGATAGTACATTTCTGAGTGAAGTGACTGCTTTTAAAGCATGCTGGTTTGATAGTCCCAGAGTACAAAATCTCCCACATCAAGAGTAGAAACTCAAAATTTTCCACAATGCCCTGTCAAGACTATAATCACTTCATTTTTCAGAGCCTGCCAGCAAAGATGCCAATTTTACTCCTATATTGCAACAGGCACTGAAGCAAGAGGAATCTCGAGCTGTAAATTGATACTGATAAGCTGAGGACATGTTTTGAAGTTGAAGGATAAAATATTTCCATCTGAATTGGTCCCTCTGAATACAGAGCAAACCTCACGTAAGCCATATGTATCCGAAGATTTCCTTCTAGCGAAGCAAACTCATCTAGGGAATGTGAAATTCCTTAGGTTTCATTACAATAATAATTACAACAATTCATTACAAAGCCTGCACCACCTGGATGGTTGCATATGCTAGGCTGTATATGTAGTAGGATATGCAAGCCCCACAAATGTTACAGACTATATGCTATGGAGCTCAAATAAATCCAATCATTCTTCTGCATGCTGTAACCTCCATAATGCCATTACAGAGACATTTCCCACAATATGTATTAATTGCAGAAATGTTGCTATTCATGTGCTCATTTTTCCATTTGTACTAGATATTCTTCTGAACTTGCATGCTACAGCTGGCTTTCCAGGGCATCTTGAGTGAATTTCATTCACAGTAAGGAAGATACTATAATGAAAAATTTGATGACATGACAAAAATGATGGCAATGATGGCATAGTGGTTGTCTTGAGAAAATGGGTGCACTGTCCCCTTACAGTTCTAGCTTCTTGTGGTAGAAAACCCAGGCATGCAGAAAAGCAAACAAGGAACAAACAAGAAACTAAAAGGAAAATTAGTGTTCCATTTCCCCAGTCTGTGTGGTAGGAAGAAAAGCATCACAGGCTCTATCACACAGCACATCTATTCCATGAAGTAGTTTTGCTCCACTTGTCTACTTGATTGTTGCTTATTCCTTGCGTAGATTTGGAGACACTTATGATGTGTCCATTTCAATTCTTACAGAGTCAAGACCTGGTTTGATAAATTTGGTCAAAAGTTTTGCAGCTTTGGAAGAAATGTACTAAGACACAGTTATCCAGAGTCAAAGTGAAATTTTGTTTTGTGTAGGCAAGCATTCACCCCTATACAGGAGGTCAGCCCAAGTAAATCCAGTTGATATCCTAAATATTAGAAAACCTAGATGAATCATTCCAAACAATGAAAAAAACATGAATCTGACTTTGCCAAGAACTGGTTGTTCGTATTACTAGCATAGCACCAACATTGGGTCTAGATTGTTTGGGGTTTTTTCTCTTCCTGTTTACCAAAAAACTCTTTCAGCTAAAGAGTTTCTTTGATTTATTGAAGCACTACAAGAAAGAAAAAACAACCAACCAAGCAAAAACACTGGACAAATGGTAAACATAAAGGAAAGTGCCAGAATGTAGTTATAAAACCACTTTTGAGTTTCCATGATTTTCATTATCTGATACTTGAAATAATTTGTTGCATATTAAAGAAACAGAGTGTCATGGGATGGCTCTGGCCAGATGCCAGGCACCCATGAAAGCCACTCACTCACTCCTCTCTCCAGCTGAACAGAGAAGACAAAATTTAATGAATTCAACCTTCATGGGTTGAGACAAGGACCAGGAGTGATCACTTATAAAATACAATCATGGGCAAAACAGGCTTAGCTTAGAGATATGAAGTGCCTTTTTTACATTAAAAAAATCAGAGCAGGATAATGAGAAGTAAAATAAAACCTTAAAAACACCTTCCCTCCACTCCTCCCTGCTTCCGGCTCTACCTCCCACCCCAGCAGCTCAAGGAAACAGGGAATGTGGGTTTTGGTCAGTTCATCACCCAAGGCTTCTCCCATTGCTCAGGGAGAGGAATCATTCCCCTGCTACACTGTGGGGTCCCTCCCATGGGAGACAGTTCTCCATGAACTTCTCCAATGTGAGTACATTCTACGAGCAACAGATCTCCCAAAACTGCTGCAACATGAGTGCCTCCCGCAGGCAACAGATTTGTAGTATCACGGTCCGGGAGGGTGGCACAGGCCGGCGCCCACCCGGACCGGGTCTCTGGTTCTTGTAAATCTCACCGAATCCGGGACGGGCAGCCCCCGAGGTTCCATGGCATGGCGGCAGTCTTTCAGCCACGTCAATTCAGCAGGAATATCGTGATACGAAGGAAGGAACTGGACTCCATCTCTTTTCTGCTAGAGGTTTATTTCGGGGTAACGGGGAAAAGGGGTGCAGGGAAGGAGAAGGGGGAAGGGAGGCAAGGCAGGTAGGGGATGCTAGCAGCCCAGAGATGGAAAGACCACGAGGTGATCTGGACATCGCCTTATAAAGGGAAAGGAAGGGGAGGGACTGTCTCCCCCAGAGCCAGTCCCGGGGAGTCTGAAGGGAAGACAGGCATAGGGAACCCACCAATAGATTTCGCGGTACAGCAGAGCATATTTCAGAATGAACCAATGGTATACAGAGCAGAGGCACAAAGGAGCACATGGAATCCTAAAACCCACGTTGCTACACAACAGTCCTCCCCAAACTGCAGCAGTGTGGATAACTCTTCAGTGGGGTATAGTCCTCCAAGGACAGGCTGCTCCAGCAGGCCCCTCTCTCCAGGGGTGTCCCACAGGGTCACAGCTGCCTCTCAGGCATGAACCTGCTCTGGTGTGGGGCTCCCGCATAGGCTGCAGGTAGATCTCTGCATCCCCGTGGACCTCCATGGGCTGCAGGGGGACTGCCTGCTTCACCAAGTTCCTCACCAGAGCCTGCAGAGGAATCCCATCTCTGGTGCCTGGTGCATGCCCTCATCCTCCTTCTTCTTCACTGACCTTGGAGTCTGCAGAGTTATTCTCACATATTCTCACTCCACTCTTCTCTGGCTGTAATTAAAACTGAGCAACATCTTTTTGGTTTTGTTTTTGTTTCTTTCTATATCTGTTCTCACAGAGGCGTTATCACCATTTCTAATTGTCCCAGCCTTGCCAGCAGCATGTCCATCTTTGGAGCTACCAGGGATTGGCTCTGCTGGACATGGTGGAAGCTTCCAGCAGCTTCTCACAGAAGCCATCCCTGTAGCCCCCCCACTACCAAAACCAATCAATGCAAAACCAATACACAGAATAAAATGACACTTGCAATAGTAAATTAAGTTTGTTTCTATTAATGTTAGTGAATTCCATTTAAGGCTCTCTAGTACTAAGTCTTTATCGTACCTGGTATTACAGCTGCAAGCAAAGAAAAAAGAACACTTTAATCCTCTCTTTTTTCCTTAATTGATTGCTATGTCTGACTACTCAAAGAATATATAGAATATAGGACATATTCTGATACAGCTTGAATTTTTCCCTTTGGCTATTCATGGACTTTTAAGACATGAGTGTTTCTTTTTATAGAGTTCAATATTTCTTGTGTTTAAATTCATGGTGCTTCTAACCTTTCTTTCCTTTTCTCACTCTTTATAAATTGTAGTTCTTTAGGTGTTCTTTATAGTGTGATTCATCAGCAATGAGAGAGCAAGAGATTCTCAGTATCTATGAAAACCACCTCTTACACCTCTAGACATTCTCATCAGAATTTTATTAAATTTAAAAAAAGAAAAATCTTATTCCAGTGAACTCTAAGAGATTTCTAGCTATTTTATGGGATTTATTTATAATTGGATGAGTCTATTAGTAATATTTCCTAAAAATAATTCTCATGCAATTCTAAGGAAGCAATTAAAATTATTTTTATAGACAAAAGTGAATAAATGGATAACTGGTTCAAAGTTTATTGAGTTTCCATGGCAAGGCTTTGGTAGTGGATGAGATGAAGGTTGGTTTTTGCGAGAAGCTGCTGGAAGCTTTTCTTATGTTCAACAGAGCCAATGTCAGTTGACTCCAGGGCAGACTTGCTGTTGACCAAGGATGAACCCATCACTGGTGGTGGCAGAGCCTCTGGGATAGCACATTTGGAGACAGAGAAAAGATTGAGAATATTTCAGAGAATCCATCCTGCAGAGACCAAGACTGGTGAGAAAGGAGGAGGATCCCCAGGCACCAGAGCAGAGTTTCCCCTCCAGCCTGATGTGCAGACCATGGAGTGTCAGCTGTGCCCCTGCAGCCCATGGATGTGTGCAGTGGAGCAGAGATCCACCTGCAGCCCCTGGAGAGCCCTGCACTGTAGCAGAAGGATGTTCCCAAAGGAGGCTCTGAAGCTGTGGGAAACCCACTCTGGAGCAGGCTTCTGGCAGGACCTGTGGTCCTATTGAGAGAGGAGCCCACCCTGGAGAAGGTTTGCTGGCAGGACCTGTGACCCTGTTGGGACTCATGCTGAAGCAGTTCATAAACAAATGCAGCCTGTAGGGATTACACACATTTGAGAAGTTCATGGAGGACCGTCTTCCATGGGTGGAATTCCATGCAGAACAAAGAAACAGAGGAAAAGTATGAATACAATTTGCTTGAAGCCAGTTAAAGAATCTTTCTCGGAATAAAAAGGATACATCTAGTCGCTACAGCCAGTTTACTTCAGGAGCAAAACTTCTGACAGGAGAAAGCTAAAGTAATATCATAGGGTGTTATTGCTGTTTCTCTGATACTGTGGATTATGCACTAGATAGAAATATCTCCTTGTCTGTACATTTTAGTGAGTGTGTGGGAAGTGTTGAGGGTTTTTTATTCCGTTAAGAACATCTTTTACCTTTATTTCACTGATGTTCTAGTCTTTCAGACACAGTCAGCCAAATTAAATCTAGACTTTAATGGAAAGATTTTAACTTTTATATTTGTATTGTCTGAAAAGGAAAAGCTATTAAAAAATAGACAGGAGTTAATAAACACAGTGTATTTGACTGTGTGCAGCATAATGAGAAAGAGGTTTTTTTAAACAGAAAAACCAGATCTTCAGAGGTGTCCAAATAAAAACATCTGCATTTTGCTAATGTAAAATGGAAGCAGATCTAAAAATATTGTTAAGTAATAGCTGTTGTCTTTTATAAATCAAACTGCATTTTACCATTAAATCCCCATAGAGCAGAAATTAATCCTCTACTTTTCTTTAATTTTGCCAGAACTTTTAGAAACCTGTTAACTTAATGACAGTTTGGTATAATTTTCTTAGTTAATTTACAGATAAAGCTAGAAGGAAATTCCAAATTGTTAAGCAGTCCCATATTGCCCATTGGTACTCCATAATAACACACTCTACAACTGGAAAACTATCATACAGTAGATAGAATATGTTTCTTCCCTGTAACTCAGAACCTGCAACTGAAGTAAAAGAGTTTTCTATACTTCTTTATCATCTGTTGTCTTTTATGTGCACGAGTCACATGTAACAGCCACTGAAGGACGGAGGAAATTCAATATTCAAAATTATTGTTAAATATTATATTAGAAAATGTATATAGAAAAGTGGTTGATAAAGGTTTCAGATGTCTATAAAATATTGAAACTCATGATAGTTCAATTTTTCAGAGTTGGGTGATCTAATTTCATTTGCTTCTCCAGTGTTGCTGTATTTAACATTTTGGTTTAGTTTATTTCTAATCTTAAAAGCTTTATTTTTTTTTATTAACCCCTGAAAACTCTGTCAAGATTTGATATATTCTAGTGAGAATTTAAGCTTTCTATTTTCAACACAGTACATTTCTAGTTCATTCAGGCAAACTTGAAAAGTAAACATTAGTCCGCTTTTGTAGCAGTTTAAAACCTAATATGTAAGTTAAAGAAACCTCTCACATACATGATTTTACATTTGTACTACTGATAGTTTTTCAATATTAGGGGTTTGTAAAGCTGTGGATGTTTCTCTTCTTCCACAGGTACAAATATAGTGATAAACCTACTTCTGGGAATTGAAGTTGGAGACTTTCTTATATCTCCCACAGGGTTTAATTTCTTTCTGCCTTGAAGAAGGTTCTTCTCAAAACTGATACAAAAAATTATAGAATATTCATTATCGTGTTCTCACTTCTATTCTGTACTGATCAGATATAGCTATGTTCTTTCAGGGGGAAGGTGAATGGAGCTTAAATGATAGCAAAACTGAAAGTTCTTTATTTTTGAATGTAAGAAAACAGTATTCAAAAATGCAAAATATGTTACGTCTTTCTATTATTATATTCACCACATTGAAAGAAATAATAATTTAAAAATGCTTTTCAACTAGAAATATTTCAAGCATGTAACAACTATCTAGGGTTTTGGAAGAATGTTCACTTCAATATCACCCTGAAATTGACAATTGCAGTCCTACAACAAGAATTTCTTGTTGATATAATCTCATCTAATGTCAAAAGAAACAAGGCCACTGATGCACAGAATCATAAAACAAAGTTGTGATTTTATTTAATGGTTGAACTTGGACAGCTTTAAGTGAGTTTTGTTGGGTTTTTTTTCTGGTTTAGTTGGGGGTTTTGGATTGTTTGTTTGAGAATTTATGGTGACAACCATTTCTATACAATGTCTGTAGTGTATTACAAAGGAGAATCCCTATTTGAAGCTCTTGGCAATAGTACAGTATGTGGTACATGAACAAGGCTACTTATTGTACCAAAGATTTCAATCTACTTTTCATTTCAATAACCGGAATTTACTGTGGTAAGCTGGTGAGTACGAAAGACGATAGAAGACCTTTGTGACAAAAGAAGATGAGGATATTCCATCCTTAGCTATGTTCCCTATTTTACCCTCAGATTCAAGTTATGTGAGAAATGATTTTTTCTTATTCTTCCTTTCCTTGCCTGTGAAGTTAAAGGTTTATGAGACAAAAACACAAAAAAGTCAACAAAGAAGCTGTGAATGGCTAGTTTTTTGAATGGGAGGCTATATTCTGCTTTAGAAGTATCATAATTTCTGGCAGTTATTTACTTTCCTTTCTACTGAAGAAATAGAATGTTAAAATTAAAGTGGTAAGATAGGAGGAAGTACATAGGAAATCTTATCAAATATGTATACTAAATACTAGAGCCATGGTAACTAAGCCTCTTAGCCTAATCTTTCCCTTAGAAGTAATATTCTCTGATTCTCCAAAGCTACTGCTGCTCAGTAGAAAAGACAATGCTAAATATAGAAGTACATAGCTTTGTTTGCATGTTGAAAATATTTATTAAACACAAATCTACTCAGCCATGCACCCTCCCCATCTCTTATTCATTTACTTATTTTTTATTTGTTTATTTATAGGAAGACATAGTAATAATGGTCTTATTAGTTTCAGTAGAAGTGATTACAAGCACAGTTAAATACTTGATCTCAGATATCTAAAGAGTTTTTCCTTGATTTGAGAAGGGTTTCTCTACTTTTAGTTGTGTTTACCCTGCTCTCAGAGAAGAACAACAAAAAAATTTGTTTCTGAAGGGAACTGTTCTAGAATTTACACAAACCCAGTATAAATTAAGCTAAATCAACACTGTCATTTTGTTACAGTTTTAATATTGGCTAGCTTTTTTTTCAGGTTTCTTTTCAATATTAAGGCTAACAAACTAATGCTTCAGAGTTACAAAATTATGTGTGAAACTTTTCATCTTTCATATAACATGCACAAGAAAAAAAGGCAGATTAGACACAGAAATAAATTTTGTACCTACCTGTGGATAACTACCAATTTTATTATGCATTCAATCAATGTAAAAATAATTATTCTTTTTATTCTTTTCTTGATGGAACAAAATCTTATCTATTGTGAAGTATTTTGTTTTTTTCTCTTACTCTGTTGGATTGCAAAATCCTGTTTCTTTTGTAGTAGGACATAAATTCATGGTATTATTGTCTGTATGTGGTGATAATATCATGTGGTTGTTTCAGAAACATGATTAATAAAATCACCATATAAAGTAATTCAACAGTAGGATATTGTGTTCTTAGTTAGTCAATTATTTGTTTCCTACTGTCATATCAATAGTTTACAAATGATTGCTACATAATTTCTTACACAGACTTGATTGGGGAAAAATTCCTCTTCTGGAGCAAATACAGGAAAAGTTGGAAAATATGCTTATACTACTTATGAGTTCCCTATACATAAGGAGAAGAGATTTGATTTTTTCTTTTTTCTAGATTCAAGTACAAGTACTCTTCTCATTAGTTAAAGTTAAAATGTGATATAAAAAATGGTATGTCTAGTTGTGAGAACTTCCTCGGGGATCTGAAATGAAGTCAGACATCTTAGACTCAATTTTCCCAAAGTCTTATTTGTTTTTTGTCATTTGTAAGATAGAAAAAGACGCAGGAATTCTATCTTTTTCATCTATATTTTAATCACTGAAAGCGAAATCTGTAAAGCATATTGAGTTATTCTTAGAACTAGCTTGTCTTGAGTTCTCATTAATGTTTCCTTTTTCTCTCACTTCTCTTATTATTATTTATTTATTTTAAATTTGCTTGAGGTGCTAGGATTCCCTGCAGTGCATTTGCCGTCACTTTGGAATGTGCTCATTAGTGTGCAGCTGTAATATTTTATTGTGAGAATTCATTTTCACTTTTCATTCTTTCATGGGACATAAGGAATATTTATTTTTATATCACTTGTTTGTGTATGTAGGCCAAGACTTTCTTTTTCTTTATTCAAATTTGTTTTACTTTTTTTGGCAATTTGATTTGACCTGTGGCTAAAGCATGTTTTCCCGCTTAGCTGTCAACTCTGCTTTGGTTATTCCTTCTTCTGCATCAGCCTGACCTTAAAGACTATTCCACTTCCTTTTTCCCTCCTATATGAAAACTATAATATCATTTTTATTCCTTAAAGCACTGCACACTGACAGAGTGGAGATTTATCCACTAACATAGGAAAAGGAAAAAAAAGTAGTAATATTTCCCCAATTCCCCCAAAATGTAAGATTATAGAACTCATTTGGCAGAACTAAGCTGGTATGATTCTAGCACATGATCTTCCATGACATGTGTCCTAGGTTGCAATATAGATGTATTTAAGTATTCTATTACCACCAGCTGTGGGCCGTTAGCTGTTATCAGCTGCTAATGACCCACCCTGGATTACAGACAATGGGCCATCAGGGACCCACCGTGTGACTCATGGACTTATCTCATCCCATTGTGAGATGCTCTGCCCAGGAGGGAGGAGCCAGGTGTTCCCATCTGGATATAACCTGGCCTTGGAACTGCCTGAGGTAGCCCTGTCTACTGGGTTCCCAGAGGACAAGGGCTACCACTGGATCTTCAGCTGGAGACTAGACCTTCACAGGATCACTGCTTGAACTGAACTACTTCAGTTGGATTGCTACCACCACCCTAACAGGGTGTCAGGTTGTATCTGACTTTGTCAGTGCTTTTCCTTGTATTATTTCACTTATTTTTACTTTCAGTCTTGACTTGTGATCTCCCACTGGTTTGTTTTCAAACCAATACAACATGCTGCAAGTAAAACTAACATTTCAGCAGGTTATTTAAGCTTTTTGACTTAGCAGTTTAAGTAGAGCTATCATATGTATCTGTCCATTAGTAACAATTCTATTCCCACTTCTAAGTCCCATGATGAAAACCTTACAATATGAAACACTTAATGAAAAACATATTACTTCAAATTTCACAGAAAGGTCATCCTTTTTATTTGAAGGAATGAAGATACATTATTTTCTTTCAATATGTTCTCACTTTGCCCTTTAAATGACATCAGAAATATAAAAGTAAGGTTCTTGTTCAGAAGACAATAGTTAAAGTCCAGAAATGGATCTTGCCTTCCACATGTCACAGGTTTTAAATTAGGAAGGCTGAAATACCAGCAGATTTTCTGCTTTTTTCTTCAATGAATAGTAATAACCCAGTGGACCTAATTCTGTCCCCATGTATACAGCTGCAACTTTTTGTATGTAAAACCATATAAATCAAAAGGACAAGCTATATTCAACCTCAGTTTGGAACACAACCAAATACAGAGATGAAAAATAACTTGTTCAAAACTCCAGATCTCCTGTACTTGATATCTAAAATAGACAAACTAAAATAATTTAGTTGCTATTTCCAAAACAAAGAAAGTAATGCACGTAATAATTGGTCATGGAGAGAATGACCCATTAGGATGTCCAAGTAGTATAGGACAGACACAAAAGGGACAAGTGAAATTAGATATTTATTACTTACATATTCTAATTTTCAATTTATTCCATAAGATGTTCCTCTTATTATGAAGGATGAAGAGTGAAAATTCAAAATTTTATGTGTTCAAATAATAAAAAGAATAAATATGCACTAATCTTACATTTCTTATTTGGAGATCTTCAAATAATTCCAGAGATGGAGTAAGGTAAAACAATCTAAACCTTTAAAGTGGCTTTCTATCTTCTTTCTCAGATTCCAGATGGAAGGTACTAGGATGCCTATGGACTTCAGAGGTTTTAATGAAAACTAGATAACTCAGAACAAAACAAAACCCAAACAACTGAAACTAATCTATCAAAGAAGTATATCAAACCTCCTGAACTCCTTCACTTGATAGATTTATTTTTCCAAGTCTGTGCATCTCCACTGACCTTAGCCAATGTAATTACTGTAAGCTGGTATTTAAAGACCGTGGCTCTAGATCCAATTTACTACAACTTTGAGATCTTATGGAATATCTTTTTATTTGTTTGTTTTGTTTTCACATACACTGTGGTTTTGGTAAGTGCTGCACATTCTGGCTGAGAAGGAAGGGTTGAGTAGCAGAGGCAGAGGTTGCCTCAGACTGCTCTTGTCTGTAGCACTAAGGTCTGGGCAAAACCCAGCAAGGTGGATTTTCCTTCTCTCTTGTGACAATTACCATGGTTCTCAGGGTAAGGAGGGATCAGCAAGCAGCCATACTGCATACTTTTCTACAGATTCAGGGGTACAGATTCATATGTGCAAAATGCCACCCAGGAAAAACCTACTGCTTTGCTGACCTGAGAGCAAGGCTGGAGCAACCCTGCCCAGGATGGCAAAGTTACACCCATATTGCCAACTTCATAAGGTCTGCAATTAAACAAAAGTTTTTATCTGTTTAATATATACGGCAGTAATTAATTTTTAATTAATCTATAATTCATATTAATAGGAGTTTATTTTATCAATGCAATTTATCAACAACACTTGTAATAAATATTTTCTTACTTTGTTATATGCTTAAATTGAAAAAACTCTGAAATACGGCCAGTCATTTAAGCAGCTACTGAAATGAAATAAATATATTCATTGTGCAACATGATGTAAAATATAGTTCAATTGTTGTAGGTGGGGGGAGGGTTGAGGTTTTTCCAGTAAAAAACTAGTGCCTCATTGGCAATATATAAAAATATATCAACAGTCAGAAATTGGGAATAAAGTATGTTGTTAGCTAAACTGATAAGAAAATCCTCTCTCCCTCTCTTTCTCTCTCTCTCTTTCTCTCTCTGTGGTGATATTCAAGAACTGACTGGACAAAATCCTGCGCAATGTACTCTAGGATGGGTTGGACCTGGTGACCCACTGTGGTCCCTTCTGATTTAAGCCATTCTGTGATTTGCTTCTAATGAAAGGCACATTTTGATCCAAATTCTTTAAATCCATTTCCGTAAGATTTTTTCATTCTTAGTACAATTTTTTTATGACAAAGTAAATTAATATTTCTAACTGGTTTTGGTTTTAAAAAACAAACTTTATTTTCATTTGTATCATCTTAGATCCACAGTCTTTCACAGAACAGAAGAATGGATATGAGAATGTCTCGCTCAGAGATATACCAGTTTAACATCCAGACTAGTCTGTGAAATCATCTGTGTCTTTTCTGCATATCTTGTGTTGATGCCCAAAGATATTGTGCATGTTTTTCAGGGCAGCCATCTATTCTAATCCTTCATTTTAAGCTACTCAGATATCTTTATCCTCTTTTTTTATTATCATAAAATTTCGTTCTCAGATCTGTATTTTCTCACTATAACAAGAAGCCAAAAAAGAATGCTACCTCCTCCAGGTTTATCCTATTGTATTTTACATGGAATTCATGAGATTCCATAAATTATTATAATCATACTTAGCACTATTCATGTCAGTACATAATTCTCTCTGTTCAAAGAATGGTCAACTTCAGATCTAATTCTGTGCCATTGATCAACAGTGGCCAATTAGATCTAACACTATAAAAAAAAAAAAAAGAAAAAAATCAGTATCAGATAGAACACAGACAGCTTTTTTGTCCTGTATTGTAAAGATGTAGGAGGGTAAAGACATTGAGGTAAAAATGCTCATTAATTTTGTGAAGAAATTGTTTGGTTGGGTTTTCTTTGGTTGTTTTTCTCTGGTTGGTATTTTTTGGGGGGTTTTCTTTTTGTTGTTTGTTTTGTTTTGCTAATGGAAATTTAATGTTGAATGACTATCAATATTCTCCAAGAAGATGGTTTTTTTTAATGTTTAAGATGTTTTTTATTGGAATGACGAGAGAACATTGAGAACAGAAAATGGCTGTTTATTATTGAATGAGATATATTTTGGATGAACATGAAATAAGATCTGTTTAGAGAGAGGTGAAAAATTACCTCAGGGCAAATAGAGCTGATGCAAATTTTAAGTTTTGATTGATGAAAAGCTCAAGTAATCTTTCTCTAATTCTAAACTGGAAGTCATTTAAGTCCATCTGCTCTGCCAGTTTGTTATTTGGCCAGAAAAATGCCTATCAGGAAACAAGTAAAAGTAACAGCTATTACAGGTACTCCTGGTCTGCCTGTGTTAAGGCTGATAATCCATGACTGCTGAAGTGTTTTCACCTGAACTGATTGCTGCTTTAATTTCTTCATTACTTTATTATAAAACAAGTTGTCTGTTTTCTGAGCCCAGCAAAATGTGTTTGTTTACTTTTAAGTAGGACTAAGCCAACTTTCCTAAGAATGTTAAACTTGATTATTGTTGTTATAATTAGTAGCATAGATAACATCTCTTCTTTATCTAATTTCCTCTGAGTTATTTAGAGAACACTGAAAATAATACCTCTCCTTGTTTACTTTGGTCCCTGTTCTTTGTATCAGTTTCATAGTAGGAAGAAAAGATATCAGTTTGTGTCCTGGAACGTTCAGGAATAATGTGTAAAATCTCTTTGAGGAAAATACAATATTTATTAAGCTGTTTTAAGATTAATTCATGTTACTGAAATAGACCTTGCTCTATATAAACTACAGTATTGCCGTGATATGGAATTTGAGGATTTTCAAATAGAATGAGACTCAATGACATTATCTATGTAAGCATGATATATGCACAGAAAACAAACCTCTTTATGGTTGTATGAAGACTCCCTCTATTTCAGAGCAGACTCTTATTTATTATGTTTCTCTTAGGACCACACATGACCATATTAACAAATTTAATTTAAGATTAAATTCCTTAATTGTTAACAATTTAAAAGCTCTCCATGTCTGCACAAAAAAACTTGCTTGGCATGACCTCTTTAGTTTGTTTCCACAAAGACTTTACTAGTGCTTAAATTTAAATTATAGATTAGATTTTGTCCTTACACAAACCAGCCAGACATGATAGAAAACTTTGTCACCCCGAAAATAATGATAAATTGCTTTATAAGAGAGACTTTTTATATTTAGAAAGAAAGAAATATTTTGACTGCAAACCACTACATCTATTTCTACAGAATTCCTATTATTTTTACCTAAATCATTCAGAAGAGCAAGTGATTAGAGAGTACTGAAATTTGCTGGTATAATGTTTTTCAGGAGAACCAAAACACAAGATCTGGAAGAATTTCACGATATTGAGAGACAGGTGGATTAATTAAAAAAAAAAAACATATTTGGAGTGGAGGGACTGCACAAACTCATTATTCACTATTTTTCAACTGTAAAAGCAACTGTACCTATGAACAAAGACAGTTCCCAAACTATTAGGACTTTGAAAAACATTAGCACTTCAGAATCATTGCTTTCCAAATATATATAGTCAAATATTGTAGAAAATCAAAAAGATAAATATGTTACTATAAATTACTAAGAAATTAACTGAGAATAAAATAAGCTATGTAAATCTATGTAAATCACCCACATCTCTAATTTTACAATTTTTCTGGCCATGTGTTCTTGAAAGGAGTTAGTAGTGCTGCTCTGTAGAAATAGTCAAAGAAAGAAGAAATAAGTGATTAGAAATGAGATAACTGCAATGTGAAATTAAACTAAGCAGTAAAGAATTAAAAATAAAATTATGAAGTAAAAGTTTTGCTACACATCTGAAAAGTCATGATTTGTATGGAGAGAGTGAATAGAGAAATTATTACCCTTTAATCAAAAAAATGTTGGGCACCCTGTGGAATTATAAAACAAAAAAAAAAAAAACATTCACAGAGTACATAAATAAAGACGGAGATTCAAGCCCAGAATCTCTTGTTGAAGTCTGAAATTTTGATTAGGTCACTGATTAGATCAATTCACAGAAAATAGGTATATCAGAGGCTATTCATCATGCCAGCTGCATGCAATCTCCTTTGAAGAAGATTATGAGACCTGTGAGACATAAATTTGTATTGTTTTCCTTGGAGATAAGACAGTCCTAGACCTTTCAAATAGAATGTTGCCTAAACTGTGGCTAATCTTGGCTCCTTGGAAATTAGTTTTAAAACATATTTCTACCCAGCTCAATTGAACTGTTTATCAGAGATGGATTCTGCACTGGGAACACTGGGATTCTCCCTCACTAAAAGTTCACCAGATGTAATCACAGAAAAACTTCTCAGAAATATTTGTCTCTGAACTAAGCATGGGACGTAGGGGTACACATGACAGGATTGACACCATGGATCTCCTCAAAACAGAAAACATTCCAACTGCGGCTGGTCCCATTATAAACACTCAGACATGGTTGGGAGAGTTACTTGCTCAGTAGCTACTCAGTTCCTGGGCTACCTTTTTAGGGTACATATAATATCCCACATAATGTAAATTGAGCTCAATCATGCATGAAACTAGATCCTTCCACTAGTTGGATTGTATGGGGCTTTCATAAATTCCATGAATGTATTATTTTACTAATTAAGAATTACAGTAATTGGCATTTAACATTGTGTATCACAGTAATTTGGTTATTTTTCTGAGCTATGAAAGTTATTAAATTTATAGAAGAAAAAAAAGTTAAAACATCACATAAGACTAAAAAGCTCAACATAAAAAGTAAAAAAAAAGTTCATATAGCAGTAACAACTCATCACCTCATATGCATTTGTTATGTGCCTTCTTACAGAGTTTCACTAGTATTTCATCTGGTAACCTTAAGTACTATAGCACTGATGGATTTCCTAGGCAAAAGAATCTAAACTGATTCATAATTTTATTTTTGTTTCAGTAATGAAGACTTATTTTGCTGTTAATAAACCACTGTCCTACCAGGAGAGAGGATTTTGGAAGAGTCAGGAATCTAAGTTCTTTTTTGCTGTTTTTCATAGTGGGCACAACTATGCTTTTGTAAAATAAGTATTTTGTTGAAAAAATGTCCTTGAAAAGTTACAAGGTGGAAAATTTCTACCTGGTTATAATACCCAGCACAAATAGCTTGATTTCTTTGTAACAATATGGACCATTTACCATCTGTCAATCTTACAAGCAAAGAGTCCAAGACACAAAATCTGTAGCACATATGTGGTCAGTTTTAGATGAAATAACTTTGTTCTTTATTTCTGTTAACACCTACAAGGATGCAGCATCATGTTCCTTCAAATTCCTCATCAAAATTTTCCTGCGGTGCCCTTTAAAAAAGATCTTGACAAAGGTGAGTCGATCTATATGCTCAGACTGCTTCCTGTCATGCTGATAAATATGATCTCACTGTCCCACTGCAGGCCATTCTATTGTCTTTTTTATCCTCTCATAAACTCATTGCTAGAGCTGTTTTACATTATTATGTAACAGTCTTTGACAAAGTAGTTTCTGTTCAGCTGGCCTTGTTTCCATAGTTATAAAGAACAAACTAAATTTAGTCACCTTCAAAGTTTTAGGAAAATAATGTAAACAGGAGGGGGTGCAGACAGAATTTTTCTAAATAGAACCTGGCCAACTAAGGGTGATCAGTTGTGGAAATAATGATCATTATTTATTATCAGAAGGAGAGAGTGTTTTTGTTATAAAAAAGTCTTGAACACAAAAAAACAAATATCTGGTTTTGAACATCATATCATTTACACAAAATAATTAAAATTAATTCTGACTAGTGTCTCAATCAACCTCAATATTCCAGCTTGAGGTCTGATAAAAAGGTAGTCTGCTGGGTTTATATTGTCAAAATTATTATGTAGACAACTTTAGATATATTTTAAATTTTGTTTTCACTTTTCAAAGGTTCTGCCAGTAAAACTACAGACCAAGAAGTTTCATGCCAAATGGTTCAATATCTTTTTGCTAATAGTATCAAAGAAATTAATTACTCTTGAGTTATTTTACAGATGTGGAATGGTTGACCTTGGTTGGTTTCCAGGTGCCCACCAAACCACTCTTGCACACCTCCACCTTCTGTGAGACTGGAAATGGTTAATGACTCAAAACAGTTGTGGAGGTGCCAGGGTGCTTTGCTGAGGCCAGGTTTGCATCCCTGAGGGGTAAGAGGTTGGTTGGTTTTTGAGTCTGTGGTGGATCCCCTCAAGACAGAAGTGGAGGTTACAAGCCTATCTTTTACAGGGACAAGAGGCAAGTCGGAAAGGTGGGATGGTGATGTCTATCATGGTAATTGTCCTTCCTTACACAAGTGCTCAGTTGTACAATTCCTCCTCCCTTCCCCCACCGGGGAAGGTCTAATGGGACATAACTGACTCAACTTTGCCGATGTGAGAGGCAGCTCTGATGTCTTAGAAGGTGTCAAAAACCATCAAAGACCCCCAAAGTGCCCCCAGGGTCATTCCTTAGGCCTTGCAGCAGAGGATTGGACATGATCCAAGTGTTACAACAGATCCAGAATCTGTTGCAAAAGACAATGCATAACTCCCCTACCTGCAGGGGAGGTGCCTGGGCATTCCCACCTATCCTGAATGTGAAAAATCAGACCTCTTTTTTTGTTAATAATGATTATGATATGCAAATATTGAGGATATTTGCAGGTTCTGCAGGTTTTATTATAGCTTTTTTTTCCCTCAACAAGTTTCATACTGAAGTCATAAACAATGTCTCAAAAACAACACAAAATTTGTTTAATAGGTGGTAAATTTTCATTTGTTAGGAAAGTTAGTGTCCTGATGGCTTGAAACGTTTTAACCTCCACTTAGTGTATGTATAGCTTATAATTCAGTCAAGGATTTAAACTCTTTTAGTCAGAGGGGAAATTTCTATCCTTTTATTGCAAATTCTGGATATCTTGCTGATATGTGCACATGTATTTATTTAATGATATATTCTTCATGTTTTATAACATCTGAAAGCATCTGAGGCACTAATATATTTTATAGTAATAAATGCAATCCAAGTCACGCATTATTTCTCTTGTAGTGTTAGGTCATCACGCTAGGTGAAACTTAACAGTGCAAGTTCATTTTTATGAGCTTATTTATATTCATTTTTATTCCTGTAATGTAGCAAGCTATCTACTGTTTCTCAAGTGGGAGAAGAGAAATGTGTTCTCTTGAATTAGCTAGAAAAAAACCACAAAAAGTAATACATTAAATTAACTTAAACACTACAGTACAAGTTTGATAATGAATAACATCCAAAACAATAATTCTTGGTACAGCATCATTTACATGACATATGGAGCTAAGGTCTTCCAGGGCTATATAACCACTATGTAGAAAAATTGTAATACAAGTTCTACTGTACAATTAATCATATTTTTGAAAATCTGAAAGACATTTTACTAATTTTTTTTCCTGTAATACATGAAAGGGTTGATTATATACAGTTTTAGGATTTTATGTAAACATGTGTAGCTTTACATGTATACACATGTGCATTTCTGTCTTGATATGAAAAGAAATAGAGCAAGATATTTTTTGCAAATTGTTTTGACTTTCATAATTAACATTACACTGTCTTTAGACAAAGTGCTCCATCACAGCAGGAGCACTAAATTGCCTTATGGTGCTCTAGGGAATAACTTTTATTTACCTATTTATTCATTTGTTTGAAGGAAGCAGGGAGAGAAGGAACACTTGTTTACTTTCTTTACCTTTTTGTTTTTTTTAATCTAAATACTGGAAGCACACAAAGATACAACCAAGCTGTGTTGTCAGTAAGCTAACAGATGCCACTCCATCATTTTTCAGGCTTCCTTTTTCTGTTCTGTAAATGACTGTAGTCCTTCTTCAGTGTACCAAATTTGAATGGTACCTCTGCCACACAGGAAGGAATAATTAAGAACTACACTCATCCAGATCTCAGTTAGGTATAAGGATGTCAGATCTGAGAACAGAGTATATCTATAAAACTGAGGGGCATGTTCAAAGATGTGGGAGACATTAAATAGCCCTTGACTCCTGCTGCTCCATGTCTGCTAAAGAGGCCTGACAAAAGTCTGATCCAAAAGTATTAGTAAAATAAATGCTAAGACTAGTACAGGGGACCAGTAATTTTATTTTTACTAAAATCTGTTGGAAAAGTTACAATTTTACAGTGCAATATTTTCTTCAGGTGCTGAATTTCCCAAAATTGCCAGGGGAATGATTTTTTTTAATTACTATTTTATCTGTAAGAACCACTATATTTAAGCTGATCTGCCCTTGGAATGTTTCCAAAAAGCAGTTTTGGAAATTAGTTTTCAGGCCTATGTTTTTGGAATGTAAGTTCAGTGTCTTTAACAAAGCTTGATTCTTCCTGCTTTCTCAGGGTAGCCTTGGGAGGGAGATAACCTCTCAAAACAATGAGAGTTTTGCATATGTGATCTTGTGGCAGAAATTTTCTCTCTCTTTTGAGTCAACCTGTGTAATCCATGCAGAAAGTATTAATGGAATTTAAAGAAGATCAACAGCCTCTCCACACTGAGATGTCTCAATATATCTTCCAGATGAGGTGCTACATGTATGAAACATATATACACTCACATGCAAGCATTAACTGCTAGGCACTGTGGAATACAATCTATGTTTTTTTAAATATTTTAATGTATATTTATTCACAAGAAAACAAACACAAGGCCCAGAGAAGTTGGCTGTAGTTATTGGGTGGACTGTGGTGGTGCATCCTGCCCCCTAGGCTACACTATGATCTAAGAAGACACCCAATAATTAACATTCATGACATCTATTTTAGGGATTTATATAATATCCAAACTCAAGATATTTTTCTTTTGTTTTAAAGACATAAAAATTTTGCTACAACATATAAGTCCTATTTATTTTTCTCAAAAATTTTTCTCTGGCACATCATTCATGTTCTAGTAGTTGGGAGTTTGAACTGGGTCACTGATTTTGGAAGACTAACAATTCTCCATGAAAAAATAGCAATTTTAAAGCAAGATTATTAAAAGAGGGGGTTTTTTTATACATAAGGTCTACAATTAGGAATTGATTGAACAAAATTGATTTAGGGAAATTAATTTAATTCATTATCCGTCAAATCAGAGTAGGATAATGAGAAATAAAAGCAAATTTCAAAACGCCTTCCCCCTATCCCTCTACTGATTACCTCTTCCCCTCTTTGGCTCAGGGGGACAGGGAATGGGGATTGTCTTTGCCTCTCATTCCTCCTCCTTCTCTTCCCCTGCTCCAGTATTGGGGTTCCACCAACAGCAGACAATCTTCCATTAATTTCTCCAAATGGATCCTTCCCACAGACTAGTTCCTCTCTAACTTGTGCTCCAGCCCAGGTCCCCAGGAGGTCACAAGTCCTGGCAGCACACCTGCTCCAGCATGGGCTTCTCATGGGGTCTCAGGATCCTTCAAGCTTATCTGCCTGTTCCAGTGTGGGGCCCTCCAGGGGCTGCAGGTGGATCTGTGCTCCGTGGGCTGTGGACGTCCCTGGGCTGCAGCAGGACAGGTTTCCTTACCATGATCTTCACCATGGGCTGCAGGGGATCCCTGCTCCAGCACTGAGAACACCTCTTTCATGTCAGAAGAGCTGTTTCTCTCTATGGTCTCACTCCCCTGCTCAGCAGCAGTTGCACAGGTTTTGTTTGTATGGAGCTTTTTAATTCTTACATATGTGACCCCAGAGGTTCTACCACCACCACTGATGGGCTTGACCTTGGAGAGTGGGGAATCAGTCTTGGAGCTGGCTGGCATTGGCTCTACTGGACATGGGGAAAGCTTCCAGCAGCTTCAACAGAAGTCAACTCATGTAGCCCCTTCTGCTACCAAACTCTTACCTTTCAAATGATCCATTGTGTGTTTTACATAGAATTACACATAAATACACTGTAAAATAACTTTCTGGGGGATATAGGTTTTGAAATAACATTGGAAACAATATAAAGCTACAAATTAGAACCTGAGAATTATAACATTAGTATAAATTAAAGACAAAATTTCCATTTAACAGCCTCTTTGGCTCTACAATTTAGATGTTTTTTTATCTATACAGACATTATGCTATGTTTAATTTAAAATTAAACAGGAAAAAGATGAGAATCATTTGTCTTCCTACTCAGCAAGAGAACAAAAATTTTTTTGTGTTTACTAAGACTTTCCTTACTTCCATGTTTTTGCTGGAAGAGAAGGCTAAACAACAATGACCTTGTCCTTTTGATAAATCTGATTGGTAAAGGATGACAGTTACTTCAGGACACAAAGCTGGAAAAAAAGTAGAAAATTAAGAATGGAAAGAGAGTTAGCTATTAATCCAAAGTACAGTAAATTTATGGAATACAGTATAAAGTATATTTGAAGAAAATGCAATATAAATTGAAATAGACAATATATGACATATACTCTAAAGATTCTATAATCAAGAATTTTTGCACTTCCATTAACAGCAAGAAGAGGGTTTTTAGTGGATCTTGTAGGCTGTCCTAGATTAGTGTTGTGATTATAAAATTTGGCTTACTTTATAGTTCCTATTTTTGAAGGAGAAGAAGGAATCAGAATATTTAACTTTGAAAATTCTCTTTAAATGGTAAATTTATTCTTTTATCATTGAGTCTTTGCCATTCTATTGGAATTTCTTTTTCCATTGATATTCTGGGTTTTTTTGAAAGTAAGCTCCATGTTAACCTATAGATGTTTCCTGAACATTTGTATTTTAAATTCTGGACCAGTGCAGGGGTCATAATATGCTTTTGCTACAAAAATATAGCTCTCATTAACTCATCTGCTAGCAAAATCTAGAGTTGGTAGAAGTCCAGCTATTCCAGCTATCCGTTGTTCCGATGCAGTGGGTCTTTGGAGAGTGTGGCCTCAGACAATGTTAATCTGTTTCTAGAATTAGTGTTTAGTACAGATGAAATAGCTTGAAAATCACAGGAAAATTTCCATGGTCTGGCAGGATGCATTCAGCTAGAAGAACACCTAATGTCATCTTCTCATCCAACACATTCCTACTGGAATCAGTGTATCTTTGCAGATGAAATAAGAATAGTGTGTCCAAAACCATTGTACATAGGACAATTAATTGTATAGCTGAAAAAGAAAAAAAAAGTCTTCAAAGCTTAAAAACCAGATTATCCATAATATTTATATATACTTATATATTCATTATTGTATTATTTTTGTTGGCATATAATGTTAACAAACAATTTTGAAGAAAACAATGTTCCCAATTCTAGATAACCTCTTCAATGCTTTGCTAGTAATGGAAATGCCACTTTCTCACCTCGAGTTGAATAACTGTGAGCTCCTACTTATGCATTGTGTGCATTGTGGAAAGATGTAAATTTGAAATAAATTTAAATATAAGCATTTCTGGCAAGGTGGCCACTTCTTTTCTAATAGAGCAATTAATTGGTTTTTGACATGATGAAAATTTTAAATGCACACATGTACAGGCACACATAATACCATGTCACAGGTTATTGTTGCAGCCTGCATACTTAAATGTTAAGAACATTCCTCTAGCCACATTTTAGGTTCTATTGCTAGACTTTTCAAAATATCAAGTAGTCATTGCAGAAAGTAACTCTTACTTTAAATGAGATTTGTTAAGTATTAAGTCAATTAGGAATGAATTCAAATCTCTCTCCTCAGACTCTCAGTGAATACCCATTTTCAGCTGAGCACTATACACTCTTCTGGGTAATGAAAATATTTATTTAGATAATGTGGAGTAATAAATGAAATTCAAAAACTAAATAAAATGGAGCAGTAGAATCAAACCTGGTGTTGGCTAATATCTTTCTTTAGTACTGAAAAGAGACAGCATGGATATTATTGAACCACTTCCTTATTGTAGCTATCTTCAAGAAAGAAGATGACTCAACTATTTTTACATTCTCTTTTAATACTATTAAAGCAAGGGTTTATTGCTTTATGGACTCTACGTAGAGTTAAATCATAACATCAAAATTGTATTAAAGAAAAAAATACAGGGTTTTTAAGAAATAAATAATGAACCACTCAGCCTTCCTTCCCAAAACAGTCTTCTTAATATTGCTATGGTTGACATCCATTTACTATGTCAACTCTCAGAATTCAGTGCATTTTGTATAAATAATATATAATAATGAATACAAATTATTGTGACATTTTAATGTGTGGAAAATTAATATTTTAGAAGTAGGAATGTGTTATGTAATGATTGTGAGAAGCTGTTTTCAAATACAAAATTAAATTTAGAGAAAAATTAAGCTTTCACCTCCTGCAATATATGTGTCATAACAGGAGTATTCAATACTGCTTCTGCTAAATATTAGGTTAACAAGAACTAAGAAGGTTTTCATAGTTTTCAAATTTATCAAGAGAAAGATAATTTACTATTCTTTAAATATGAACCATTAAATTCCATGTACCAGATACATATGGAATATGTGTTACAAAGGAATTTATAACTAACATTAATCTGGAAGTAATTGCATACAGTGTTTAGCTCCTTGGTCAATTTTCCTTCGTTAACTGGGCATCATTTCCCTTTAAGTTTTTAATAATGTAACTTCCAATGTCCATTTACAGCACTTCCATGTTGTATAAAATTATAATAACAAAGAAAAAGAAATGTGTTTATAAATTTAGACTTTTTTTTCCTAAGAAGTGTAAAACAAAATCATAATGACAACTTCCTTTTTTCTCATAAAATAAAAAGCCATCATCAACCCAGAATGGACACTGTCCTGCAGATTTTTCTCTTTCTGAGTAAAATTCATCCCTACTCCCTAGGCACTAGTCAACTTTTGCTTCAGTTTCTTCTGTTTACTGGAATGTCTATAAAATTGTTAAGCATGAATTTTACTCTAGAGAGCTTGAGATCATATCTTGATGATTAAAATATTCATCTGGAATATAGAAAGCAAAATTCATACCAACAATTCACTTAGGGTCTGATAAACCTTTGAAAGAAGGACTCATCATTAATTGACATTTCTGGGATGCTTTTTCCTCATTGCAAATTCTGCTTGTATCAGATAAAGCTACTGCATTTTCTTTTCCCTCCAGTTTATAATACTCTGAAACTCATATTGCCTTAATGCTTCATGTATGCTAAATCTAACCACATTAGAAGTAGCTGTGGTAAAAACATCCTTAGGGAGTTTACTAGATGTGGTCCTCCAAATTTAAGTGGGAGGATCTGCCCGAAGGAATATGGAAACATGTTCTTGTGGTTAATCTTGACAGAAGATAATCTCTCTCCACAATTGTCAAAAGAAACTTACAGCATTTAAAGGAGCATGTCCTAAAGAAGACAGGGTGTTTTAGTGTTTTTAGGGAGTTTGCAATTTACACACACATGTGAACAGGTCTCTCCATCTACCACCAGATTCCATTGTCCCTCTGCCAGTTTGACTGGACACTCTGTTGTGGTCCCTGTTGTCCAGTTGTCTTCTTCCAAGAGACATAATCCCACTACAGGCTCCAAGGCCATGTCACTAATTTGCTGAATTGCCTGGCCTGATCTCTGCTAGTGATCACACCCTGACTTCTTCACCCACACTCACACTGCTGCTGGCACCTCAGACACACTACAGGCTGGTCCCTCTGACCCACTCCAGCCCTCATACATGCACAAGTGCACAGGAGATAGATTTGTCTCAGGAAATGAGTTAGAAATGGTGTTTAATTACAGAACACACTGCACTAACCAGAGCAGGGCATGGTCAGAGAAGCATTCTGACCAGCGCATTGTTGACACATGACCAGACCTGTTATCCCCTTGTGCCTTTATTATCCCACATTTGCTCCTCCATGTCCACTGTAATGCCACCCTTTCCTTACCTTACCTTACCTCTAAACATGCTGTAACAAGCCTTGCCTAATGCCATAATGCCCTTCCCTGGCACATCATGATGAGTACCACACCACAAGTCATACCCCAAGGGCAAGGGCTACTCATTATGTGTGTTGCCCCAGTGACCCACGGGACTGGGTTTTGCTTGATTTTTGGGGCTGCTGCTCTTGGTGACAGCCCTGGGGGTCCAGGATAGGGTCTTGTGTCTCTGTCAGGGGCACTGAGGCTCTTCCACTGCCCTCTGCCTCTGCTCTTCTCTGTGAGTGTGCATGTCTGTGTGCAGATCTGCCTTTCACTGTCTGATCACTTTCTTGTAATGGCTTATGGAATTTTCAGGTTCTTCTTTGTTTCTCTTTCTTTTTTCTCTTTTTTTCGCTCCTTTGTTCTTTCTCTCTGTTTCTTGTCTCTGTTGTTGACTGTCTCCTTTCTCTGTGTGGAGATGATCATTGTGTCATATAACCTAACATCTATATTGTCTTTATTTTATGGTCACATTTTTGATTGATAGGCTGATTGTGGTCAAACCTCAAACACAGAGAGAACATATATAATCCACCAGTCTTAGAGGTATTTTTCCAACTTAAATGACTGGAAATCATCCTAAAATGGAATTGAATTTTTTGAATTAATTTAAAAGTTACTGAAAAAAGAAGGTTCACTGTCAATTTTCATAGTGAGACATAGCAGAGCAGCTTCTTCACACCAAAACAATTGTGAATCCTATCAAAAAATTTTGTTTACCACACTGCACTGCAGTGACTTCTAAAAACTCTGAAACAATATAAAAACTGTAAATATGCCAGATATACCTGTACTTCTTCAGCCTTCCATTAAAGTACCACTTGTTTAAACACATCTCATTGGGGCAAAGTTTATGTTCTTAGATGTGTTGCTTTGTTAGTCTGAAGTGTTCACATGAGGATCATTATTAGTTTTAAATGACTACACTTTCCAACTCTTTAGGGTTCCCAAAGACCAATGTGCCTTTCTACTGTGTCAGTTCTGATGGTTGCTGAGTATGTATTCCAATGTGTGGTTTTCCTCTTGCAGTAACATGTGATTTTCGTTCTGTTCACATTATCTTTAATGTTTGTTGTTATTTATGTATTTTTTTTAATCTTGCACTCGTGTTAGTAATTCAGCAGCAGTACTCAATCATAGATAAGCATGCAAAGCATTTCTTACATTATGCTGACCAAGTCAACACGTAATGCATTCAAGTTGACAAGTTTAAATATAATTATACCCTTTTCCACTATAAATGATGCATTTCAAATGTTTCTTGTTAGTTTTCTATGGAGCAATTATACTTAAAAGACTTTACATACTTCCTGGGTAAGGGGGTTAACTTTTAATTATTTTATGCATTAATTCACTATGAAAACTTGTAGTAGATTTACAGTGCAAAACTATGTTCTTGCAAAAAAATCAAACCCACTGGCAATTACCTAAAAAGCAGCAACAACAGATATTGTGTATTTAAGTGCACAAAGAGTCAGAGTGGTTTGGACAAAGGTAAAAAATACTACTCCTAAATATACAGGAAGAGAGGGAGGGAGGAGGGAAGGAAGGAGGGAAGGAAGGAGGGAAGGAAGGAAGGAAGGAAGGAAGGAAGGAAGGAAGGAAGGAAGGAAGGAAGGAAGGAAGGAAGGAAGGAAGGAAGGAAGGAAGGAAGGAAGGAAGGAAGGAAGGAAGGAAGGAAGGAAGGAAGGAAAATATGCAGGGATTCTAAGGAACATTTTCTCCTGACTTTTAGGGGCAAGTTCTAGTAAACAAGACTGTAAAATTAATGGCAATTCCTTCCTAGAGGTTGGAGCTACTTGAACAGAGGAACAAATAGCTTAGTCTAAATACAGGGGAGGTAGATGATCAGAAATCCTTAAGACAGATGGACAGACTTGCAGATGAGTGATGACTTGCATATTGCCACAGGCAGACAAGCCTGAAACTGGAGCCCTTAATTTTTCTTAGCAATAAGAGACCTTGCATTGCCTGGGCACTACTCACTTTCTGTTTCTTATTGTGAATGTCCTGAAAAACTCCAGGTTGTCATAACACTCTGCATCACATAAGCCCCAACACTAAAAATGAGATTACAAATTTCAAAATGTAGAGCTATAAAACACATAGTCAACTTTGAAAATCATCTTCCCTTACTTATTCTGTTTAGATATCCAATGTACATTGTGCAAATCACATAAGAAATTAGGCTTTTTATCTTTCTGTGTTTTCAGAAACCAGTGCAATGACAGAGGTTTATAATCCTATGGGGAAATTGATGCATCAAATAAAACAAGTTTTACTGTATTCATTGAAAACTTCCCATTTATCCATTTTTGTCATTTTATGTGTGCATGTACTGAAAATCATTGAACATATATGTATGAATATATATAAATGAATATACATATATATATACATATATATAATAATATCAATTGTCTACTTTCCTTTGTTATTTTGTTCTCTTTCAATTTTTTCCCCCTGTGAATTATAAATCAAAGTAAAATTGCAAAATACCAGGTGCAGGTTTTCCTGAAAATCTCTTACCAAGTCATCCTGAAATTTTGTCTCTCTGATAAAGGTCAAGGAGAGAAGGAAGCAGTGAGTATGCAGTATGAAAGCAATCAACCCTTACATTCATTTAAAAGCAGGACACCTTTAAAGAACCATTAACATTAGCAGTTTGTCATAAAATCAATGAGTCTGATTCTCTTTTCACTAGCACAAATATAAATTGGGAGTAAATCCAAGTTTATGAATGAAGTTTTATTTGCATGTGTCAGTGTATGATGACCTAGAGGACAGAATTATCAACTGGTTTCTGTTTGCGTAACTCCGGTATCACTCTCTCATGAAAATAACTGCATGTATATTCTTATGTATGTTTAAATTCTGCATTCTCTTTTTTTTATCCCTATCCTAAAATAAATCCATTTCTGAAAGCATGAACTTCACTCATTTTACCATTTTAAAAAAATACTTAAATTTGTTTGAAGCTTAATTTGTTTCTAAAGGAATTTCTATATCTAAAATACAGAGGTAAATTTTTTCAGGGTTTGGATATATTCTAGTTATATACTTTTTATATAGCATGATTATAACAATGGGCCAAATTTACAATTAGTTGTTGAATACAAATTGAAGAAAAGTGACTTTGCCTGTTAAAATTTTGTCTTTTAACCTAGTGCCTCTTCTGCGTAACAGTTATTGCCCTTTCCAAGGTCAGGCTTCTGTAAATAAAGTTGCAAGGGCCATGCCCTCAGACCATGACAAGAAATGACAGTTTACTGATATATATCTCATGGATTCCTTTTGACCAGAGACATTTTATGATAGTTGCTGTGCTCAAAAACACAAAAATAAAAAAGCTCCAGAACTAAAGTGTTCTTAGCCTCCAGGTCTGCAATGAGTACTATATTGATAGTCTTAGGGATGTTAGCTTTATTGAAATTACTGTCTTAACAAAACTCAAAATTTGACAAAATAGTCTTATTGACTTTCCTGACATCTCTACAGCTCACTGAGTAGGTGTTGGTTTTAGCTTGAAGTGAAATTTCTCATGTAAAACACAGCCTGAAAAACAAAGGTATAGGCAATATCTTATTTTTTTTTTAATTAAGCATAGAAACCAGCATTTCAATGACAGTGCTGAAAGATAAATAAAGTCCCCCAGTTTTAAAATTAAAAAAGCACTTAAACTTTCCTAGTAGACCTGAATCAAAAATATTCATATGTATCTATGTGGTCAAACCAGCCAAACAACTAAACAACTTAGTAAATTTAAAATAATCATAACAAAATGATGCATCTTTTAAAAACTAAGTTATTTTGCTTATTGATTGATATGTTAAATACACAATAGACCTGCAGTCACTCTCTTTACCAGAACAAGTTGCCACTCAGAGATGAGGGAAGAGCTTTACCCTGACTTCGGAAGACAAGAGCAGCCAGGGAATGAGAGCAGACATACTGTATCCCCATCAGGAGCTGACAGTATGTCTTTGCTCACTGTAGAGGGAACTGAAAGAGATGAAACTTTCAAGTTATACATCTCACTTGGAAGCCAAAAATAGGTGTGATGCTCAGCATCATTATCTGTCGTAGTACCCCATCATGTTTGGGCAAGGTGCACCCACTATACCAGAACATTTATTATGGCCTTCCGTATAAAAGCAATTATGAATAGGTCAGGGTGATAAATGGACTAATATGAGATATGAAAGACAGTGTTACAAATATGGTCATATTTTGAAGTACAGTTCTGTAACACATGAATCTTTTAGATGCTCAGTTTTTACAGAATTGACAGAAGTTTAATTTGAAGCAATTGTTCCTTTTAGGCTAAATTGATACATAACACATTAGTGAGTACAGTTTTTACCTTTTCATCTTAATCTAAAACTAAGCATTTTGAAGTAACAGTCACTTGATTGGGGGTTTGTTTATTTTTGGTTAGGTTTTCTTTATGCTCTTTCTTGAGGGGGTGATGGTGTGAGACATCAAAATTAGGAACTCAAAACTTTATTCTTTTGTAAATAATTTTTAACCTAAGTAAATTTTAACTAAATATGTGTTTGTATGGCCTGTGTGGTCTGCCCAAATATGTAGTAAAACACTGGATATTCATTGAATATACATTTTCTTACTTCAAAGAAGTGTTTAGATTATACATTGTAAAAGCAGAGTTTCTTACAGATGCTCTATTTTCTCCCCTGAACCTGATGCAAAGTCATGCAAGCTTATAAATATTCTTTGTCCTGTTGAAGTCAGCATTAAAGTTAAGTATACCCGAGTTTCTCTGCAGGGATGATGTTTTGGGAATTATCTTGAAATATCCTTTCTCCTAGTGGTCCATTGCATTGACCTGAAGTGCCACTGACCTCGCTGAGACTCAGGGAGATGCAGAGTTTCAGCTGCACTGAACTCATTACAGAGCTGTAGGGTAGAAACTCCCGTTGCTTTCCAAAAGCTCATTTTGCCTTCAGTGGGGCCAGAACATTTTTCTCAAAGTACAGGCTATTCAAGGGAAAACGAAGAAGAAAGTAAAGCCTCTAAAACTTAACCTAAGGAAAAGCTTCACCCACAATAATATTTTTAAATAATTCTATATTTTAAACAATCTGCATTGAAACTTATAACATTTGTACTCTAATTTTATTAGGTATAGTATATCAGCATATTTTTTAAATTAAGAAAATTATCATATGCTCAATATTGCCAGTGGTTTTGTCTTTTTAATTAATTTGTAAAGCAAGTATTGTTGTAGATTACTTTCTGATTTTCTTTTGTTCTTCCACTACTTTTTAAAATCTGAATTCCAAGTACCTTGCTTGCACATGAAAGGCATTTTTAATATTAATGCAATTCAATGATAATTTATTTTAAAGGTTAAATGTTACTGCTCACTGAGTTCCTGGTAGATTTCATGGGGTGGAACAAAACCCCACAGCATAAATTTATAGAAAGATGAACTCTTATTTTGATCTGTACACCATTTTTCAATGTAATGACATTGCATTTAAGAAAACAGCAACACAAATCTTAAGGTGAGAGATATGATTCATATAAAATTAGAACAGTATCATTCTTGTTCACCTGATTTTCCTTAGTAGTAAGTAAATTACTATTTGATGTTAACTTTGAAGACTTTTCTTGTATAAAATAATATTTTAACTGTCTTAGTAAGGATTTTCTCAATGGAGCTTATTTCAAACACAGTTGTTCTAACCCTGTTCATGCAAGAATGTTTTAGATCCTCCTAGCTGAAAATAGGTAGTTTGTGTTTATCTTGCCACCCTAATTATTTTTATTTTACTTTCTTAGTGAGCAGGAATTTTGGAACATATTACCATAGTGGTAATATATAAGTGAGAACCCACTAGTATAGTGTTGTTAATCAATGTCATACTGTCCAATGAAATGTAACATTCAGGTATTAAACTTTACAGTTTTTAATTCACTGGAAGGTACTATACACACAAACAAAAGAAAGCCATCCCAGGTCAGAAGAAATGTGTGTAGTGGCAGTTCTTACCTGGTGGTGTCGTATGTTCCCATCAAATCTTCTGCTCCATAAAGACATTTATTTCTTGTTCTTTGCAGCACTTTGATTTGGCTCCTATGACTTCTGAGCAGGGTGTCCATTTTCTATTACATATCATAAGTTTCACTCTTTTTCACAGGACTATATGGATAAATAACAAAAAAATATATAGTAAAGTAAGAGAAATATCTCACAATTATGAAATGTACAGAGCTTCCTCTCCCAGTGCTGATTAGCAAGAGAATACCAAATCCTCAGAAGACAAAGTGCAGAATGGGACTGTTGCCAGTTCAGTGTATAGTTATTTTATTGCCAGACAAATGTATATGTCCCTTTTAAAATTTAATAGTAATGTTGTCATAAGTTCTGACAAACAATTGCAGACATTCTCACTGATTTTGCTTCCTACCCTTCTATTCTTATACGGTCAATTTTACCCAAAAGATTATGTCTATCTTCCAAAATAGGAAATTTCCATTTACTTCCAGGATAGCAGAGTTGCTACCCTGGACTTAAGTAGAGCAAATTTTAAGTTGTTTTTATTTAGGGAGCTATTTAACCGAGTATCCTGGGCCTATGCTTTTGAGGGCTTAGGAGTCCAGAAGTGCTGGTCAGTCTTTAAGAACCCCTTTTAGAAGTACAGGAGAAGTCAATTCCATTGTGTCAGATGTCAAAAAAGCAGAGCTCAAGACCAGCTTGGCTGGCCAGAAAAGTCCTTGTGAAGCTCAAGAGGAGGTAGAAACTGTGTGGTGTCTGGAAGGAAGGGAAGCAAGGCTAGGCTTCACAGGAAGAGCACAGGGTTGTGGTTCATCCATGCAGGGATAAGACACGAAAGGCCAAATCTCAGCTAGGGTTGAGACTGACCGATGTTGCAACAGATAAAAAGGGTTTTATTAAGTATGTTAGCAGCAAGATGTGGTCTAAAGAAAACACTGGACCTGTTGGAATGATATACGAGATATCATTCTGTGATAAAGTCACATGTGGTCACAGCAGCACAAGTAGTTTTTCAGGATTTTAGTGAGGCTTTTTAATGCTGTCCCTGCCAGCATCCTTCTAGTCAAGCTGTCCAGCTGTAGGATCAGCAGGTACATGGTGCACTGGCTGAAGAACTAACTGAACAGCAGGGCTGGGGGTTGTGGTGAGTGGGGCTACATCTGCCAGCTGACCAGTGGTGTTCCTCAGGGTTCAGCTCTAGAGCCAGTTCTGTTCAATATTTTTATCAACTATCTGGATGCAGGAGTTGAATACACCATTGATAAGTATGCTGATAACACTAGACTGGGATGTGCCATTGTCCCTCTTGAGTGACAAAAGGACTTGAAGAAGGGTCTAGATGATTTGGAGCATTGAGCCATGATTAATAGAAGTGAATTCCATTAAATTTGACAAGAGCCAATGGTGGATTCTGAACCTAGGAGGACATAATGCTGGACACAAGTATAAGCTGGGATATTGACTAGGGAGCAGCCCTGCAAAGAGGCATCTGGATCCAGGGTAGTAGGCTCAGTAGAAGTCAGCAGTATGCCCTGGAAGCCCAGAGGCTAAACTGCATCCTGGAATGCATCAAACACAGCATGATCAGTTGGTCAAAAGAGGTGATTAAACCTGCTGTATTCAGTGTTAGTGCTGCCCCACTATGAGTGAACAGGCTTTCTCTAGAGGTGGTCAAACACCCAAACCAGACAGTGTTTAAGAGGCATTTGGACAATACTCTTGATAATATGCCTTAACCCTTTTAAATCAGTCAGGTAGTTGGATTAGATCTTCCAGCTGGAAGTCCCTTTCAACTGGAAGGGTCTATTCTATTCTATTCCATTCCATTCCATTCCATTCCATTCTCTATTTTTTACTCCAGTCCAAATATGATCCAGCAATATTTTGAGGAGAGTTGAATAAATTTTTCAAAAGATGCAAACTGGTCCTGATTCAGAATAGGATTGCACATTCCACCCCTATCACTTGTATTTGATCAAACAATAATGACATGGGTGAGCAAGACAAGACAGAAGGTGGACTCGATACTCAGAGGTCCCTTCCAACTCTGTGTATTCTCTGATGCTAAGATTCTTAATCCAACAGAAAACTAGTTTTAACTGATTTCTTTTGAAACAGGCCAGACTAACTCTCTCCAGATGTAATGTCCTTTAGATAGTTGCAAGGGCAGAAGTAAAAGTTAGTAAGCAGCAGTCAGTGGAAGACAGCTAAATACCCTTTTCAGAAGCAAATTACACTAGAATAAATTGCACATAATGGAACTTCTCTCAAAAGATGCTTTTCAACCTGAAACTGAATTCTTCTGTCACTCTTGGATTCTAACACCATACTTGAAATGTTTTATACCCGAGTAAAATTATCAGTCCCACCAACTATCAGGATACATCTAGAACATATCTGAACACATTGCTGTCCTTTTGCAGTCCTTGTGGTGAGCTTCCTCATTTCATTTGTCAGATTCAAAATTCAGTATTATTATTTCAGTCTCAGTAGTCTAAAGAGATAAGCAAGACACACATAGGGAAAAACACAGAAGTCTGAGGGTAGAGTATTTCTTCAGGTGGGAAACAGTAACACAGCAGACGTTAGCATAGCTGTTCAACAAAATAAGTAATAAATTTTGCTAGCAATACTTATTAATTCAAGAAACTAGAGAAAATTTATTGATTTCCCACTAAAATGTTGTGTCTTTCAAAATCACAAAAGGTATAAATTTAACAAAACAATAATTTTTCAAGATCATTATCCATAAATCCCTTATCATTATTACTTATAATCTTGCAATGAAATGAATATGAGCATTATATATAGCAGAAACAGGCAGGAAAACCAAAAGCACAGACAACATATTGAGTTTATTGTTGCCCTTCATACATGTCTCTATCTCATTACAAAAATACTGTCACATCTTTGAAAAATCTATAATAAGGGGAATGTAAAATGGAATTTCAAATTTAGAAGATGTTACCAAACATTCTTAGATAACAGGCTGAAACTGTCTTTCACTAGCTTCCAAGCTGATGGTTGTGTCCCATGTCAAAATAACCCTCTGGAGATGTCTTTACTTTTTCATTTCATGGCACGAGGATATACATTCTAATGTTAAGACTGGGATTCAATTTAACTCTGTATCTGACAGAACAGGGCATCATTTTAATTAGACACATCTTAACTGGCAGATGCAGGATTGATGAGGATAAAAACATGAAGCTGGTGAATAGGATTATGAGAAATAAGTATACCTGAAATGTATGTTCAAAATTTTTATCCATCATCTGTCTTTGCTTATTTCAATTCCTCCTCCTATATTACTCATGTGAGCCCAACAGAATGGAATCAGGCTTTGAGCCTTTGAGCCCCTGTAACTCATGTCAGCCTACACAGACTGCCTGTATATATCACTACTGCTTTAATCCTGTTTATTTAGGGAAGTGCTGCCTTAACCCCAGCCTCTGACTTATTCTATTCAGTCTTTTTTCTTACAGAAATCTAACTGGATAAGGCACTTTGTTTCCTCCTTAGCACAAACGCAGAACCTAACTGTACCTAGAAAAAGAGTTTGTCACTCTCTTAGAATCTCTGAGAGGACTGAATTTTTGTGTTAATATCTTATTTGGGAAAATATTAATAATTACAACTTGGTTTATTTACATTTGTTGATTTTTGTCTTGGGTTGGGTTTTTTAATTTTTTTTTTTTCCATTGAAAGGCAAAGAGGTTATTTTCTTTTCCTGACAGGAAGCTTTGGTTTCTACTATAATAGAAAGATGTTTCATGTGAAATGCATAACAGGCCTTTCACATAGACTTGAGATCTCTCTAAACCTATATAAGGTCCCTCAGTGATGCTGAAAAACAAGTTGTAAAGATCTACTGACCTCCCTGAAAAATTTGTTGTTAGGCTGTTATCTAAGTTTTAAAAGTCATGAAGACAGGTAGAGCATTATAATTTACCTTCCTATATATTAACGTACCTTCCTATACACAAAATATTCACTCTTCAGTGGAGTAAAAAGCATAGAAGATAATATGCCCTCAGGAGATGTCACATGTAGGCAAGCTACTCCCTGGATAGTCACATTGTTCTGTCTCTGTTTCCCAGATTTCAGCAAAGTGCTCAGTTTTCCTCTAATAGTTATTGTACTGAGCACAAATTCTGGACACTGCCTAGCAGTCTGCTAGAAAATCATCTCCTGAAGGTACACTGCTCTGTCACCCTACAGCTGCTTGCTTGTTCATTAGTCAGATCTATCTGTTAATCAGATACTAAGTGCAAGGCTGCAGCACACACAGTAGCAGAATTATAAATAAAGTGAAAAGAAATGCTTACCCCCTTTTCTTCCATGTTGTTCTAAAAAACACATTTCCTTAAATATTTTTGGTATTTCACAGCTGTCCTACACAGTCCTGTAGGAACTCTGTATAGAAGTCTTCTCATTTATGAATTGATATGCCTATGGCATGAACAAAAATGTTAATATGATTCCTATTTAAAAGAGTACTGTAATTTGAGTATTCTTCATTTTCTGCAGCAAGAACAATCCCACAGTGCACAGGACAAGGCAGCAGTTCAAAAAACATAACAAACGTATGTACCATGGTTGAATACACACTTTGAGATAAATTTCCCTCATGTAGAAATAATAATTTGAGAAGTAGCATGCTTTGGCAGTTATCTCAGATGCAATTGCATCAGAGCAGTTACACTGCAGCTTTTGCTTCAATGCATCTCAGTTTTAGATAAACCAATTTGTGTAGACATGCCCCAAGAGGTAACCATATGGTAAGTTTGTGAGGCTACATGAACTTCATGGTAGAAGTCTCAAAAATTCAAGCCATTCTCCAAATGGCAGCTGTGTCTTTACTTTTAATCATCATCATTACTTGCATCACCAAATACTCCAGGCTTCAGGTGCTTCCATTTGATCCTATGCTGCTCTTTGACTTTATTTGCGCACGCAGAGCCATGTGTAAAGGAAGCTGAGGGACAGACACTAAATTTAAATTAAAGAAGTTAAATACCTGTTAGCTTCTGGTTATTAATGTTAGTGGCTTTGAAATAATGATCTTTGTTACAAAGAGCTTTTTTAAAAGTTTTATATATATATTACATAGACTTTAAACACTGGTGTCTGAAGGGCAGTTTCACAGTGAGAAATTTATAATTTAGGAATGTTTGTTGACAGTTATTGCTCAGCATCTGACCTTATTCTTTGAAGGAAAGCTATAAGAACATCAAGCTCAACTTTCAGCAGCAAAGATATGCCTTCATATCACCTCCCTTTTATTGCAGCAAAAAATAAAATGTTACTAAAAAAAGTGTCTGGTCACTAAATCAACCACATCTAATGTGTCCAGTAGTTCTGGAAGAAATTCAAACACACCATCTAAAACACAGCATTCATTTCGTTGTCTGGAGGCATCTCCTTTCAAATTCCTAGTGGGTTCCTATGTCTCTGTGACATATCAAAGCAAAAAGAATAGGATAGGAAATCAAGGGCTCTTATACTTTGACCTTGATAAGAGTTACAGTATTCTCTAAAGCTTCAGAAACCGTAGTTGTTACAGTTTACTCTATTTCTAGAAGTGTGAGTTGCAGAATTAAAAGGCAATTTTTAACCATGAAAGCAGTCTGAAAGAAACAGGTAGATTAGGTTACAAAATTGTGGTGGGAGCACTCATGATAAGTTTATGGAAGAGATTCCTGAACTTACATTTCAATAAATGGAAGAACAACAAGGACTTTCTCCTTTGAATTTTCAGATATCCAATGCTTTTAGTAGTTCTAGTGTTTGAAAAAAATACCATTTCTTTCAATTGTACAGTAGTCCTAAATCCCAAAGTATCCATCAGTGTGACTGTCAGTATAAGGCAAGAAAAAAAAAGGAGGAATTCTCGAGTTCTTCCATCCTAAGACTAATTTCTTTTTTTCCTGCGTGTTTTTATTTTCCTTTTTTCACAGACACTGGTTATTAGCCATGCTTAGTAACAATATGTATGGATCGGATCTGATTACTCTTTCTATCTTCATTGTATTGACGTTCTGAATTAAAAAATAAAGTTGTTAATCCCCAGCTCTAATTGCCACTTGAGAGCTCTCTTCCTCTAGCTTAGTGTGATTTCTGGTGTTTCACAGTAGGTCTTTCATTTGTATCCAGTGTAAAAGGATTTTTTTCATGCACCAAGAAGGGTGGCAGCATCTATCCTGTGTATTCTGGAGAACATTCTTTAAAAAATTCTTGTTTATTGGTTACTTGTGAAATAGACTAGATTTCATTATCCAAGAGATTGCTTTGTAACCCTTTCTTCCCAAATTCCTTGTTTCTAATTGTAAAATAGACCAGTCTACTAGAAGTGCAGAACACAAAGGCAGGGAGCCAGAAGGAATAGAAAAATTTGGAACACAGAGAAACAGAAACGAGATAAAGAAAAGTGATCTTAGGTATCTGAATGTTAGATCCCTCAGCCATGTATCAATTCATAGTGTTATTTATGGTGCAGACAGAAGCAATTCAAAATAGCTGACACATAAAGAATAATAGCTCAAAAATTAGGAAGAAATCTTTAATTGAAGAGCTGCATTTTTTTCTATTTTATTTATTGTTGAAATCCTAAAATGTTTCATTTAACACATGCAAATAACCTTGTGATATAGAAGAGTTGATATGAAATGGCAGTTTTTTGCAAGATACTCATAATGTCATGTAGTTCATGGACCATTGCTCAGAAAACTGAATGATGTATATGAGTGTTCTCATATATATCATGCATGCTTAAATAGTGTACCAGTTGAGACCAAAAAAATTTATCTCTATCTCTTGTTTTGAAGAGATGGTGTGAAACATCAGTAGCACCAGATTACTGGGACTTGCAGACTATCCTATCACCATACCACATTTCTTTTTCTAAGTCAGATGCCTACCGCCATCTAAACATTTCAGGTATAATTCAATACACAATTTCCTGAAAAATACTTTTTTTTCACAGACTAGGGCAAAAATGCATCTAAATATCTTCAGAAATTAACATTTCAAATAACGATGGAACATGTGATAGTATTATTTTTAATTCTGTTTTAGCCACCAATATTCAAATTGTATACATGTATAACAGCTGCAAGTTCAATAATGTAGGATTATACAAATTTTTTCCAGGAAAAATGTGTTTGTAGTAGATAGAAATCTGGTGGGAAAAGGAAATTTCACAGTTCTCTAAGTGCTAAATCATTGATTTTGAAACAAAACACTTCTGAGGCATCTTCACATGTAGACAATATGAAAACATATATTTACGTATGAAGTTTAGTATTGTCTAAAACCTTATACTTTGGTCCTTATAATAAAAACAATGTCATACCTCATAGTTATAAAATACATGTTCATAAATAACAACAATGATGTTCCATGTTTCTAAACAGTGTCTGATAGAGGCTATGGCTGGTATTCTACAGGTCTTCATATTTCTTCCACTTGGCCAGTTGAGGTTTTCAGGTCTGGAAAAATTATGGAAAATTTACCACTTTCTGTGGTCTGATAATTTCCTCTTATTGAGGAAATGCAAGAGTGAAGTGCAATTATGAACAAGTTAAAATGCAACCTCAGAGTTGCTATCCCACCGGCAGAAGTTGATGCTGTTCCTCATTTGTAAGAAGGAAAAGCCTGAAGCTTGGTCACAAAGTTTATAGAAATATTTGGCATACTGTGGGGCAAAGCTGAGGAGCAAGGATGTAGTACTGTTAGGACTAACTGACTCCTTAAGTGGTCCCAAGATGAAATGCAGCATTTTCTGGCAACAAATGATGGTGAAGTTAAAGCCAGTTTATGAACAAAGAAAATACAAAAATCCTTTTTTTGCTCCCCTAAACTCTTTTTCCTATTTGAAAGCTTATCTTTCCTATTAAAGGTTCAATATACTTCTTGACTCAGACTTGAGTATGTTCAGAATTAGTACTCAAGAATGCTCAGTGACTTTACTGAACAACAAGAAAGTCAAAGCAAATAATATGGAAATGACAGGAAAAAAATGCCCTTCTCACAGCAGCTGAACACTTAAGGGATGAAAGCAAGGGTTCTGTGGAAAATGGAAACATTTCTGGTGTTTTAGACTGATATTTTCATGGTGTACAGCCATTAAATTTGTAAATTCTCACATTTACTGTATATGGCATCTTCACCATGTGATTATATAGCTAGCCAGTTCACTCCTTGGTCCCTCACTTGGCTATATTATATAACACTATGTCTCATCTTGTTTTGGTACAAGCCAGCAAGTCTCCTTCAAAATAAGCCTTCAGCAAGGTGCTTTTGGAGATGGTTCAAACCTGAGGGCTCTTCTACTAAACAGTTTGCACCAGACTATGTCTTTACCCTGGAGAGGTCTCTAGCTCTGTTTCCGCAGCTGAAGTACAACTCTCTCTCTTTACTTCATGTGATAGGCACAGCAAATATTACCCTGTTCTGTGAGTCACTCTGGTGGGCTGTAACACAGCCTGCCACTTATTTCGGATACTGCACACATACAGATGTGTACACAGATTATTTCTTAGGACCCAAAGGACCATATCAGATGCAGGAGAAACCTTTAGTCAAATGCTGTATCATGTGACCAATTCGCCACAGAAAATACTATCTCTGACGAGTTTGGACATCACTATTTTCAATACTAGGAACTCTTTCTTTAGAGTTTCATGCAGGGATCTCATATGACATATTGTCTTTTATTATCTCTCAATAAATCTTCATTTATAGTTTTCATAGAGATCTTAATGAAAATTCAATTCCTGAATTTATTTCTGGAAATGAATAATCAAGTAGAGTTGCAATAAAAACTTGACTACTGCTAAAACTTCCATTTCAGGTCAATGCCTCTTAGAAGCCTGAAAATCTTCAGAACATGAAAGAGGTATTAAGAATCACTTAAATTAGCATAATCCCTAATCACAAATTCTTATATAGATAGTTGTTTTATCATAGAATAATAGAATCATTTAGGTTGGAAAAGACCTCACAGATCATAGAGTCCAACCACTAACCCAGCACTGTAAAGTCTACTGCTTACTCATGTACCCAAGTGCCACGTTGACATGCCTTTGAAATACCTCCAGGCGTGGTGAACCCTCCACTTCCCTGGGCAGCCTGTTCCAATGCTTGACAATCTTTTCAGTGGATACATTTTTCCTAATATCAAATCTAAACCTCCCCTGGTGCAAATTGAGGCAATTTCCTACTGTCATGGTCCCTTATTACATGTCAGCCCCCACCTCACCACAACCTCCTTTCAGGGGAATGTAAAGAGTGGAAAGGTGTCCCCTGAGCCTCCTCCAAACTAAAGAATTCCAGCTCCCTCAGCTGCTCCTCGTAAGACTCATGTTCCAGAAATTTTACCAACTTCATTGCCCTACTCTGGACACCCTTCAGCACCTAAATGTGAGTGGTCCAAAACTGAACCCAGCATCTGAGATGCAGTCTCACAAGAGTTAAGTAGAAGGAGAAAATCACAAATAGCACATTCTTTATAAAATTCTTTTCTGAAAACTGAATGTATTTGTAATCAGTGGTGAATATGAGGATTTAACAAGTTGTCTTCGGTCTGAGAATGTAGTGTAAAAATTAGTGTTACACCCAGCTATCTCTGATGTATGATTGGAACTCTGGTCAGTTCATGGATATTACCTTTTCTCCAAATTTTCCCTGTGTTTCTTTTGCCCCAGATAAAACAAGCTATGGCACAGACCATCTTGAGAACTGACGTTAATAATAAGAAAGGAATAGCAGCCAGCTGTCACACCTTATTAGGTCAGATTTGTGCCTCTACTCCCTCTGGGAAATGTTCTGAATCATAATTAGTACATAATCAGTTTGTGATTTTAATTGAGTAAAAGCCAGGTAGCCAAGTATCACAAAGAAAAGTGTTTTTGTTCTTAACCTTTAAAAAACAAAAAATTGAGAACAGTGATCAAACTGGCTTTCTGTCTCTTAAATGAAAGTCACCAGTTGCTTAGGAAACATCTAACCTTTTTTTTCAGCCTCATTCAACATGATATTTATCCACATCTTTCAGAAAGCTGTAATGATAAAAACTGACTCTTTCTCTCACGAACTGTCAGTAACATCATAAAAGGAAATAGAAGCAGATGGTAAATATTTAAGTGTGATATTTTTTCCAAGAAGGAAAGTAAAATAGAGGGTTTTACTACTATTTTGAAAAGTTAATAAGTGGAAAAAAATTGAGAATTGCATTAGGTGTCCAAAAGAGTCTAAGAGATTACAGTGAGTCTATTCCACGCTATAGTCCATATATATTTGTTCACCTTCCATTTAAATTACACATTAAGAAATAAAAGGATTATATGATTTTTATGTAAAGTCTAACTTCATTAAGAACTCCTAAACTGATTATATTCTGACCAAAAAATAGAAATTTCAGGAGGACACTGCATTTCTAGAACATTATGAATTAAATATGAACAGCGACTTTTTTATTCCCTAGATTCATGTCCTTTTTTTAAAATCTCAAAACCTATAATAGGAAGCAAAATAGTGTAATATACACTAAATACTTTAGTGTTTTCCCAAGAGACTTATTAATTTTCAATATTGCAAAAATACCAGTAGATGTCTCTGTTGCTCCATTAGGTCCAGAGGTTAAAAAACATACACCCAAACCAAAAGTGACAAAAAACCCCCAACAACAACAACCACAAACCACACCCCACAGCAACCACCACCACTGCCCTGCATAACCACACCATATCCTACAGCATTGCATATCTGGAAGGGACACATCAAACATACAGAGAAAAGCAGATGATACTATGGCTCCTCTATCTTACTTTTTTCGTATGGGAAGTAAAGGGTTTTCTTAATGTTATATTTTATTACAGTATTATTACCATTGCCATTTGTATTCTAGATATGGAGTATTTCAGTTGGGCTTGTTTTCCTGGAATTTATTATTTCTGGTTTTCTAAGGAAAAGTTTGGACCTCACGAAGGTTTGTGTACCAAAGCCACATCTGGTGACAGCTCTCCTTAGGGTCCTACTTATCTCCAAGACCTCCTTCTGGTTTGGTTTTCACTTAGCAGATGTTCAGCAATTATATTTTTCACTTTTAAAGATTAAGCTTTGATAATGTTCTTTGAACATCTAAAGGGCTTATGACTTAAGAGTACTCATAATTACTACATCTTTACACTACCTCTATGGAAAAACTTCTTTTGTATTAGTGCCAGAAAATAAGGAGTTGCTGGAATGATGAGGGCACAGCTTTTCTGAAGAAATTCTGTTTGAGGCACTCAGTGCCACCATAGTGTCATGAAATGTATCATCACCTAAAAAGAAATTAAGAACTAATAAACATAAGGTGAATAAAATAGAACACAATTGCTTTGTCCTAAATAAGCATGGTTGAAAGTTCTAATGTAGCTGGCTAGAGCACAATAATGCAGTTTTTCTACATTCTTTCTCACCTTCTTTTAGACCAGATATCTCCACTGAAAACCTAAAATACTGTTAGAAACTACAGGGGAAAAGGAGAACAAAAAAAAAAAAGGAAAGAACTTATACTGGGGAAAAAGAAAGGTTAAGTGTGCCTTGATACAGCATGAACCTTCAAGAGGCAGTTTAAAAATAATCCCAAAACCCTATTGAGGCTCAGGGCAGCACTATATTTTACCTTCACTTTATTCTGTACATCTGCTTTTGTCTACCTAGAAGTAGTCTGCTTGAATAGAAAGTAGAGGTACCCCAGATAGTATTCATGCTCTAATATTACATTCCTAACTTTCTCTATGCAAACAAGGATATTATATTTATTAGTTAAATACATAGGTTCTTGTTAAATATTTGTATTGGTGCTTGGGAATACCATTGAACTGGAAGGGCATTTTGAATCAGGGAATATTTCAGGACTAAGGTCTGCATACAGTTACTGTCTTCAACACTTCGTCATTGATATGGCAGAGTGAAAGGAAAACTTCAAACAATCAGCAGTGATAAAAGACAAAGAGAACAAAGAACAAAATAATTTAATCTCTCTCTCACATAAAATCACATCCTGAATTAATTTAAATATTTTATTTTGGTGAAAAATGTCTTATTCTTAGCTTCTCTTATTTGTGAAGCCATTTAGATACTCCTTTTTCAAATTCCCTTCTTTTTTTTTTATAACCAGAGAGAAAAGGAATAAAGAAAGATCTTCAAAATGAAACACAAACATACAAATACCTTAAATACAACTATGCTCACCTCTATGTCAAATACCTATGTTTTAGCAATTTACATACATGAGGTACAGATAATTTAAATGATGTGTGGATGCAGCATACCATAAGCAAAGAAACAAAGCACAAAACAAGAAAGGAAGAAAGAAGATTCAGGATCAGTTAGTTGCAAAATTCTAGGAACAAATGTAGTGGAGCCTTAAAATTCACTCCTTTTTTTTAAATCATAGCAGAGTTATCAAAGAATGTGATAGTCAGTGACATTGCTCCACGAAGTGTCAAATATTTTTGCTGCCAGCAGAAAGGCTACTGCTGCAATTTGAGCTCTCAGGTTCTCATTTGGTGAACTTGTGATTTTTAGTTGAAGCTAGTATAGCTGGCATTTGACTGACATTATAACATTAAAAAATATTCTCATACCTTTGGCATAATCATAGATGCTATCAAGAATAAGTAGCATAAATATGGATATTTGTCATAATAAAAAACTATTCTTTGGATTTAAAATGAGTTGGATTTCATATATTCAGAATCACATACAAGCTTCTAATGAACCCATATGGTAATTAACTGGGATTATCTCTGGCTCTTGAATTGTACAGCAGTATGTCTCATCTTAACAATTGAGTTAGGTTATGAGACAGCATAGAAATAAAAAAGGTCTTGAAATCATCATCTTAAATTACTGCAAATGTAAGAATATAGTTGTACTGTTTCTTTTATTGCTCAGTCCATGAAATGAAAGTCAATTGTTTTCAAATATAATCTAGCCTAATTATCACTTTCTATGAAAATATTTTATTAGAATTATACAAAAGAATCTTATTTCCATAATCAGTGGGAATATAATATGCTTTAAAGCAGGTGAACATAAATTTATCTTAATATTTCAAAGCGTTTCAGGCAGGATGACTCTTTTCAGACTGTGGTAAAAAAGAAGTAGTTAAAATATGGAACCACACAAATAAGCATTCAAGATTTTGGAGCCCAATGAAACTACAGAGTGTACTGTCACAAGTTTATAAATTTCTATGCTTAGTTATTTATAGTTATCCCATGGCTTTATTAAACAGGAGATACAGTATTTAACTGCTATATAGGCATTTAAGTAGTCTAGCCAGTTGTCTTAGGTAAGGCAAGTTTCACAGTTTTTACTTTATGATCCTGAACTGATTGCTGGGTGGCAAGGGGAAGATAATATTTGCGTTTGTGATAAATGGCATCCTTACACATTTTTTCATCCACAATTTGCTGCATAAGTACTACACATTTCTGCAAAGACAGGGGCTGGTCAGCACAGAGAACATGGCTGTGTGCTTTGTCTTCACTGCTGCTGGCAGTCAAGTCACAGGGAACCTTTGTAGAGTTCAATCTTTCCCCTGGCAATGCCCTGTAGCCTGTGGGGTTAGAGTGTCAGAGTGCATCTAGGCAGCAAGAGGGAAATCAGCTCCACGAATCCAGATTGTCACATCTCTAAGGGAAAAAAAGAAAGAGAAACTGAAGAATGGAGTAAGTAAAAAAAAAAAAAAACAAAAAACCAACCAACCAAACAAACTAAAAAAGCCAAAACCCCATCAAGCCAAAATACAGAGGGCATGGCAACAAGATGACCTTTTAAAGACTCTTGACTATAGATTTAATTCAAGAACAAAGGACATTGAAACCTTTTAAACTAAAAGGGAAGACAGAAAAAAACAACTTTCCCTGCAGGTCCTTTGGGTAACTGAATGTATCATTGCTACCTCTAGAAGGAATTTCTGTGACCTTTACTCATATGAAAGCATTTTAACTAGATCTCAGTCGTACATAAAATATTTAGAGTTAGATCATGAGAGATCAAATTCAGCCTAACAATAGCCTGGAAATATTCTAGAAAAATTTATGGAGACAGAAAACTGACTGAAAGTCCTGTTAATGTGTGTTTCAGTGTGTGGCCACTCCACTGCAAGACTGTTTAACTCTTCCTGTTGGGAGGTAACAAGACCAGACTAGCAAATCTTGCAGCAAACTGGTAGATATTTCAATCTTCAAAATACTGCATATCTTGAGTAACATTTACTGTTCAATTTTCCCTCTGAAGCTCAAAACATTGCTCTGAAAAGGCACGTTGCGCTGGAATTAAACACATGATCAGAATAATCGCTTTTCAGGAGGATGAATGCATGAAGGGGGCTGGCTTCAGTGAAGCCACTGTTTTGGAGTATTCTCAGAGGTTCCCTGCCTCAGAAGTGCCACTCTTTCAGAGCTGCTTTTTCAGAACTACTTGCGACTAGTCTGAAGTGTGACCTCCAGGCCAATGACAAAAATTGCTGGTTGTTGCACAGTCTGAGAGCTGATCCTACCCTTAATTGCTGACTTGTGCTTTCTTTCCAAAACCAGCAATCAGCTGTTTTTCAGAAGGAGGAGATGAAAGTGATACATCAGAACACTCAGAAGACTTCTGTAATGGTAAAGGGGATATACAAATTATGCAACAGAGATAATAAGTTCTGCTAGAAATGGTAAACAAGTATATTTCTTACCCTGTGTGTGTATGAAGGATTGGATATGAATGAGCTGTTTGACTGCCTTGAATGCGGTTACTTGTTTCATATGAAATTGCATTATGTGATATGGTATTAGGAAGCACTGAGTTTGATAGCCCAGCCTTGAGTATTAATATTTCATGGTTGTATTGAGATCTACAAAACATTTACAAAAACCCTACACCTACATTATTCATAATAGATTAAATAACATGCAACACAAAATATTTCTTTGATTTTCACTATTTTTGAAAAGAAATTTGGGCTAAGCTAATACATAAAAAATTATCCTGAGATAGAGGTGTTTAGGAAATATATAGTATAAGAAATATTTAATATCTATTTAACTCCAGTACAACCTATTCTTTATACTTCATCTGATTTCAGATACTGAATTTTCTTCCCTATTTCTTTTAAACATAAGGCCCTCATCTTCTGTGTTTTCGGTTCTTTTTATTATCTTATTTATTTTCTGTAACAGTTTTGAGAAGATTCTATTTTTTTGTGGCAAGATGAATGATGACAATATCACATGGGTACTTACCCAATTCCATTAGCCATTTGTTTCCAGCTCAGTATCACTCACTTTTCTGATATCACACTCATTTTGTATTTTTTTAGTGTTTCATCAAGTTTGTAGCAATTATATTGTGCTTTTATTGCCTAAAAAATACCATAGTGTCAAATCAAATTATTTCTGAAAAACAGACAAGTCATCTAGCTGATCTATCTAGAATAAAAGATATGTATAATAATAATAATAATTATAATAATCAGATATTAACAAAACTTTTATCTAGCCATCAGATTATGTGACTAACTCTGAAAAGACAGAAATTTCTCATTGTATTTTTACTTGACCAAACACTTCCAAAGGCAAAAATCTCCTTTGTCTTGATCATGGCAATAATGGTGTCTGTTTTGACTGTTGTGGGTTACTTTTACTCAAGGGAGGAATCATGGTCTTTTTAAAATATAAATTCAAATATAAATATAAATTTTTACCTTCATTTACATGGGACATTTCTAGCAACTGTCATTTTTGATAACTAGGAATTTTTATTTAAAATAAATATTTTTCCGACAGAAGATTGAATCTTCAGACATTCATGAGCAGGAAGTGAGTAATTTTTTAACAGTACAATATACACACTTTTTTGAAAGAATTCAAAATACTCTACCTTGTCAATGGATAATGTGAATTATGCTCCACAAAAAACTTTCAGGTTGCCAGTAGAGGAATTAAAAAAAAATAAAAGTCTGCTTCTTATAATAATTAGAGGTTAATTTATAATAATTAGAATAAGAATAATTTGAGCTATTATTTCGTAATATTTATGAATGAAATTCATTAGCAGTTATCTTCATCCCAAGCAATGTCTTCAGCTTGCCTTTCTATTTAAAGAAATAAACATCTCTGAGCTACAATATTTGTATTTTAGAGTTTAGAAAACACTTCTCCTCATTAATTATGAGAATCATGGGAGGTTTAATTTTATTTTTGAGATATATCTGTTGGGGTAAGTCCCTTTTTGATTCGATTTAACACTTTTTCTATTGTGTTATTCATTTCTCTATGTGTTTATGCCCTTGTTTATTTTGTTGGGTTTTGCTGATTTTTATAGATAGAATTAATAAATCAAAATAATGTTTTATTTCATATTTAATCTATCCCTAATAGGCTAGAAAAAATTTAAAGTATTCACATAGTATTCTACTGTGGTTTTGTTTTTTTGTTTTTTCTGCTTGGGGTTTTTGTTCATTTTTTAAAAATTCCCTTTTACAGAGAATGTAATACTAGGATACGACAAAATCTAGTTTTTAATTTTGATCATTCTTCTTCTCTTGATTGACTGCTGTCTGCTGATCATTTAAAGCTTAGGAGATAATTTTAGCTGCTATTTTTTCCGCTTGCTTTTTCTTTCTTTTTCCTTCCAGAACTTTTCTTTCTAGAATTCTTCTGTGTGATTTTTTTCAGTGGCAAGAAATGTAGGAGGAAAGAAAAGAAGTAGCATTTCCATTATCTCAAACTTCATGTAAGAATTTTTCTTTTAAAAATTGCCTATATTTTACTTCCAATAACTTGGAATGGAAGTGGATTACTCAATGTATATGGAAGCGATTATTAGGTTTATCATTATGAGAAGAAAGCAGTAAAACAAGATAAAATGTCATGCTGAAAAATTCAATGTTTAGCAAAAAGAAAGAAAAAGGGAAAAAATGTATAAGCAAGGCAACAGAGGCAGAAGAGGACATCCTGCTAATGTGTAAGATTTTTCTACAAATAAAGCTATTTTCTTTTCTATTCACTAGCAGTTTTGGCAGTTTCCTGACAGACAACATTGCATTAACTGCTTTTATCATAGAAAAGGAAAATGACAAAGTTGATAGAGCACTCAGAAGAGGTGATATCTTGCAAGGACAATATCCTGCTTATATTCATCTCTGCAAGAGAAAAATATATTAGAAGTCCTTCTTGTACATGGAAAACAATCAAATATGAAGCTCCACTGAAAGATAAATTTCTAGGAAGAATTCCTCCCTCTTTTCAAAGAAAAAACCCCACGAATAGCTGAAAAGATAAAACAAATGAACCCTGCAATTCCCGGGTCACTATATAAATAAAATATAATCAATAGTCTTAAGATACTAAAACCCCAAAAAAAGTGATGTCACTTGGTATTTTTCAGTGCTAAAGCTAGACTAGATCTGTCGGTCAGGACTTTGGACTAGAAAAGATGATGCATCTCAAGACTCAATTATGTTCTCATTGAAGCTGTGTCAGGAAAAGGGGGTTTGGCACTGGAACAGCCTCCCGAGGGGAGTGGTCATAGAACCAAGCCTGACAGAGTTTAAGTGTTTGGACAACAGTTTCAGGCACATGGTGTAATTCTTGGGGATGGTGCTGTGCAGGGACAGGAGTTGGACTTTCATGGTCCTTGTGGGTCACTTCCAGCTCAAGATATTCTATGATTCACTGCTAGAAACTTCCTGGGTTTAAAACTTTCAGTTTGAATCCAGTTGGTATCTCTTCTAGAAGCCTATATATGCCATGCTTTTGATCCCTAAATCAATTATTTAGAAACTGGCCACTTAAATAGTTTTGATGTTTAGAATTTACCAACTCATACCTATACATTTTGCATTTTCACAGAAGTAGAATAAGATAATTACAAGAACTGGTCTCTGAGATCATCCCCATAGTCTTCTGAACACTAAATTAGTCTCTTGGGCTGGGTTCTGAAGTGTTATCTGAACACCTGCAACCTCCCTCAAAGCCATATACTTCTGCAGTTCTGTTTTCTTTCCCTCTAGCTCTACTGAGCATCAAAATAATCTTACTTCTGCTAATTCTTTAAACTTGCCTATAAAAGCTATCAGACATTGAAGCAGCAAGAGGTTAAAAGATTAGCAGGTGATTTGGAATTTACTAGAAAAGTACTTTGAATAATTCTGTGAATTAGTAGAAGAAGATTCTCTGCAAGGCACTTTAAGAAACAATAAAGGCAGAGTAAGGTTAAAGTGAAAATGATCAAAGGAAGAATTATCACAAGAGGCTATAAGGAGGACATTTAGAACATTCTTCCTAGAAAAAACCTAAAAAGTCATAGATCATTGTCTCACTGTTGTTTTGACTTTGCTTGCAAAAATGTAATCTTGAAGTGGAATTCAAGCAGAGGGGTATACTCCAGTGAAGTATATTAGAGGACTATGCCATGCACTGAATCGTTCACCAGTGTTTGTCAAAGAAATCTTCAGAACAGAATTCTACTAAAATATTCTTATTTTCTGGCAAGGAAATAATATAAATACTTAAATATTAAGTTATATATTGGTTAAAATCTTTAATTATTGATATATTTCTCATAGAAGAATTCATAGTACATATTTTTAGAATGATTTTTTTGAACTGAGCTCTTTAAATTTTTGTACAGAATTTCTTTCTGAAAAGATTTCAAGAATCATTGAAGTCATTTGTGTGTCTCCTGTTTGCTCCAAGTAAATTGCAAAATTTTCTTAGCAGCAGAACAAATCAAACACAACTGCAAGAGTTATCTAGGAAAAAAAAAGGGGAGAAATTTAATTAAGAATTCTTGTGATCAAATTCATAATTAAAATATTATGACAGGTGTAATTTTAAGTGCATTCCTTTGGTAACTGAATTCAGAAAATATTTATAATACATCAGTGTTTCAGACATTGAGAAGAGCAATGAATCCTGTGTGTGTTTCTTGTCTATTAATTCATTAAAAAATTGATTTCATTAGATCTATGCTACAGGGTTGTTTTTTTGGTTTGTTGTTTTTGGTTTGTTTTTTTTTTTTTTAACAGCTAATTACACTAATAGAATTAAATTAATACTCAATATTTAATATTTTTATCTAATGTTTTGGAGAATGTTCTGTAATAGATTATATCAAGAGAAATTATTTGACAATAATTAATGAAAGGGAAGTGACAGATATTAAACAAAGCTCTGAAGGAATACTATTGCATACTTTGACACTATTCTATAAGACTTGTATTTTCCTAAATATTTTCCTTCTGCGGGGACACACTAGTATTTTCCTTTCTTTGTCTCCTGAAATTTAGCTACTTTTCCTTAAAACTATAATTTAACAACTTCTTTGTAGTATTTATTTCATGTTTAAAAAAATAAGTGTTTACAATACTGTGCAATAATGATCTCATGGTAAGATTTGTGCCACTGCAACTGTATCTGCTCTTGAATCTGAGGTATAAACTTGTGATTCATCATCACAGCACTAACCATTATAACTGATGAACTGATGAAGATATTTGCAAGTAAGAAACTGAGGCTTCTTTAAAAAAATAACCAACCAAAAAAAATGGGCCAAAATAAACCAAAAATAAACCATGTAATTTTTGCAGTGGCAATAAAGCTATCTGTTTAATCAAACTGGAAAAGTAGACTAAAAATCTAAACCTCCAAAAAGGTTGCAGTCTGTGAAACCCTTATCCTACATATTATATCACACATAATATATCATATATCTGTTCTAATGGGAGGCACCTTAAAAATTGTATATACAATGGGGTTGTGGGGTGGTTGGGGTTTTTTTAGAGATGGGGGAAGACTTTACAAGAATTATTTATGATATCAAATAATTATTACAAAATATTCTAGGAGAGAAATGCAATTATTAACATCCAAAGACTGTAGTTTTAGTTCAGAACCAATGGTTTGAAGGGAAAAAATCCCAAACATTTTAATAGCTTAAAACATCATAACCTGTGTTTAGAAACATGCTAAGCAAAGGCACTTTCTCATGAGTCCAAAATGAAAGAACAAAAAAATCAGTTTACTACCTTCCTCAGTTTTCAAAAACAACATATTTGTCACATTTCCCAATCAGAACACCATGATTTGAGAGGTGCAGTGTTCAGCCTGAATTTGCCCTCTCTAATTTTCTTTCAGATCATCAGGGGTGATCTAATATCAACCATGAACAAATAAAACTTCTTATTATAGCAGACACATACCTTCCTATGTTCTCCTCTGCTTAAATGGGAAGACATGAAAATTACAGGATGTATCTTGGAAAAATTGCTGTCAAACCAGTAAATGTTTTCATTCCAGTGTTATCTGTGATATGCCTACCAGCCTTTGGGTGCTACCTTGTAAGTGTAATAATCCATTTGCAGTTTCATGCTGCAAATACCTGATAGCAGTGGTAGTTGGCAGATGACTATCAGGGTTTGTATTTGTAAAATGATCCCTTGTACTTTACAAATACTAACGTTTTAAGAGGTGCAACATTATTTAATTGCATTTATGATAAGGACAGCAGGTAGGAATTGCTGACACCTTCCATTCTAACACATTTCTTCAGCTGACAGAAACCCTGCTCCATTTCAGGATAGAATTTCTATAGAATATACATTTTTCTGAATATAAATTTAATTTTCATAATTTCAGAAAAAGCTGTTGAATCTGGGTTAATTTTTTCCATATTAAAGAAACATTAAAAGATTTTTGAAGGATTCTTTGGGTACATGCCTGAAATCCTTGCATGTCTGGCTGTGTTTCAGAGGAACAGTGCTTAGTAGAGTAAAAGTATATTAGCTTATGCAAAATCCAGTTATATTTGACCACGTTGTGGCCATCTAAAAATGCAGTTACATATTTCATTTATCTGAATATTTATATGTAGCTCATTTGTCCTTGGTGTGTTCTATTCTTGGTGCAGCACATCAGCAGATCAGCTTTCTTCTGAACTGCTGCTTCTGCCTGGTGTGCAACATGACCCATAAACTGGGAGCATGGAGAGCATTGGTGTTCCCAGCATCCTGCCTTGCTCAGGCAATGCAGCTGGAATGGGAGGGAGTGTTCAACTGGAGTACAGAGAGGTAAATAAAAGAGCATGATTATATATACTCAGTTTTGAGCTGAGGTGAAGACTTTTTCACATTTTTGAATGCAGAACTGTGCACTCCTCATGTTTTTTAAATGTAGTTTTTTCACTTTTCATGATCTCTGCCGATATGAATGAGTGGCAGGTTTCTAAATATGTGGATTTTCAGTCACATTAAAGCTTTTTAGATGTCAAGCTGAAAGCAAATGAAAACATAATTTTGCCTTTCCACTAAATGCTGCATTTAAAAACCAAGAAATTAGGAAGCTTATGCTAATAATACAGGAACATATTTTTTTAAATGTTAAAGAAAATACATATTTAGATACTTCTTGCCTTATTTGTGGAAGTGTTGGGCACCTTTATGCATATTTATGGACATTTGACTCCACTGATTTCAGAAGTATTTTTGTTGCCCCGATGAGACAAGTTATGAATGAGATCATTCACTGAGGCATATTTGCAAATTTCAGGTTATAAATTAAATCCTCAGAAGCAAACAGATGTGTCACTTCCTTGACCAGTGGGATACTGAGCATGCATTTCAACCTGTGCTGAAGTATTATCCACACTGCTGTGCTAAGATATTCTTTAGGGTTTTCCCCATGATTTTGGTATTCACTCTGAAAACTGTTATAAAGACCCAGGTTTCCCAGTTGTTACCAAAGTGCAGTAGAAATTTCCTCCCAAAATCCTTTCCTTCATGCCTCCCAGAAATCTCCTTGCATTTTGCGATAACGAGCTTTTTTGTTTCATTTTCTGATCCCACATTTTCTGTCATACTGAAAGTTAGGTCTGGAACATGTGTGTTTACAGACACATAGAATTTAAATGCTCCCTGCACATTTATACCTATCACAGAAGCTTTATGTCATACAGCCAAAAGGAAAAGTGTTAGGATCAGTCTGAGCTGATGTGTATTTATGATGTCTGCAAGAATCATTCTAATCCTTATCAGCTGTGATATTCATATCAACCAGGTCTCCTCTTGGGCCTTGACATATATGACTCATCTTTACATTTGCAACAGTGTATGAGAATTTAGGCCATTCCCTTACACACCTGTTGTTCCTAAATTAGCGGCATGTGCTGGTGACATTACCTGCTCCCCAGTGTGTGATGAGAGCTATGACAACAAAGGACACAGGTAGTGGTGAAGAAAGCTGTAAAATACTTATCTAAATTCTCAGCCTCTTCCAGTTCTTGAGATCCTAAATTGTTCTGTTCCAGTTTAATAACACAGTGCAGAAAAAAACACACGAAATCTGCAGGCTGGGTTCCTTGAGTGCTTTCACTTGAAGTGCAGAGGTCACCTTGCAGTCCAAGGACTAAGGACAATTTCCTGTTCTGACCCTGTTCTTTATTATCTTTTTCTTACCTGTTATTAATTTGGATGATCATTCTGTCCTCCCTACAGGAACATACCAAGCTTCTTTGGGTCAGAACAGGTAGGAAGTACTATAAGGGAGAAATGAAAGAGCTGCAAGAAAATATACAGTCATGCAAGAGCACTTTATTAAAAGAGTCTGTAAAAGAGTTTAACATCAATACAAAGATGAAAAGAACAGCACTTTAAAGCTATATCCCACATCAAATTCACATAGTCATGTACGTAAAATCCAGTCAATATTAGTAAACATATACACACAAAACTATCTTGCACACTCCTGTTTCTAAACTACACAATAAAAAGAATCAATTAAGACTCAGTGGACCTTAAATCTATCTAGAAATAAAACAGAAAAGGCCTGGGGGTTCCACTGTCACAACCAGTATATGATTTTCATATTCTCTGCAATCTTGTCAGTCATTACAACATTCTCTTCACTAACCAGGGTTCTGACAAAAACAATCAATTGTTCACATGCTTTCTCTGGTCAGGGTAATCTTTAAGAGCCTTTTTGATCTTCTGTTGTAATGGAACACAGATATTAATCTCTGTAATATCAGAAACTGCTCTGTATACACAGATTTTGACTTGTTCTTGGTAGCCTCTGCTGGCATTTTAAACCCCAGAGCAAAGCTGAAGGATATAACCAAAAATTAAGGAATTTCACAGTCGTGTTTTCAGATTTCAGCAGTAGTTAAAACACAAAATCATATTCAGAATGCTGAGAAATGAAAAGGTTTTTATAATCTCCTATTGATAAGAAAGGGGGAAAAGTAACCCAAATACTTTCTCACAGTGGGAAAATCCTTCCCTTAATTTTTTCGACTCCTTTTTGGGTCTTAATTTCTGTAAAAGAACTTTTAACTAATACCAGAATTTATCCCTTGCAGAAATAAAAATACATCTTCCTAAGTAACATCTCCTGCTACTAATGCAACCTCATTAGATAAAATGTTACTTGACAGTAAAAATTAAGACTGATTTTTCTTTCCACAAATACCTGCAGGAAATATATACTTTAATAATGAAAATGTTGTTTTTGTTTCTTCTTTTACCAACAACCCATGAAGCATCAGATCAAGGTGACCCTGCTCTGTAGGTCTGGGGCCCTAGCATTGTGGTTCTGAGCCTTATTCTAATTACCAGCCACATAAAAAGGCTGATCAGTCACCATCTCTTGCAATATCAAACAGAATTCCTATGTGAGTCAATAGGATGATCCTCTTTTCATTTACTGAGAGAATAACATTCATTACAAAAAGAAAGCCTTTTCTAATCAGACCACTCGGTTCTCTCTCATCACAGGTGAGCCTATTAGCATTTATCACTTGAAGGTAAGTGATAAAGACATGATTTCAACCAGGAAAATGTCAAAGTAAAGTAAATCTTGAAAACTGAACGATTTTGAACTAACTTCTTATAATCATCAGTGGGCTCTTAGTCTCTGAAACATGCATACGGATTACTAGTTTTACATATGTTACAGCCTGGTTTGTTGACTCAATCAAATGTAGACCCTCAGCTGTCATTTAACAACCATCTGGTGTCTGTTGGCAAAGTATCACTTCATCATCTGTAGAATATTGTTCATGTGAGGGCTCTAGTCCTAAAGCAAATCTGGAGATATTCATATATTCAATATGATCAGGCCTTTTTTTTTTTTTTTTCTTCTTGCAGATATCAATTTTGTGGATTACTATTGATATATAAAGTGTCATTTTCAGGCAGAAACATATTTAACTGGCCTTCAGGGCCTTAGGCTTAAAATTAGATACTTATGTCCATATTTAGGTACAACAAGAAATCTGCTCAGGATTAAGAGAACCAATCAGCAAACATCACTCATATATATTCCAGCACAAGTTTTCAGGTGCTTATCTGTCCTCACTGTGCACAGCAGGTCTGGTAGGTGTTCAATAAGGTAATTCATCTACAATGCTAAGTGTGAATTGAATGTTGTAGTTTTAAGAAGCAGCTCTTAAAGCTATTTGTTATACTAATTTTCCCTACACTAACAGCTTGTGACAAGTGCCTCTCTAATTTTCTAACTGTTGCTTTGATTTTATATTGCTGTCTAATGGAATCTCAGTAAGCCATCAGATTCAGTGGAAAAGAAACAATAGCCCCACAAAATTTGATTTGATGCCAGATTTTGAAATTCTATGCAAGCCTAATAAGACAACTATGCAAAGTTTCTGCCAAGTGTAGATTACTATACAAACATTTTGAAATAATATCAGTGTTATAGTAAAGGGGTTCTTACATCAGATTCTTTTTAGATGTTTGGATACAGTCCTTGAATGTATTGGGGTTTTTTTGGTTTCCATTCTGGGGCCTTTGGTTGAGAGTTGCTGGGATATTAAAGCACAATCAGAGTCTATTTTCTCTGGTGAGTAATTTTCTCAGAGAACCTTGGGCAACTCTGTTGATTTTTCAGTTGTTCTTACTGTGCTCAAAGATGACAACATAAGTGCTTGCAGGCAGACTCAAGGAGTTGTTAAACACAAATTTTGTCATGTGGAATTTTCTAGCTTTGGGAATATGCAAAAATATGTCTTAGGTACATTTGAAACCTATTATTTGTCACATTCAATGTTCTTCTGAAAAATGAATTATTCTGTTAGCCATTCAATGCCTGCAGTTCTTTGTCTTTCGTTCAGATATATAACATAATCAGAACTCAGTTGTCACTAGTAAGCGAATGAATGTTTGTATGTGGGTTGTAACTCTAATAATGTGCCTACCCTGCAGTCAAAAGTACTTGTGTATGGGTGATGCTGTCATTATTGTATCTATAGAAAAATAAGGCACCATATGTACTAGCTGCTCAAATTGATTTATAAGGTTCTGCTAAGTTTGGCTACCGTGCTATGAGTAGTTAGACGAAACAGATTAATTCTTATTCTTTGCTCATGTCTTTAAGCCACCTCAATGTACTTTTGTACTAAAAGTTACTAACTGCACTTAAAATTACTGATTTTTGATGCTTAAACTCTCTTGGGGTGGAATAGACAGAAGAATCAAATTTTAAATAGCTGAAAAACCTTTAGTTCTCCTCAGATCTTATGCTTTATTTTCATGTTTAAAATTCTCAGTGTGTCATGTCCTGGATAACTGAGAATGTTTCTAAGAAATTACTTTCTTTTATCCTTATCTGCTTGAAGATAAATATTTTGCAATGTGTTTAGTCTTAAGGTAGATTATAAAGAAGAAATCACTGTGTTTTTCCAAAGTAATTTCATGAATATTCATGAAGAAAGAAACTGTTTCAGCATTTTATCCTGGCCTTTGCCACTGCATATGTCCTGCTTGCTTTTGGATTAGCCAAATACTGAATAAGAAATGAAAAAGTTCTTGTTAAATAATGTCACCTGGTATTAAGTGTTCAGAGGTTGGAGCATTATTTGCTAAAATGAAGCTTTGGATGAACCTAATTAGGAACACAGTGCAGGAATGGACTTGAGGTCAACCTCAATATCAAATTTGCCAGCCTTTCTCATTCTTATTTAAGGCTGGTGCAATCCATATTTAGCTCTGATACAAGCTTGTAGTGCTTTGGCTTTGAAAGGAAACCTCAGACAACAAGTCAAATTTAGATACAGATAAAGCAAAACTCAAATTATTTAAGAGTACATCTTGTGAAATATGTGTGTTTCATGGCATTGTATACCAGGCTGCCACACTTTTTTTTTTTTCTTTTTTGTTTCTTTATAACAACAGTAGATGACCACCTCTGAATTAAAAAGATGATTTAGACATCTTCCTGGGGACTTTTGGGACAATTTCTAAGGACAACAATTCCAGACACAAAGTCAAATAGAATTGTAGACAACTCAAATCCATTTTGCATTTAGGCTTGATCTCAGGATTTGAACTCTTTATGATCTGAGTGATTTTCCTGAACAATAGCAATATGAAGGCAATATATTACCTGGAATTTTTGAAAGACTAAATTGATCCTTCACCTTTTGTCATCTTAACTACTCAAAATTACACCATTCTGAGTTTAATAAGAGAAAGTAACAAATTAAACTCATGTTGTCCATAAAATACTAAAATCTGACTTTGAAAAAAATCAGAATCTATCTTGCACTTACATGTGTAATCCAAAGATGTTATAACTAAGATATTTTTTATCTCATAAAAATAGTAAAATTCTATACGTCTTTGATTGAGTTCACACCAATCGACCAGTATATTCGTACTTGTATCTCTGGCATTAAGTTGTCACACAGTGGAAACTCTTCTGTTTCTGTGTGATTCTGTCACCATCTTCAACATTACACTAATCAGGTCCAGTTTGTTAACTGGAGACTCATTTATTAATTGGATTCTGAGTTCATCTGCTAGATTTGAGATTTAGGCAGAATCATATTCAACATCCGGACCCTCACTGAACCAGCAGCTGGGTGCTCAGATGTTATCTCTGATCTCCCAGTGATGAGAGATTTCTTGGGAACACCCAGAGAAACCATTTTCAGGTATGTGGAAAAGCTTTTGTTCAGAAACATCTGTTCTGTCTGTGATCAGCTGTTGAGTGAACATAACCAAACCTAACCCTCCTGCAAATGTCCTTCCTGGACAGTCTGGGACCATGTCTGACCCTGCTTCCTCTCTCAGTCCTGTTCCTGACCCCTGCATGTGGCCTGAAATTCCTGCCTGGCTTCATCCAGTGGCCAAGGGATGCCCAGGGCTGGGGTTGCCTCAGTGTCCCCAGCTGCCTTGCCTCTGGCTGAGGTGATGGGAGTGGCCCAGGCTGCCAGGTCCTGCCCAGCCCTACTGCCCTGCTGTCCCCAGACCCCAGAGAGCAGCTGTCCCATGAGGGACCCTGATGTCAAGAATTTAAAAGTGAAATGTGTTAAAGTGCAACCTAATCTGGAAATGCAAATGTATTGAAAGTGGTGGGTTTTCCAATTTGGTTTGCTTGACAGGGGTTTTTTTTGAAGTACAGAGTGTTTTGTGTGAAAAAGTAAATAGGACTTAAAGAAGCCCTGAAGAGAAAAGGTGACATTATTCTGATGAGAAAAATGCAATATGGCTTTTCATGCTTAATTTCTGATTTTGGGGAACACTAACTGTATGAGAGGAATGGGTCTAAAAATGTGCTGGACAATTGCACTGTCGTAGAGGTTGGCAAAGCATTGCAGGAGATCCTAGCTATGTCAGACCCAGTTAAATGTGCACTGTGATGAGCCAGTTTTCCATTCCTGCTTTAAATTAATGCTTTCAGAAATTTAAAACATAAGCAAAGTTGAGGAGACACGACACTATACAGCTTTTTTTGTCCTGACAGATTAAAGATTCTAGTCGGTTTTGTAAAGGTCTAGTGCTAATTCTTTCTCATTCGTTAACTAAGAATTAACAGCTCATGAGTGCTTTTAGATATTCCCTCTGCATTAATGTGGTTCCCTGACTACTCTGTAATGTGTCAGTTTCTAATACTAGACTTTCCTTTGGGTTATAATTTTCATTAATGGAGAATTTGAAATTATTCTCTTCTTCAAAAGCTTTTTCTTGTATTTCTGTCCATTCCCATGTGATGACTTTAAATTAGTTGACTCAGAAGTTCACATTATTCTTTTACAAGTGATTAAGACAGTACAGCACTATCCTTAAGGTTCTTTATGGGTTCTATATTTATGGTTTCTATATTTGTGGGCCTGAGCATCTTTATGTTTTTTTTCAGATCAAAGTTTAGTCATTTTTGTCAGCAAAAGTATGACACGAGGCACTTTGTCTTATTAAGCCAAATAAAGTGCAACTTCATGTTAGCCAGATTCTGCTTGATATTTTTCTCTCTTACTTAATTTCAGTTTCTGCTCATGACCTGTTGTTCTCAAGTAATGAAAATGTCAGCAATTATTTGTGTAACAGTCAGACGGTCTTTCTTGACCTCAATTTAGTTTTGATCAAGTGATTTCTTACTTGTATTATGCTTTTAACTGCACATAATTATCTAGTATATGCAGTATCTAGTATAAAAATAATAAACTTGGGGAATTGTCCGCAGTAACTTTGATTTCTCCTTCAGTGATCTTGAATGCAAATATGTTATTTACAGTCTTATGGTAACTTTACCCCAAGGATATATGGTTGACTAGTTCTTCCTCAAAGTTCATATTACTTTTTATTTCTTCTTTTTAAAGCTTTACAAATAATCTGATTTCTTATTATTCAATAAGACTCACATATATACTTCCACCTATTACTCTGTACAGAGAGTCTCTGTACAGAGAGTCTCTGTACAGAGAGTCTGCATCTTGAAAAGCACTCCTGAGGGAATGGCGGGGACCAGGGGTGGGGAAAGCAGCACACTCGGGTTTTCCATATTGGTTCCTCTACCCCAACTCCGCCCATGTACTGCCCCTGTGCCCAGAGATCATGGGGCCAATGTGCTGTCCCCGCTCCCTGTCTCTATAGAAAACCCCTGACCCTTTGCCATGATGGTGTCTTTGCACATGAGATGTCTTGGCCTCTGGGAGGTCTTTGGCCTCTGGTGGACCATGTGAATAAACAACTCACGTGGTCACTATGCATAGATCCTTCTCGACTCCTTTACTGCCACGGCATTGCAAACAGCAGGTGAAACCAGAGCTAGCCTTTGGCTCCCTGGCCAGGGGGAAGCTGGAGGAAAGCGCAGTGACCAGCCTTTGAATGAAAGCTTGGGGCACTGAGGCACTTAGCTGGGCTGGGCAGAGACGCTCTCCAGTAAGGTCTGCTTCCTGCCCTACCATCACAGCAACAGTAACCCAAACCACAACAGATGAGGATTTAATCTCAGTCAAAACCACACAGAGTACACTCTTCCAATAAGACATGCTTATGCTCAAGAAAGATTTCAACAGTGACACACAAATGGAAAAAATCAAAGTAAATCTTCCAGGTTCCAGTATTCTGATGACATTTCTGAGCATTCACTATGTGCTTCTGCATAGTAAATTGAATAGATATTCTAATTTATACTTTGTAAAAATCTTTGTAAGTCAGGCAGAAATTCTTTAGGCAATTGTGATAACAATATAAGTTTATGCAACCTTTTCAATAAGCTTGGAGAAAAATCAGCTCTCATTTTCCTACTTCTTTAAAAAGTGCTTGAGGTGACATAATCCATGGCTGTTGTTTGCAATTCCTTCAAAGCAGCTTAGAGTCCTAAAAGTGAGTTATGCTGAGTCTTTTCCCTGAACCACTCTCAGTATTTTTTTTTCAGTTGCAGGTTAGGTGTGTTCATAAATTTTAACTTTCCAGTTAACTTGTGAAGAAAAGAAAGGCAAAATTAGAATTGTGATTTAATAACTGTGTATACCTTTAATAACTGTGTCACATTGAATAGGAATAGTTACAGCCTCTAAAGGAAGATCACTTCATCCTTCTCTCCCCTTTATTTCAGTGTTATAAATGCAAGGAGTCACAGCTGCCTCATGCTCAGATTACTCAAAAGACCTCCTGTCCTTCTATGTAAAGCTGCTCCCCAGCCAGTCAGGCCCCAGCCTTTATTCATCAATGCTGGTTAAGCTCTGCATTTGTCATTTTTGAACTTCAGATGTCATCTTATTTCCCCAGCCTGATGACATCCCTCTGAATAGCAGACTCTAGAATATTAACCTCTCTTCCTGGTTTGGTATTATTTGAAAATCTGAGTGTCTGCATTTCTTTACCATGAAGATCAGCAGTGCTGTTGAACAGTATCAGACCTATCATCAACCCCTGAAGAGCAATGCCGTTAGCTGAAGGTGAGCCATGGATTTAAATAGTGGCATAATGATATTTCATCTTTTTCTCCCCTGCTTTCTTTCTTAATGCTTCTTAGCAATTGGTTTGCTATTTTTTACTTGTTCAGCAGGTTCAGCTTATATTTTCAGGATTTAACACTCAGCCAAGAACTTTGCTCCTGAGTGGTTGTACTCAGGTCACACTGGTTTTACATGTGTGCAAAAAATGTTTAGCTGTTTTTTTTTTTTTCTCCATGTACCTTCAATTTCACCTGCTATATCATTGACCAGTGACTCAGAGGTGCATGTACTGTTAAAACCATAATTTGTTTTTGTCCTTACGCAACTTAGTGCATATACATTGTTTTAATGATTCATAGCTATGCTGAATTACATAAACCCGAGTGGAACACTTCTGGTTACTGTCAATGCTGGATGAACAACTGAACATTAATTCTGAGCTCCTTTTTCCTGTCTCTTATTCAACCACCTATTTCTTCCTACCTTAGACTTTGTTTACAAGTTTCCTTTTGTCCTTTATTCCTCTGTAGAGCTGTTGAATCTAAGTGCATCATCATAATTATAAAATTGTATTCTTCTAAAGGATTTTGAGCAGTATCCTGTACACCATTTTGCCTCAAATCAATGATAACTTTTTTTTTTTTCTGGGGGGGCTCCCTGATTAGCTGATCCTAGAACAAACATTGTTTTCATCTCTTAAAATGTTATCTGTTTGATTTCCCAGAGTGACATTTGCCTAATTGATAGGAGGATGCTGATGCTATCCAGAAAAGCTTTATTGCCTGTTCTCACTTTCTTCTCTGAGAATCTGCTAATCAGCAAAATTATCCTGGTCAGACACTCCCTAACAGTTACCCAAATCTATATTCTCATTCAAGACTGGTATTTTGGTCCATTAAAATTCTGTTCTGAATATGTTTGTTTAAGTTGAAGTTTTCTTTCTTGTCATACTAAGCTGTCACATTCATTTTTACATTCCTTGTCCCAGTGATTGTCAACAAATTTCTGGTGCATCTATTTCATTAATGTATTCATCTAGGCCAGGATATTCCAGTTTGTTTTTCTTGTTTCTTGTTTCCTCAAAGAACTTATTTCCTTAGACATTTAACATTGATATGGAAACGCACTTGCCAATGTTTTGACTTGCTTATTGACATACCATTTACAAAGTATTTAAGTAGAAAACATTATATTTAATATTTCTTTCTCAACCATTCCTATTTTCATTTTCTGTCTAATTTCGGAATGCAGAAATCCTTATGCATACAGTTTTGGATAAATCTTCCCCAAGTGATTTTTTTCTACACCTTTTAGAGTGTTATCTTTCTTGAACTCATCAGTTTCTAAGCTCAGTCACAATTTCCTTAGATTTAAGTGTCAACAGCTTTGCTCTCAAAATAGTGATGTCACATGTAGGGCTACAGTAAGAATAGGGCAAGATTTGTAAGCGGAGAAGTCTTCTGATCGAAGTGCGTTCATACAAGTAGGAATAGTCCTGTAGCTACAGAGTTAACATCAGGAAAAACTGTTCTTTCTAATATATTTCATACTACATTGTTTTATTTTATTGATTACATGATAACCCAATGTGCATGGTGGAAAGGCAAGAAATAGAAGGCACAACATGTCATTTTGTGTATCAAAATATCATATTTGTCTTTGGTCAAAATATTTTAAATAATATTCTCTTTGTAGTTTTTAATTTATTTTTTTTTAGGTGTTGCTCACTTGTATTTTTCTTCTTCATTGCTTTGTTGTACTTCTCTAATTTCATTTCATGTAGACCTGGGGTAGGGATTGTGCAATATTTTCAACTGCATTCATGACTGAAATTTAAAAAATCCGCTTCCTTTTCTAAAGAATTTTTATGCCCTTGAGGGGAACCTACCGTCCATAGCCTTTCCTTCTCCTGTGAAGGTTTCTGACAACTGTTAACACATCTTGACAGACCTGGATGGCCAAGAATATAGTTTACATTAAAACTAGTCTGGATTAGTACTATTTGCTCCTCTACTTCATTTTCCTGAGAGATTTCAGTCTACAGGGTTTTCTTGGATCACGTCAAAACATCAGGACCAGATCCTTTGAAAAATACGGCGATGATTCTGCTTTCTTTTAAAAGCAGAAGGAAGAGGTTTACTTTTTTTGATGTAACTCCTGCTATAGTATTCAGGCTTATGGTCTGCAGAGTAGTGTATATACAGAATTGCCATTACTAGCAGCAGGCCACTGATTTTTGCACTAATTTTTTTTCGTTTCTTTACCTGCAGCAGCATTTTTTACTCCTTTTTTTTTTAAATTGCTTTTACTTATCTTTTTATGGTATAACTGAAATTTTTTTATGAGGGAGCTGGACAAAACTGAGTTTGCAGTAGCTAAAGTAAAGACTAATGATATAAAATATAGAAATAATTATTTTTAAACTCATTAACTATATAAATATATATAAGATAGAAAAATAGTCTGAAGTGGACACCACAATAGAGAAGAAACCATTAGAATCAATAGCATATTTCCCCCTGGTAAAGTAAAATAAATGCCAAGATTAACATTACTGTCTTCCAGGAGATGAACCGGGGAACAGTGCAAGGATTAACAGTGGACAAAAGGGGAGCATTAGAAATTTTATTTATAACAAATTTTAAGTGCATCAAGATTTGGTCTGAGCTATTTACATAGTTTAGACTATGAATGTTAGTATCTCTGTAACTGGTCTAACCATACAAAATAGTGTAAATTTGTTATGCATTTGAAACTTTAAAGAGATTAAAAATAAATTTTTGGTGTCACATGAAAGTCATATTCCCTTATTTGCACATAAAATGTTTTTGTGGGTTAGAGTCTCAAGGTAGGATTCATACATGAATTTTCTCCTCCACCTGAAAGATTTATGTCTTTCCCTATAAATCATTACATAGTCATTCAGGTTGAAGCTGTTTCAGTTTAAAAGAATTAAATTAGGAAGTAGTCATGTATTGATTTACACTAATTGGGACAAGAATACTGTAATGTTAGGTGATGTTCAATTTCTGTTTCTCTTCCCTCCATCTCATTCTTGGTACTTGAACATCCCCTGTCTCTCAGTCGTTGGTTTCGTGTCTCACAAGCAGAAGGATTTGTACTGGTTATTATAATAGAGCTTTGGAAAGTTCCATTTTGTGTATTTTAAAAGGCAGTCTTTCCTGAATGACCTAAAATTAGTAAAGGAAGATGGCTGGAATTGGAGCATAGGGAAGTGCCTTGTCATGCTGGAAGTTTATGGATGGCTTACTAAAGCTGGATTACACACATACATGATGAATTTCAGTTGAATCCAACACAAAGCTAATTATTTTTTTAATCTTATCTCCCAAAATAGCTATGAACTATCTATTTGTTTTTTGGATATTTCTTTTTCCTTCAAGGAGTGAGGCAGTGAGGTGGGGGGGGGTTGGGGGAGTGGGTGACAGAGAAGCAAAAATTGGTTAGAGGCAAAATACCTTATTAGGCCTAAAAAATTGTATAATGCCTTAAGAAAACCTAAATATATTCTTCTCTGTTGACTGGAGTATTATCCTTTTTATTGTCATGACTGAATCTCAGCCATGTAACATGTGTAAATAAAAAGCAAAATGTGATTGGAAAAGGCCACTGCTGAGAGTTTATGGAAAAAGTAGGAGCTAGTGGAAAATGTAAATATAGTTACTTCATAATTTCTAATCAATAGCATGTGGATGTCTTCAAAGGACAACTTTCGAATTTTTTTTTTTAATAATTTTGTTACCTTAAAGAGCATCAATTCATTTGAAAGAAATTATGAATTTTGTAAGGTGCTAGTGATATGAACAATAACAGAGAAAAAAATAAAGGTAACCTTAACTTTATGCAGAAGCCTGATAAGTCTTTCACCTATATTATATAATAACTTTTATAAATAACTTATGGTCAAACAATACTATAGACTCTTGTCTTTCTGTTTCACTGCATTCACTTTTGATGAGCTGTCTTTCTGCATCTATGTTTTATGACATGTGCCTCAGAAATGGTCTCCAACTTAAAGTCTAATTTATCCTTTGGCAAATGCCCATTCTTCACATAGCTTGCTATGATATTAATTGTTTTCTTGATTTCAAGTTATTATCCAGAGACAAAAATGTGTTATTTTCTAATACATTTCAGCTCAAGGTCTTCTTTTACATAAAATAATTCGAATTTACAAGTTTTAGGCTGGAATATTAAGTGTTAGTGTATTCTCTAACTAGATGTATTTTGATGCAAAAAAATAATGAACACATTTTAATTTAGTTTAATCCATTACTAAATTATCTTGTATTCTGAATGGTAGAAATTTTCAGTGCAATGATTTGGATGTAGATACTCCAGTTGATTAAAAGTACCTCCTAGTACACTATCTTATATTCCAAGTTTGTAAATTATGAGACAAACTGAGATTGCTTAGTGCAATTATGTAATTTCTGTAAGAATTAAGGAAATATATAAAATAAATTATGATGTTTGTAGAGTACTGGTTTTACTGTTAACATAAGATTCTTTCGAATGGGACCATAAAATTAAAAATAAAAATTTAAAAAAAAAAAGAAGAAAAGAAAGGAGTATGTTTTGAGTTTTTAATATCCACCTTGTTTTTTCATGTTGGAACATCAGAGAGAAGGTCCATGGCTTTTTCTTCTTTTGGAATTGATATGCAATCCTTTCTGCTAGGAAGTACTACTGCTGCTTATAGTTTTCCATATTTCCAGTGGGCTTCTCTGTAAAGACCTTGGGCTTCTGAATTGGTAAGCAATAGGGTAAATTTACTAGTTGGGCAGAAAAAATTCTGTTTATACTTCATATCTGAAGGAGAGGAAAGAATTACACAAAGATGCTGAAAAGAATGTAGTAGTGCTAGTAGTGCTATTGGCGTTACTTGACTCAAATCATTGCTTACTCTTTTTAGTCTCATGAAGATAGTGATATTTCACTGTATTACCACTATAGATAATACATTTATTATATAATGCGGTTTGTCTTAATTAAAGAAAATTTCTGAATGGTTTTCTTTTTGTGTTTGGGGATTTGAGTAGTGATTTTTGTGGTTATTGCTATTTTCTTGTTTTGGCTTAGTTTTTTTTTGGTTTTTTTTCACCTACTCCTCCTTTTCATGGAAGATATAATTAATACATTAGATTACATTAAATTAGATTAGAGAATGGCAGAAAAGTCTGAATGTCTCTTTTTGAATTGGCTAGCAACAATAATTCAAATACTTTACTATGTAGGTCTTAAGGCTTCAGTATTTCAAAATTTTAAGTGGAAGTGAAGAATGGTAGTGAGGGGTGTCTTCAGTAATGAAAATGATGCATCAGCTCTCTGACAGTCCTCTGTGCTCCTCTTTCCCTGGGATAAAGGTAGTCAGTGTAGTTTTATTACAAAAAAAGCCAGTTCCAGGATATGCCATCCTCCTGATAAAGCAAATGAATGACAGGTTTTTATTTGCATATTAAAAAGCAATTCTGGACCAGAAAAATTAGCTAGCAGAGCACTCTTTTAAACTTTGATATGTTTTTTGTTTTTTCAATGTCTAGTATCTATCAGGTGCCAACTTTGTCCTTTTCTCTAAACATGCAATGTTTTTGTCTTTCACTATCTAAAATTGCAAGATCATATCTGTGATTGGTCAAACTTGACAGAATAATGGAAAACTGTTCAGAACATTATCCAACTGTGTACTACTTGTAATTAAATACAACATCACTCTAAATCAGAGTTGTTTGCTTCAACATGTACAATTTTCCCGAAACTACGAATTTAAAATTTACTTCCAGTCCTGGTTCTGGCCCAGATCAGCAGGATGGAGCATGGCCAAGACATTGTATTATTCAATACCACATTACATCATTGCCAGGGGTGGGAAAGATGGAATTCCTCACTTCTGGGAAGGAGAATGGTCTGTTTCTGGGGTAACACAGCCTGGCAGGGGGCAGGGAAAATTTTAACTTTCAGCAGCTGATGGAGAAAGTGTTTTAGTGAAACTTCAAATGTTTATAGGTGGCATGGATGGTTAAAGGAAAAAAAAAGCCACAAGAGTCAAACCTAAATACTTTATTTAGCAGACCTTTTGTGGAGCCTTTTTCTGTCATTGATTGTCTCTGAGCACCCTGTCTCTCAGGCTACATTCCTTTGAAAGAAATCCATATGCTGAAGGATGTGAAGTTGTTCTGCTTTGAACAACTACAAGAGTATCCTGCAGGTTCTCTCTTTCTCTTCTAAAACTTATCTATTTTACTTTTTTTGGACAATGTCTTACCATCTCTCACCTCTTTGGTAGCTTTGATGTCACCTTTCAGTCCTTAAAAACACGGACTCAGCAATATATTAATTTTATCTTTTCCTCCTCTTTCATTACCCTACCATTTTCCCCTTTATGTTGAGCCCTACAGCATGACTTTGATGAATTGAATCTTGTATATTAAAACAACATTATATATATTTGTTAACCTTGTGAAAGCTGATGATTGAGATTCCTCAGATAAAATTAACAGTGATTCTAAGTTGAGGTTGAACATGACTGTAACTAACTGTTCTATCTTGATGATGGATATGAATGAAACCATAACACACATACATCTGTGTGTTACCTGATATTAATCAAAGCATTTCCAGATATCCTGGAAAACACTGTTGTTGAAGTGTATTGTGTGGCTGAAACTCACAACTGTCTTGATAGTTCAAAACTAGAATGAATCTGTTTGTTATCAAACATTTTTCTCTTTATGAGACATAGAAGTGAGAGACACATAATGTTTAAAGAGCGGCATTGACATTCAGTACCATTAAGTGCTGCATGTTCCAGAGAAAACACTGGTTATGTTTCCCTCTGCAGCAAAAAAGTAGAAAAAATCAATTGATCAAAACATCATAAAAAAAAAATGTGAAACAGAAACCCAACAAAAGTTTGTGGTGAAAACACTGCTATAGCTAAGTTTTTTCAAAATATTGTTAGTCCTATCAACATAATAAGGTGTGGCATTTCAGAATACCAGTGAAGGGGAAAAAAAAGATATAGTTCTCTGTCCAATTTTTTCTGATTTTCAGTTCTAATAAAAGTAGTTATGATTTGATATCTCTGAATATTGTTACAACATTCTTTTTGCCTGAAACATTACTCAGTAAAGCAAGAGAGCTATACGAACAGACTTCAGATCCTGTGTCATTTCAAATCAGCTGCAGCTGGATGTAGAATCTTCACTGAATGTCAGCTTCCTTAGACACTCCACACTCACTCTCAACAATGCTATAGGGAATGCAAGACCTGCATTTTAAATGTCCCCTTCACAGGCAGACAATGTGAAAGGGGAGGGATATATTTCATTTGTCTTCTAAATGATCGATAGCTTGCTGATACCAGTCTTTAAATATTACTTTTTGAAGTGCAAGATTTCCTTCCTAAGTCTGTTCCATTTTGAATGCTCTAGCATTTATATCAAAACAGGCATAAAATATCTTAAAGGCAATTTCAGAATTGACAGGATTATTGCTTCCCCCCCACCTCCCTCTTTTTAGGCTTTCTGCCTGACACACTGAGTGCACAAAAGTAGTAGTTTGTTTCAGAGTCCTGTTACTGAAGTACTGTGGGAGCAGCTGTTCTCAGACAATTTTCTCTAAAGCATGAAGATCAGAAAAGCATGAGCTTAGGTCAGGAGGACACATTGTTGATTCAAAGGAGATTACTTCATCATGTGGGAGAAAAACAAAATAGTTAAAATAGCCAAACAAAAGTCTTTCACAGACATAATGATCCTTGAGCTTTCTTAGTGTTGATGTGAAAATCAATGGCTGTGGCCCAAAACTAAATACATATGTATATTTTTGTATTAAAAATTTATCTGTGTATTTATAACATTAGTTTGCATGGTCATGGATTATTTATTTTAATGTAAATTATTTTTGTACTTAGTAAGGGTTGAGATACTTTTATTTCTGTGAGAACGCCTCACATGGCTTTGGCTATCTCTGGTTTTTTTTAGAATTAGCTATATCTTAGGAGAGCAAGGAATGATATCAGAAATTTCTACAAAGATTAAGATTCACTCTACAATCTTAATTTTATTTCGCCCCTGGGAAACAGCAAGATAAGACATCAAAGAGGTAATGCAGCTTTAAAAATAATATTCAGATGTTGAAACCACTGCATTGCTCCCTAGTGGCAGCAGGATCAGATGCATATCTCCTCAACAGGAAGCTTGTCCCATGAGGAGCAGCCAAGGAAACTGGGATTGTTTTGCCTGAAGAAAAGGAAGCTCAAGGGAGACCTTATCACCCTCTACAACTGCCGGAAAGGAGGATATAGCCAGGTGGGGGTCAATCTCTTCTCCCAGGCAAGCAGTGACAGGACAAGAGGAAATGGCCTCAAGCTGTGCCAGGGAAGGTTCAGGTTGGACTTCAGGAGAAATGTCTTCATGGAAAGGGTTGCTAAGCATTGACATGAACAGCCCAGGGAGGTGGTGGAGTCACCATCCCTGAAGGTGCACAAGGAATGACCAAATGTGGTACTTAGTACCATGGTCTAGCTGGTAAGGTGGTGGTCAGTCAAAGGTTGGGCTTAATGATCCCAGAGGCATTTTCCAACCTAAATGACTCGGTGACTCTGTGATCTGTACTGCTGATCCTGTTACTATGGTAGTCAAAGGTAACTCTCACTTACTTTACTAAGATAGAACTGAATTTCCTTGCAACAGCTAACTGCAAGAGAAACTAAATAATGCGTGTCTGTGACTCCCACAGCTCTCTCAATAGTGTCTCCAACTGAGCAGAGGATCGTGCAGTACTGCCTGCAGTATAGGCTTTTTCTGTAATTCAAAACTGAGTACTGTCAATTCCAAACTGGGTTAATTCTCTGCTACTTTTAAGAGTTTAGGCAGTGTCTTTTGTTTTTCCTGTTTAGGTATGTCTAAAAGTAAGTCTCCTCTGCCATATAATTTAGATTTTTGGCTGCCAGACGTCTGATAGCCTGCTTTGGACAAATTTTCATTTACTGTCAGGTTGTCTTTTCCAAAAGAAAACTTGTCGAGTTTTTTTGGTTAGTTGGTTGGTTGGTTGGTTTTATCATTTTTTATGAAGATATTTCACTCAAGGGAAATCTTCCATTACACACAGTATCATTGTGTTTGTTTTTTGTGCCCTATGGAGCCATCTACCACTGTCTCAGAAGGATTTTCATTCTAAAGCTTTCTCATAAACTGACAGGAATTGCACAATATGTAATTCATGCCCTTGTTTTCATTTCATAAGAAACATATAAACATCTGATAACATCTTGTGTTTTATGCTAGTGGATCACAAAGTGCTTTATAAACAAATAGAATACTACCAGCTTAATGCTCTACAGTATTCACTTAACTCAGCATTGACATACTGCACTTGGAAATAAAACAGGCCATACAGAGTAAGAGCTGTAAAATATCACTTAGTAATTACTTCAGGATGATTTACCATAAGTGTGCACACTTTCACTAACAGGATATCATTTATTATAACATTTGTGCCCATATAAGCAAGCATAACATCATTACCCAGCTCGACTCCTTGCCCTAAACACAGATAAGATAATCATGTCATGTTGCATGGATGTTTGCATGGTTCATTTGAAATCAGATACTGCTAGCAGTCCTCTGTCACCTTGTGCCATGCATACAATGTATTGGAGGTGTGGGATTTTTTTGCACACGTCCCGTACCAGTTTGGAATCAAAATATAACTCTTGCTTGTCCAGTAGACTACACAAATCACCTTATTCTCAAATATGTTTTCCCCTCTTCCCAGCCCTCCATTTAGTACAATTTGTCTGAAACCTGGGAAATTACGTACTTGAAATTTTCATTTATCACTGGTAGAAAGAAAAAGCATAATTAACCTCCTTAAGTTGCTTGAAAGAGAAGAGGATGAAGAAAGGAAGCACCTACATTCCAGAGTAATGCTTTAAAACATACTGGACCTGTTTATCTTAGAAATTATATGAACATATGAGTTCAGGTTTGGAGTAGAATTATTTCCTACTGGCTCTTTATATTAAGATTAATATTCGGAGAAAATTAACTACATGGCCAGAGTAGGTGTACCCAAATGTACACCTTAGTAAGAATGATCAAGATACCAGGCTATCAGGATATTTGGAGAGTGCACTGTCACTGCAGTTGGTCTGCAGTACAAGCACCTATTCTGCAAGCAGAGCTGTAGGATATTGCTCCATCTGGTAATTTAATTATGGTTAATTACACAGTCAGGTAAATGTTGTTCATGTCAGATAGTTAAAATTTCCTAACTGGCATGAAAACTGTAAAAAGAAAAAAAGTTCTTGCCTTATAAGATAAATATGAATTCTTAAAAACCTTACATTTCTAACAATTAATTTAACAGTTTCTACTGATTGAAAATATTGTGTCTTTTTTTTGCTCAGAGCACTTGTTTTGCACAATCTTGGCTACAGCTTTTTGTCCTCTTTTTGGGTACCGTACCAAATTCAGATGGGGGACAGTTTTCGTAAGTGAATTTGTCAGAGCAAGAGTAAAGGGAAAAATTGTGGAGACATTGTGTTTAAAATTAGCGAACAGTAGCCAAAGAAGACAACTTCAGCAAACAATTTACACAATTGGAACTGTGAGCATTAAGCTGCTCCAGAAAATAAAGAAGAATGTAGGTTGGTTGATTTGTTTTCCAGCCTGAAACCAAGCATTTGTGAATAGGTGAGGGGTGGATTTATGTAACTTTTCTCCAGTTTATGAGCAATGAGTTATTATTTAAATTCTAAAAACTAAATTTCATTAGATTGAAGCAATATTCTGTATATACTGAATTTGGGAACTTAATTATATTGTGGTGCTTTAAGAAAAATGGCTTTCCTTTTTGAGTAATTTTCTATTGAAAAAAGATTACCAAAATTATATGTTGAGAGGTTTTTCTTTCTTTCCTAAATAGCATATCTGTCTGGATTACTTTTTTGGGCCCTCTGGTAAAGTCAAGTGTTTTTGCAGCTGGTGCACTTGAAGTAATTAAGTGATGGGAATTCATCTTACAAAAAGAAAAATGAAGCCAATTAAGAGAATAAAAAGTTAATTTTAAATGTCATCCTGCACACAGTCAAATGCTAATGTTTTGTAGTGCAGAATCACTACAACTTGAAAGAGATGCATAGAAATATAATTATATCAGTTAAAATTAGTTTAACTGTGTTTAAAGAGCTATTTCTTCTTTATTCTCTTATAAAAAACAGATGTATTGTTATTCAATAGCTGAATATTATCTTTTTTTGTGAATACATGATATATGTCTTGCTCTGTGCACAAACAAGTAACAAAGCCCACATTCCCACAATCTCTAATAAAGGAATTATTCTTATGCTGCAGTGTACATGACAAAAGATTTCATCCTGAGACATTTTTACCAGGAAGTTCAGTAATTGAACATGAAAACAACAACATTTGTTGAGCAACCAAAAAGTGGAATTCATCATGAAAAGATTTAAATGGAAATAGTTTTTCTACCAAGGAGTTACATTAACACGATATGAACAGTTAAGAAAGTTTGTTTTATGTATTCCAGTAATGAAATTTGTGTGTTAGTGAAGTACCCAACAAATCTGTTTCATTCTTTTAATAAAAGTTAATTAAAATAGTAATGTGATGTCTTTCTTGGGGAAAGATCACAGGCTCTGGATTGGATTAATGGCATGAACTTTTTAATCTGTTTATGTCATTAAGAGAGCAGAGAATAGGGGAGAGCAGTCTACTTATCGCAAGGATGCATAAAAACCTAAAATTTTTCAATATTGTTTTTACATATACCTGGAAAGTTTATGAGTGTCATCTACTCAGTAGACACTTAAAACCCAGTCTGCCCTGTAGGATGTTAGCTCTAGAGCAGAACTACCCATTCTTCTCTTTAAAACAATGAGAAATAAGACTTGGAATATATACATATACATACATACATACATACATATACATACATATATATGTACACACATACATATATATTGTAGCAGTGGCCCTCACTCAGATGAGCTTGGGTGACCAGCTGCATGGGGCAAGTGACACCGAGGAAGAGCCCTGGGTGTGAAGAGACCTTTTGAGTAGAGTGACAAAGTAGTACACACCCAGGACACCTTGCGGCTGGCATCCTCAATGTGCATCAGACAATGAATGCATTGGCCCTGCACATCTCCCCTCTCTTATTCCATATTTAGTTACTGTTCTAGAAAGTTCTTCTTTGTTCCCCCTAGCTGAGTTTCCCCATTGGGTTTCAAATATTTGTACCTTCCCTCCTCACATCCCCATTGCCTGGTGTCCCTGTCAATCCTGTACCTCTCGTGCTCCTGTTGGTCCTCCCGTGTAAACCCCTCCCATGCTGCAGCCCACCTTAACCTATTGTGCGGGGACATTCTGGGTTCTCGAGCTCTGAATCCTGCCTGTCTTTGTCCCCCACGTCCCTCCCCTATTCCACCTGCCTTCACCACCCTGCTGCTCCTCCCAATAAATCCCTGGATTCTGATCCCGAGAGACTGCATTTCTTTATTCTCGCCTTGTCTCCTGCTGGCCTCCGTCCCCGGAGGATCTCTCGCCTTCACCTGCAAGCTCCACTGCTGCACCCGGCCAGTGCCTGGTCGACACAGTGGCTCGCCCGCTTCGTTGTGGCTTCAGGGCTTGCTGCCTGACTTGAGCGGAACATGCAGAATGAAGCCACAATATATATACATATATAATGCAATTACCTTTCTTCTTAATTAAACACTGTACATGTAAATTAGAAAGACTTTTTAGGGTTCCTGATATTTTTCTCTAGTTCACCTGCTGACTATGTAAAAAATGTGAGCATACTGAACATGGATATGTTCTCCTTTTGACAAACAAAAAGGCCTCACAGCATCTGGCATCACATCTGTGTCCCACTTTTATGCAGAGTTACTTGGTGGCTTTGGACAAATGAATAGAATATCCATTATTTCTTAATGTGTGTATTCTTAGTTTTAAAGAAAGGTACAAAGTTCTATAGTCAAGTTTCTAAAAGATACAAAGTTTATGAAATCATTTGCTGCATGAGGGCTTTGTGAATTCCCTGCCAGGGTACTGAAGGTATTGCTTGGTCTACCTGTCTCTGACCAGCCCAGAACTGACATGGCCAGAGGACAAAGATGTCCTGTCATTCCCCAACAGCCCTCAGCCCCTTCCTCCCCCAGGGGCCCTGCTGAACCCAAACTCTTTCTGACCTGAGCACATCTGCATCTCCAGGCAAGTGCTTGAATCTTGGGGCTGGGGTTACCCCAGTGCTCCCAGCTGTTCCTGGCTGGGATGATGGGACAGACCCTGAAGTGCCACTGTGTGTTTCACAGGAAGCACCCATCCTCACTGAGCCCTGGCAACCTGCTGCTCAGCTATATAGAGTTCATAAAAATAAAATTGCAAACTTATTTCTTAGCTGCTTGGGAAATTTAAATTATAATCATAGGTTTTAATTATGGGGTGTCTTTTAAAGTAAACTTCATAGAACAGTTTAAAATATATTCATCTTTGTATGTTAAAATATAAATTTCTGAAATTTCATGTTTCAGTATTCTTTTTTTGTACAGAATTGTCATTGTTGCTTATTTGATATTAAAGAGATGCAACTACTACCTAACATGGGCTCAAGAATGTGTACCACATGCTAAATAGAATGATTCATTTTTCACTAAGAACATATTTGAACTGTTGTTGGTTTAGGTTTTCACTTTCTTCTTAAGCCTGAAGTGTCATAGGCTGATTCAGACGGCTTTGAGGAGCAGCAAGTATCCGAGTTTGAGAAATCATAGGTCGTTTAAACAATGTAATTACAATGTATTTTCAGAAATGCTCAAGTGATTCTTGACCACTATTTATTATATTAGGCAATGGATTAAAATTAAAAGATGTAAAATAATAATTATTTGACATTAATTTTCACATTTTATTTCCAAAAGTTAGGGTTAGATTCCGGGTTTTGTTTTGGGTTTTTATTGCGGGGGAGGGCTGGGGGTGTGGATTTGGTGGGGTTTTTTACTGCAGCTTTTGAGCAGGGAAGATTTTCAAAGCGTTGTGTAAGTACGTATGAAAAATATATAGTCATAACTGCTATGCATAGGAAAAAGACACACACTTTTTACTGGTCTAAATATTCAAGTTCATGGAGTTGTGCTACTTTTTCCAGACATTATTGTATTCTAGTGATAAGCCATATCATAGATAGTCAGGTTTCAAGTGCATATATGGAAATAACTCCATTTTAGGCATGGTGGGGAGCACTTTTGTTTTGGGTTTTTTGTTTGGTTGTTTGTTTTGGAAGTTTCTGTGGGTTTGTTGTGTTATTGGTTTTGTGGTGGTTTTTTCCCCTTTAACTCTGGCTTTATTTTGCATTTTCTTCTTTCTGTAATCTCTTTTATCCAATTCTGTCTGTCTTCCTCCTACCACTCAATACATTATTGCAAGACACTTTGGTTCTGTAATTAACAGTACTACTGATGCAATTATTTATTCTATTAGCCATTTTCATTGTATGTCTTCCAGGATATGTAGATGGCAAGAGCTTAAATGGGGGGGGGGGGGGGAAGATCTGCCTAGGTCATTTGAATCTAGGCAAGCAGCCTCCACTTAAATACTTAAATGGCTAGTACCTTTAACTTCTTTTAAAGTGAGTCACTGATAGCAATAAGACTCTTCTAAACAGAGCCTTGTAAAACTGGATCACAGCTTGTAGATATATATGCTCTGGTGGCCATTAGTCATGTTTCCAAGCACACTTCCTTCTAAAAGTGCCAGATAAATCAACAGAACATTGTAAAGTAAAGTAGAATCTGTCTTTATTTTAGATCAGTTCATTTTTTCTAAGATTATATTCTTGAAATCCTCCTCTGTCTTCCCCTGTCACTATTTCTACATTTATAAGTCTGATATGGATTAATAGGTGTCATGGTCTCATCACAAAAATTATTTTCAAAGAGAGAGAAGGGGAGAGATGAATTAATCCTCATCACAACTAATTAACCTCAGCTTAAACAGTAGTATTAGTCAGCACTTACCCTTGGGTACCAAGACTTAGAAAGCTCTGATTACAGTGATATTTCTTCCTGATCAGTGGTATGAACAGAAAAACCATACATTGAGAAAACATATTTTAACTGATTTCATTTCAGCCATTCTTTGGGCATGAGCCCATTCTTTGAACATTGTTGTGATGGTGAAAGTAATAAGGCTACTCTTATGAAAAAAGACATGAAAAAAACTAAAGGTATGGTGCTAATGAGTCTTTCAGATCTTTGCTCTGTCAGATTTCAGACAAAAGGTCAAATACTAGACGAAATCTTTGCATTTCATTGGAACTAAGAGTAAAAAAGAAAAAACCATCCACCAGACACCCCAAAAATCCAGTCTCCTTTTCAGTGAATATTCTAGTTCAGAAAGATATAAGTCCACCAATACTGGGTAAATGTGGGTTCCACTTGCCATGCACTTGGATACACTCTGCACATAGCTATCCTTTTTAAATGTAACTGTCTTGTACCTAAGACTATGTTGGGTGCTTCTCTTCCTCTGATTTCATCACAGAAAGGAAAGATAAAGGCTCGGTATGGACCACGAATTTCGTTCTGACTACAAGGGAGGATTAACCTATCTACCCAAATAGACTTGCAGTGTCTGGAACTTTACTCTATTGTAGTTTCAGCTATGCAATTTCCTTGAAGAACTGCTCTGACAGCTTTATGAATAATTATCATTGACCCTCCAGTGTTTTCTTGAAATTGAAATTTCTGATCACAATTATCCTTTAAGAACCATTGAAATCAGCAGATTTTGTGTTTGACTGCATCATGCTTTGTGGAAAAGGTGATAAACTCATGTGCAGTAGAAAACATGCAATTATCATTATTGTTAAGATGCTAATTTGACTTTTCTAAGATACAAAGGCACAGTTAATTTTAATGTTGGATACTGACTCACATTTATTCCTCTTACATTATCAGTGGAGAATCGTTATACTACTTCTTTGCAGTATGTTGAATAATAGAATAGAATAACAGAATTCTATTAACATAAATATGAGGATTTTTCCAGATGAATGCATTTGAAAAATTATTGAATTTCATTGAATATCAGAGCCACTAAAATATCTTTTTAAGCAGCCAGGTGATATCAATAAGCAGCATTTCTTTTTGCCTGGATAGTTTCTTTAGATGGCAGATTGAGCTTGTAGAGACTCTATGTTAAGAATTTTTATATATTTTGTAATCTTTCCTACTCAGAAGGATTCATAGAGTTGATACACAGAAAAATCTATAATTTCTAAAATATATATCAGCAAACATGTAAATTGGCCAAACAATGTCATTAGTGAAGACTTTACATGCTGAGATTTTAAGCAAGAGAAATTTCTTTCATGCTGTGAAAACAGTATAGGTAAATATTCTATACATACTCACTTCTGAAGAATGGCATTTGCTGTCCTTTTTGAGCCACAAGATATATATTTGCCGCAGCATCTTCTTTTAACTTGAATCAATCTTCAGAAATATTTCCTGGAAAATGTCAGCTCAAGCTTTTTGTATTGTTCACATTCAGAATGTCCCAGCTGCAATTACTATGCATGGAGATGAGTGGATTCCATAGCTGTAAGCAATAGCTTAACATTTTCATGCGGGACTTGGATGCTTAAGAATAGGTTAATCAGGATGATAAAGAACTTTTTCGCAATTTTTCTGTTTGTTTTTTGGAAGAATGAGCTGACTGTAAAACATGGGAAACATCTTGATTTTGGCAAAGATGTTTTTCAGCCTGAGTTTTGCCAGGTTGTTTCAGGGATCACAGCACACTGATTGGTCTTCTCTCTTGCTAGTCTTTTATTGAATGTCTTAGGAAAAATTTCCCATTTTTACAAACTTGAATTAAAGCTAAAATGCAGATAGATGTCATGTCTATTTAACAAATGGTTTATCATTCAGTTAATTCTGAATGGAGTCTGTGTCCTCAGCAGAGCATTGGGCTGTGCAAAGAAAGTAGCTAAAAACAAAAATATGATGATCCAACTTGTAAGATCCATTATTTTATGTGGAGCAAACACAGGACTGTTTTCAGTCCTCTACATGGGTAGGGAAGGGCTCCACAGATCTCTGCATTGAATTTGTCAGGCACTGTGGAGAGGCACTGAAAGAATGAAGTCTGTGTTGGCTGTTCTGTTTGTCTTCCCCAAGTGCAGGACTCTGTACCTTCCTTTGTTGACTTTAAGAAGGTTTTTCACTGCCCTTGTCTCCACCATATCGAGGTACCTCTGAAGGGCTGCACATCTCTGAGGTATTGGCCACTCTTCCTGATTTTGTGCCATCCCTGAACTTGCTGAGGAGGCACTCTACTCCCTCATCTAAATCGTTGATGATCAAATTAACCAACACTGAGCCCAGTATAGAACCCTGGGGGATACCATTAATGAAAGGCCTCAAACTAGGCTCAGTACCACTGATCACAGCCTTCCTGGATCTGCCATTCAGCAAGTTCTCTGTCCCATCCATCCCACTGTCTGCACATCCAACCCACACTTCCTTTGTTTGCCTGTGAAGATTTCATGAGAGATAGTGGCAAGAGCCTTGCTGATGTCAGGGTAGACAATGTCCACTACAAATCCATTTGCCACTTCCCATGGGCCACCAAGCATTCAGTTATCCCCAGGAAAGCAGGGCTCCATTATGCATAACAGTGAACTGAGAAGACAAATACCATTATACCAAATATTTCCCCTCTTCTCCTTCTTCCCCATCTTAATATACTCTCTCCCTAGCTTAAACTACACCAAGACTAAGTGCTTTATTGATTTACTAATGACATATAATTAATCAGCAATCAGTGAACTATAGATTCAAGACCATTATCTGTAATTCAAAAAGAAAATCACTTACTCAGCTCTTCTGGAATTTTATTATTTACCCACAATTTTCTTATTATCCTTGTGTTGTTAATCCTGAAAACTTTTTGTCAGAGAAACACACACAGAGTTACTCTTCTTACTTGCACACCACTTCTGAGGGTGCTCCATCTTTAGGAAAAATTGTGTATATCCAAACACCTTATTGATCTCCACGCCAGTGAGAAAGCTCAGGTTCACATTGTCTGAGTGTGGGTCTCTGTGTGCCACACCCCACATTGGTACTGCAGTATCTGGGGGCAGGCACTTCCCATGAGTTGATAGTTTGCAGAGTTGGTAGGGAGCAGCAGATGCTGGGGCTTTCACTCCAAGGTCTCTCCCCACTGTTAAAAAGCATTCATGTTTGTTTATGCCTCCTTTCAAGCTGAAGTCTTTGTTTCAAACTATTCTGTAAATCCCTAGCTAGTTTTTAATCTGATCGATAGTTATCATCTTCTTTCACATGATGAAGGCAAACGCCCTCACAAAGAACTTTGGGAGTTCCATTGACACACATTGTGTATATTCACATTTCCGTCTAAACATCTGTTGTTACTCAGGCCACAGGTGAGCCCCGAGGGCACTCCACACCAGTCTAAATGAATAAGCCAGTTAGAGAGTAATAAAATGTGACATTTTAAGAGCAGAATACTATAAGAGATAGTTCAAACAATTCTGCCATTCAGAAACAGTTCTAGAGTTTTTCATGACAGTTGTTTTGGTACAATTTCTCATACTGTATGGGATATGGCTTCCTCCCACTTTCCATGCCTCAGTTTTACCTGTGTCATGATTTTCCATTACTAACTCAATGGTACATTAGATTCCACATCAGATGTCCTATTTTTATTGTTGTCTGCTTTATTTCTCTACGTCAGAAGAAAGAGGATGTAAAGCTTCATTAACGCAGAAATGTAGTAATTTTCACCAGTTTGCAGCCATTGCACACAGATGTAATTGACTAAAGGTGAAAATCAGTAAGATATCCAGCCCAAGCTATCTATATCATAGAGCTTAATGCAGTTGATTCCTCAAAGATGTGTATATTCAACATACTCATACATATATATACCTTCAATGAGTAAATAGTTCAATATTTCAACCTCTTTAAATATATATATTAAAAAAAACCTATGAAGTGGAATAACAAAACTTCAAATTTCTCAGTGTAATTGATAGCTTCCCCAGCTTTTATGCTTTATGACAGGGAAATGAGGGAGAAAAGAAAGAGGCTTAAAAACCATAATGAGTTATTTTTTCGGAGTCAGAATTACATGTGCAATAGCACTTATGGTTTCAATTCCAGCTGGAAGAGGAGCAAATGGGAGAGTGTCCAAGGGATCTGGAGAAAGCATAGATGCTGCTAGAAAGGGAAAGTTCACAAGAGTGGTATTTAACAAAATGGTTATGGAGAGAAAGAACAATGGAAAAGACAGATCTTCTGGGACATTGTTATGAATGAAATCTGGCATTAGAAGGTGCTCAATGTGATGTTGTAAATACTCCCATTTCTACAAAAGAGAAAAAAAACCCTCACACAATTGGAAAGAAGAATCCTATGACATTATGTTCCCTTCACAGAAAATAAGGCATATGGTTATCTTGAGCATTATGGAGCTCTGCTTTTAATGACTAGCTGCCAGAATTAACAAAGCTTTTCCTGAAATGCTGAGATTAACATGCTAAACATGCTGGTGATGCTGTCTCTTGACCTGCAGCTTTTTCTTTGTAAGCAAGGTTTGTTTTTAGTCCCAGAGGAACTGCAGATATAAAACTGTAATGAGGAAAAGCATTCAAGTAAAGAGTAAATTGCTTTTGTGAAAAATGCAGATCTACAGAGTAAAATCAAAATTGTAGCAGAAACACACTGGATTTTTTTACTACCATCAATCATTTTTTTAAGCAAATTAAAATGTGAGTTCTTAGAATGACTGTTTAACAAAATATTGTTGCATATGAAACAATATTCTAATCATTTTAGAGTGATAACAATGCTTGGTTTATGTATGTTTGGTATGTTGCAATAAAAACATATTTCTTTTACTAAACTTAAAGAGACTAAACTCTTTTAATTTTATCATTGAATTACATAAACTGATTACTGAATACTGGGAAATCTCTGAATCATCTTTCTGACTTTAGGACTAACAACTTTCTTTTAATCTTAATTTAGCATGTTAAATTCTATGCTACTCAATAAGCTGAAAGGAACTAGAGACCAAAATAGCTATCCAGCAGATGAGACTGTAGAATTTACAATATAATGACTAGAATTTTACTCTGAATTATTTAGAAGAGGTTCTATAACTTCATTAGAAACTATCAAAATAATTTTGAGATTAGAATGTAAATAAATAATATGTATTTGTTTGTACATGTCTAGTGCTCACTTAAATGGGTAATGTTTACCATAAAGGCTGCAAACTCTGTACTTTCTAGGGAAATTCACAAGATATTCTCTTGATGATGTTTCTTTGAAGCAGATATTTTATGTAATGATGTAAGTGTACATAGAGCAGGTGGATACAAATGTTCTTGAATCATTTCTAATCAGATGTTGTTTTAAAACTGTTTTTCCTTAGCTTTAATGGGATTTACAGAGTCAGAATTTCTGAAAATTTAGTTTTTCAAGTAAAAATACATAAATATTGATCCTGGAGCCTTACTGGCCAAAGAAGGTTTAGAAAATTAACTTTAATAAGTTGGATTCATTATTCTACTATCTGTATTCTCAGTATTAAAAGTTCAAATGTTCAGTGTATCAATTCAGTCTTAGAATAGTCTCCCTGTGCTTTCAAAGAGAAATGTGTTTAATGGAAGTGCTTGCTACGTTCGGATGATAAGGGTAAATTAACCCAAGATCAAATAAGAAACAGATTTCTGTGGAACCCATCTCTCCTCATTTAAAACTACTCTGGGGTAATTTCATGGCAATCTGCTATGTAGGTGCACACCAAGTGAAGTGAAATGAGCAGGAGTTAAATGCAATTTCTTTTTATGTTCCTTTTTTCCATAAATTTCGAAGCTAATACCCCTGTAATTAGCATGACCTGATACATGCTTTCAATGTCTCTTGTAAATGGAACAGAAAAAGATTATAAAGTGTGAAATACCCTGGTGTGTGGCCTTGATTAATCACCACTCAAAATCACTTCCTACAGATTTTGTTATAATTCTTGCTCTTTGTACTGTACTCTCAGCCTTGCTCTTCTGAACCAGAGCTTTTATGCTATGATAATATTCGTAAATTGTTTCTTATGTGCAAATCACAAATATACTTGATTTTTATGGATGTGTAGAGTTCTCTGGTCAAATAGCTTACAACAATTCCTTTATGGAAGCCTTCTTAACTACATTTTGATAGATTCACAAATTTTAAGGCCAAAAAGGAAAATTATGCATATCTATTGCAGAACAGTCATAGACATTAATAATTACAGTATTATGCCTTTACGTTTTGCACGTATATGTAATCTGTGGTTTAAATGTTTATCAGTGTAAATTCTATAATATCATGGGTGAGATATTCCAGTCTTTAATAATCCTCAAAGTAGAAGAAATTTGTAATTTAATTGTGCTTGACCTCCTTTCAGGGTTAAAATTCACAGTAGTTGGGAAAAAAAAGGATATATTAGGATCTCTGCTATTAGGAATGCATAAACCATAGTTTTATCAAACTTCTTGACCACAATCTAGGTATTTCTCTGGATTCCTACCGAGTGCAAGGCATTTTAATTTGCATGTAAAAATTATTGTACTGCTGTAAACATTTTTATTACCAATTTAGCCTTCCCACTTTTGTTGATCATACTGATTAATGATAAAAAAGCCACACTGAGCAGTATGATAAAAGATGTGTAATTTGTGATATGCATGTGAAATATCCCAGGTGGAAGCTGAAACTTCTTGCCAAAAGCAGTTCAGTCTAATGACAAAATTGTGCTGGAGTGCTGAATTAACAAGAATGTAATCTATTTAGTGCTGTAACTGCAGAGTAGTAAAATATTAGACTCTGATTCAGGCCCCTTAGATTCTCATCATGAGACAAATTGTAGATGTTGTGTATTATTCTTAGCATACTTCTCAATTGTTCCACCACTGGTTTAGAAACTGGTGCCACAAATGATACGCTATCTCAGTTGTGCTGTCCTACTTGAATTTACACTTCCATGGATTCACTTTCTTTTAAGCCTCTGCATCACACTATAAACTCATTTTTGGCTGGTAAGTCACTGTCTATTTTTAAGACTTTGAATAATTCACATGTTTTAAAATATGGTTTTCCATTTTATATCCCTTTGGCTTTCTTCTCATTAACAGCTGTTATACTCAGCTGCTACAGTGTTTTGGATGGAATCTGCAAGAATCCAGGTGTTCAGTATAAAGTAAGCACTATGGGTATAAAGTAATCACAATAACTAATGGAGTTATCACTAGCTCAAAATTATCACTGGTTTAAAAATAATGGGAGATATTTGTAGTTTCCTGAGTCATCAGAAGAGTTTATAAAAGAATGACAGTGGAATCACTTTGGTTACATTTTTTAAAAAACATTTGAAATAAAAAATACTTCAGTTATAAATCATACCTTTTTGATTTATTGGTAAGTCCAACAACAATTCCAGCCTGCTTCTGATTATGATATATCAAGAAAAATGAAGGAGAGGTTATTGGATCTTCTACCATATTGATGGTAGCTTACTCAAGTAGAGTGTGGAGAAAATTCTCATTGAAAGAGAGCCATAAAATTCACTAGCAAATGGAGTATTTCACCCAAGGATTGTGGATCTGTATAGACTAGTATGTTCTCCCTTCGATGCTTCAATTAACTTTTCTGACAGAGAGAAAAATCATCTATCCACACTTATTGTCTTGCTTAACTAACTTGATCTCTTTCTATATCAAGGTGACCCACTAAGTGGATGAGGGAAAGGCTGTGGATGTGTCTACCTGGACTTTAGTAAAGCCTTTGACACCATTTTGAACAGCATTCTCTGGGACAAAGTGGCTGCTCAGTGCTTGGACACGTGCACTGTTCATTGGGTAAAAAACTGGCTGGAAAACTGGGCCTAGAGAGGAGTGGTGAAGGAAGTTACATCCAGCTGGTGGCGGATTACAAGTGGTGTCTTCCAGGGCTCAGTACTGGGGCTCATCCTGTTTAATGTCTTTATCAATGATCTTGACAAGGGAATTGAGTGCCTCCTCAGTCAATTTGTAGACAACACTGAGCTGGGTGGAAGTGTTGCTCTGCTAGAGGACAGGAAGGCTCTGCAAAGGGATCTGGACTGGCTGGATTGCCAGACCAGAGCCTATGGCGTGATGTTCAATAAGGTAAAGTGCTGTGTCCTTCACTTGATCATAACAACTCCCTGCAGCGCTACAGGCTGGGGGAAGAGTGGCTGGAAAGCTGCCCATCAAAAGATTTGGAAATGCTGGCAGGCAGTGTGCTGCTTTGGCTGAGGTAGAGTTCATTTTCTTCACAGTGGAACTAGTAATACTTCTAGTATGGGGCTATGTTTTGGATTTGGGTTTGTGAAAGACTAGACTGATCAATGACTCAAACAATTGACCACTTAACTGCCCAGGTGCAGAGGGTGAGTACACTCATCACCTCAGGGTACAGCTGGGTGTTGAACAGGGCAAGAAAAGAGATAAGAGGAAAACCTTGTGAGGGGGTGCTGCTGGTTTGTGCTTTCACAAGTGAACTCAGCTGTGATAACTCCCCTGCAGGGAAGTACTGGGATATTCACACTGTGGCTTGAAGGTATCCATCTCTGCTGATGGGCCATAATGGGGCATAATTGGCTCAACTGCATTGACCTAATAGGCAGCTGTAATGACTTAAAGATTGTCAAAGACTCAGAAAGTGCCCTGTGATCCACAGTATTACATCATTCTGTGTGAAACTCCCTGCCCCAGGTGAGGTACCTGAACCTGAGTGAATATAAACTGGGGAACTTTGGTGTTTTGGTGGATTTTCTTCACCCCGATGGCTTGATATAGTGACAAACTATGCCAAACAGACTTTGAAATTGCAACAATCCAGTTTTGTCGTGGAGATTATATACCTTTCTACTAGAATTCCTTCTTTTCTTTTCCCTATTTCTTTCTATCTCTCGCTACCTCACGTTTACTGTTAAATAAAAATCTATACTATTAATTTCAGCTTATGGTCTTGTTTACAGCTTGATTTGGGCAGAGGTATCTCTAATAATTTTAATAACTGAGTCTTAAAAGGGCTGAAAACAGTGCAAATAATAGAGATGCTTTTGTTATTAGTGAGTAACAACTGCATAATATCAAGGCCTTTTCTGCTTTTTATACTGCCACACTGGCAAGAAGGCAGGGAGTGGGTGGGAAGTTTGGTGGGGCATAGCCAAGAAAATAGACCCCAGCAGGCTAAAGGGATATTCCAGGCTCTATGACCTCATGCTCAGTATATAGAGAGGGGTAAAGGAGGAAGAAGGTGGAGATGTTTGGAATCAGGCATGACAGAGCTCTGCTGTCCTAGAGCTGGCTGAACACCATGACAGCCGATAGGAAGTGATTGACTGAAAGCCTTGTTTTGCTCTGCTTGTGTGTCTGAATTTTACTTTAGCTATTAAACTGTCTTTATATTGACCCATGAGTTTTCTAACTTTTACCCTTCCAATTATCTGACCCATCCTGCTAGGGGGTGGTTGAGCAAGATTGCGTGTGGTGCTTGGTTGCTGGCCAGAGCTAAACCACGACAGACAGACAGCTGAACATGAGCCAGCAGCATGCCCAGGTGGTCAAGAAGGCCAATGGCATTGGGGTCTGTATCAGAAAAGTACAACCAGAAGGACCAGGGAAGTGATTTTCTACCTGAATTTGGCCCTGGTGGTGCTTCATCTTGAATTCTGTATTCATTTATGCCCCTTATTGCAAGAAAGAGACTGAGGTGGAGCATGTCCAGAGAAGGACAGCAAAGCTTGTGTAGGGTCTGAGGCACAAGTCTTACAAGGAGCTGCTGGGGGAGCTGGGGTTGTTCAGCCCAGGAACAATCAGTCAGGAGAAAAGGAGGCTTGGAGGGGACCTTATCGCTCTCCACAATGCCCTGAAAGGAGGTTGTAGCCATGTGGGGGTCAGGCTCTTCTACCAAGTAGCAAATGCCACGACAAGAAGAAATGGCCTCAAGTTACACTAGGGAGGTTTATATTGAATATTAGGAGAAATTTCTCCACTGAAAGAATTGTCAGTCCTTGGAACAAGCTGATCAGGAGAGTGGTTGAGTCACCATCCCTGGGGATTCTTAGAAGATCTGTAGAAGTGGCAGTTAGGGACATGGTTTAGCTGTGGACTTGGCAGTACTGGGTTAATGGCTGGATGTGATGATCTTAAATATCTTTTCCGATTGAAACCATTCTATGATTATTCCTCCAGATGTGCAGCTGTTTTGTTTTTTTTTTTATGTTGGAATTTCAACTAAATTCACTGAGAATTATTAAAATAGACCAAATTAATTAGGTATTTCAGTAGAAGAGCAAATTAAGACATGCATTTCAGGTCCTAGGTACAGAAGAACCATACATTTCAATATCTTAATTACAGATTACAGCTTCCTATGTTATATATCATATTTGGGGGCATGCACATGTGTATCACAATGCAGATTGGCATACTTATTCATATGTGATAATTCCTACACAATGCCAGGTTTCTTTTCTAAAAGTGTACTTTTTGAAGTATGTCCATTCAAATGACGTAAGCATTTTCTCTTTCCCAGCAGAGAAACATTAGCATGTTTTTGAGAAATGGAAGGTTTCTTTCTATCTATTTCTTGCCAAATCTATTGACAATCTGCATGCTCATATTGTCAGACATTCAGATTATGACCTGACTTCAGGATGAAAATTCCAGTGCCAATTTGTATATAGAAAAGATCTGCTGTGTTGGGAAAGTACTAACAGCAAAACATACTAAAATATCATTGTCATATCACTACTAGTTTGTTTGCGTTATAAATAAGCACATCCATAGGTATATGGCATTATCTACTAAATAACATTCTGCTTTCTCTTGTTCTTTTCCACTGTTCTATCGGGATGTCTGGTAGGAAAAAAAAAACAAAGATGATAGAAGTTTAGCAGCAAAAGACGTTAGACCTATTTTAGAAAAAGGCATTTATTCTGTATCCAGAATTTTAAATAAAAACAAGACAGTATCAGAGTAATGAATGCTTAGCAAGTGAGTTATACGTGTTACAAAGAGGAAAACCAGCAACACACAAAACAAATAACAGTAAATAATCACTCTATAACAAACTGCTAGATCTCACAACCCCCTCCCCCTGGGAACAAAGAAAAACTGAAAATGGCAGATGGCCATCCTAAGATGGCAGCTGCCATGGGCAACCATATGTAGGGAGGCAAAGGGGAAATAGCATCAGCTTTCTCCTCTCACTTATCTCTCTGGCAGCAGCAGCTCTGTTGAGAAAGGTGGCTGCACGCTCTGGCGGCTGGTTCTCATTCAAGAGCTAGAACCCATGGAGGGATTTCAACTTCCCCTGGGCAGGAGATGGCAGGACAAGGAAAAGCAAGGCAAAGCAGCTGGGCTGGAAAGACTTGGTGCCTTTTCTCCTCACTGGAGAATTGTGGGCACTTGGACTGGAGTCACTGGTGCCACAGCTTCAGGCAGGCACTCCTGAAATTCTCCTTGAGTCAGTCCAAGATGCAAGGGAAAAACAAGAGAGGAAAAAATAAAACAAACTACATGAAGTCTCTCCTTGAGAAAAAGTCTCCAGGCAAAAGAGAACTTGGCTTGGGTGCTCTGACTTTTGAAAGGGACCAGCAAACCTGGGCCCTAGTGATTCCATATCCAGCCATAGCACTGGCTTTTACAGAAACAGTAACCATTTTGGGCAAAGGATGGAATACAATAACATTTTGCGTTACTCAGGACAGGGACCTTAAAGATCATGTACTTCCAAGCCTTCTGCCATGGATGGGGAAACCTTCATCTTGATCAGGCCTTGAACACCTCCAGGGATGAGGCATCTGCAATTTCCTCAGGCAACATGTTCCAGTGCCTCTAACAGAGTTCCAGTTCCCCCTAACAGTAAAGAATTTTTTCCTAATATCTAATCTAAACCCGTTCTCTTTCAATTTAAATGCATTGTAAATGCTCTTGTAAATAGTCTTGCCCCATCCTTCCTGTAGGTTCCCTTCAGGTACTGGAAGGCCGCAATTAGGTCACCCTGAAGTCCTCTCTTTTCCAGACTGAGCAATCCCAATTCTCTCAGCCTTTGCCCATAGGAGAAGTTCTCTATTCCTCTGATCAACCTGGTGGCTCTTTGGATTCACTCTTCTCCAGATTTGCTCTTCTCCAGATTCACTCCAACAGGTCTATGCCTTTCCTGTGTTGGGGAAACACAGGATGCAGTACTTGTGGTGTTTTCTAGCATTATGTAACACTGTGTCATATAATTCTATCTCATTGTATTTCTCTCTTTTCTGCTTTTTTGCCCCTTGAAATTCTGTGCCTTAATACTCTGTTTTATATTCTCTCTTTTCTTTCTTTCTTTCTTTCCTGGTAGACTACTGAAATAATGATATATGAAACAAGACAGGGAGGCATACAATTTGTTTTAAAAGCTATTATGGGATACAGCTTTTAGTTTCTTGTCAATATTATGTGTCAGTACTCAAAATCTCCAATGACATGTAACTTCTGAGAGAATAAACAAGTTCTGTTTGGAGACTAACAGCATAAAAATATATCGGAGAGCCTAGACTAGTGCAAATAATTGGGCATATTGTCAGCTTTCTAAATTCTTCAATACATCAGTCATGACACCATTTCAAGTACTTGACACTAAAGCACTTAGCTGATTTAAAACTACCATAAGAGCAAGCTGAAAGGAATCCTAACTTTCTGCCTTCCTGTGGTGTCTGTTTAATGATGATACAATGTCATTAAAATTATTAGGGAGATGCCTCTGGCCAAATTAATGTGCAAATGAGACTATGTGCCAAAGCCAGTAGTATGGATCATTTAACAGTAAAGGTGAGGTAGAGAGGTAGAGATAGAAGTAGGAAAAGGGGGAGTCTTCCTATATTCTCTTTTCAAAAATGGGTTTTAGATTTCCCTCTTTCCAGTGAGTGAGACCTTCACTGTACTGTCATGACTTCTCAAATACTATGGATAGTGGTCTAGCCCTCAGGACCCACAGATGCATTCCAACAAATCCCACGGGCTTGTGTACCTTCACGTTCATTGGATGTTCTCAAACTTGATTTTCTCCTGCAGTGGATTTCTGTTCATTTTCCCAGTCCCTGCCTGTGCCTTCTGTGATTGAGGCAGTGTGGCTACATTTGGCAGTGAAGACTGAGGAATAAAAGTCATTGAGTACTCCAGCCTTCTCCATATCCAGGTAACCAGGTCTCTTGTTTCCTTTTGTACAGGGTCCATGTTTTCCTTAGTCTTCTTTTTATCACTCATGTGTCTGCAGAAGTGTTTCTTGTTGCTTGTGATGTCTCTGGACAGGTTTAATTTTATGAGGGCTTTAGCTTTATGGATCTCCAGTTGCTCAGACAATTATTCTGTATTCCACCCAGGCTGCCTGTCCTCATTTCTACACTCTGTAGGCACTTTTTTGGTGTGTATTTGAGTTTGTCCAGGAACTTCTTGCTCATTCACACAGGCCTCTTGGCATTTTTGCCTGATTTCCTCTTTGTTGGGATGCATTGCTCCTGAATTGAAGGGCATGCGATCCTTGAATATCAACCAGCTTCTTCCCTCCAGGTGTTCATTCCCCAGTACTCTATCAAGCAGATTCATGAAGAGGTCAAAGTCTTCTCTACCAAAATACAGGGTAGTGAGCTCACTGTGTATCCTCCTTGCTGCCCTAAGGATTTGAACTCCACTATTTCATGGTCACTGCAGCCCAGGCAGCCAAATACCTGTGCAAAAACCACAAAGCTGAAGAGAAGTGCTGAGTAAATAATGGATTTTTCGGCTCACTGGAGGGTCTCAAAAGAGCAACAAAATGTTTCCAGCAATATTTTAAAGGATTTTTTCCTCTAAAATTAGGGTGAAAGAGAAAGTAAAAGAAAAATCAACTATTTGTTTTACATAAAACTGGTTTCCTTAGATTCTGAATTCTTTTAAACTTTTAAAATAGAATGAAAATTGACCTAGAATAGATTTTTTTTTTGCATAATATAAAACTAGTCTCTTCAATATTTTGGTGGAAGGGATTACATTTTTGATAAAATAATGGGACACTGTCTTTGTTTAAAAATGTATATACAAGTACAAGAAATTGTAATAAAGATTTTTCAGAATGATAACAAACCAATATGACAATAATTGAGAAATTATTATGTTCTGCATAAGTTTTCATGATAAATTCATTACTTTATTATCTGAATGTACTTCTTATATTAAAACATGCAATAAAATACATAGCCATATATTAAATAAATGTTAAATCCATTTGCATGTGTTGCATTCTCAGGTCCAAGATACAATCCAGACAGTCAAATAATTTTCCAGTGACTGAGCTTCCAGCTGTGATTTGTGGTTTTGGTACTAACCACCACCCATTCCTTTTTTAATCCAAATTGTTTGATACAGCATGTGTAGTATTGATTCAGGAATAACTTGTTTTATTTTTATATATTTAAACTTGTCCATTCTTTAACTCTCAATTCTAAGGGGTATCTTGAGCTTTTCTACAGTGAGGTCCTCACAAAACCAGTTGAGAGAAGAGGTACTTGATGGTATCAGGTAGGAGCAAAGAACTCTCAAGGTAAATCAGCAGTAGCTCTACTTTCACAGTCTTTCATTTTGTTCTATTGGGGTTTGTCCACTTTGATGAGTCAACAGTCAACATAAATTCAGGAAAACTGAATGCCATGATCTTGAATAATGGTGCAACACCAGTATATTCCTATTGATTTTCAGTTTGCAAGAAGGTCTACCCAAACATTCACATTTCTTAATTAAAAAATTATAAAATAAATTTTAAGTTCATATTCTGTAAAATTTTGTGTTGAGTTCAGATCTTATTTTGAAGAAAAGGAAGTTCTGAAGAAAACAGTGGACTAGATTTCATAGCAGTAGTGTCACGTTTTCATATGCTCATTTACTTTTCATGTCATATTCTTCTGTTGTAGTCAAGTTGCAACTTGGGAAGCATTTATCTGAATCTTGTAACTTCACCAGCTGTCCAGAGATGACTCACTGTTGTGTATTAAGGGAAGAAAAGAAACTTAGCAAAAGGAAACTCTAATGGTATGCTTTATTAAAGAGTTTAGGCTCATTGACATATTTTCACATGAGGAAGATTTAGTAACATTGTTATATGGTGAAGTTCCATTAATTATCATTATTTTATTTTTCCCATAAAATCCACCTCATCATTGCATTTCTCTTGACTATAAACTGTAACTTGCTTTTCAAATTTCACTGATGCCAGCATGAAGACAACCTACCAGAACCTGGAGAGAATGTCATAATACGCCCCTGAGATTTTTTATAGTCCATTTGACAACCTTATACTTTCTCTGTAATTTATCCTTCTGAATTCCAAAAGCAAACCTTACTGTAAGGTCCCAAAAGACCTTTTGTGGAGTAACTAAGTAGGGTTTTTAAAAAAATCAAGGAGTTAATTACTATGTGTTTCTACTTGTATTGGACTCCCCTGAGCTTTACTTTCTAATACACTCCATTAAAAGTGCTGGACCTTACCACAAAACTCCAAAACAATGGAAATTCTGGCTTCACAAGCATCTGTGCATGAGGACAGCAGGAGACATGCTATCTTAGGAGTGTTATGCTCCCCCTTAACTCATCCTTATGAGTATCTCTGAAAAATGCTGCCAGGGCTATGAAACCCCTTCAGCTATGTTCATAGGGGTGATCAGTTTATGGTATGTTTATGCAGTAAGCAGCATATTTTGTGATATGATTATGCCTATTCAGTTGTCTCTTGGGTCCTATTAACAGAGGATGCTACAAAGAAGGCAGCCAAAATAAGTGATATATTAGTTCCTCACTAACCTTGAGGTTAAATTCTAAGAGCTGCTGGCATTTAATTCAATAACTACAAACGAGGGCTCCTTTCTCATTGTTGCACGTTCAGAAAGAACAAAGCAGATTGGAGGAAAAGAACAGGTGTGCAATAAAATATCTATTGAACTGTAAAAAATGTAGTCAATTTATCATCTGACACTTCAGAAATGGATATTTTCTGTGCTTGTGTTAAGTTTTTTAAAAAATTCTTTTCCACAAGTTTTGGTTCTTTTAAGTGTTTACAGATACCAAATATACCTGGTTTTGATCTAATTGGTATGTTTTCTTAGTTCATATATATTGCCCATTCTGCAAGTTGTGAGGAAGAAGGGAAAACATTCACTTACAGGTTTTTTAAAAAATGAAAGTGTGATCCACTAGCAAAAGTTTAATTTCCCTTTCACTCCAAAAAATAAAATAAAGGGAATTACACAAGCACATCTTATGGATCAAATCCACAAATCCTCTAAAGTTTTTTCCACAATTTTGTCCACTGGAATTTCATTTCAATTATTTCTTTTGTTTTGTTATCTGCATTTCTGAAGTAAAGTGAGTGTCACAAAGTAATTTAGCTAACAAAGCAGAAAGATGAACATTTATTTTTTTGGGGGTAGAAAACCAAATTGCCAACAGCCAAAACCCTAAGTAACATTACTGGGAAAAACCAACCAACCGACACATCTCCCCCCACCCTCCCTTTAAAAAAAACAAAACCCTCAAACAACCTAACCCAAACCAAACTTTTCAGAGAAATTTGGTATTTTCATGCAGGATAAGTTCCTTGAGGCTTCCAAGTTTCTAAGTGCTGGTAGGTGAAGAAGGGGTCCCAATTCTAGATCATCTTCCTTTATATACCCCTTCCTTAGCAGAAATTAGAGACTGTTATTTGGAAAACAATCAATATATTTTCAAATAAAAGGATGCAATATAGAAAAAAAAAAAAAACTCTACAGGCATATACTTACATAAAGTATCAGCCTAATATTTCAGCCACTAGAGCAGGAAAGATTTTTAAAAGCTCTTTTGCTTCAGAACTTTCAGAGAAATGTTTCAGAATAGAAAATGTTGTTGTGAGTTGATTGCCAGACAGTCAGAATCCTTCTTGCATTCTTCAGAAAGGAAAGACTGCATAACACAGAGTTCCCAATACTTAGGTTGATTTCATTAGCCTGGTCAGCTGCCTCTTAGCACTTCAGCGCAAAACAGCCTTGTGAAAGGAGTGAGTAAAGAAAAAAAGGCACATGGTAGCATCAGACATATCCTTTGTTAGAAAACTATAATACTTTAATTTACATCGTTGCAAAAAAATTCAAATCAGCAGGAATTAGCAGCACTGACTTGATTTTTCATGTTCTTTCAGAAGGTTTAATTTAAATAGTTTTTAAAATGTAAAATATAAGATCACTATCAATATTGATAATTCTATTAAGTTATCCTCTGTATTTTTAATTTTTAACACCAAACCACCAACCACAATCACTATTTCAAGTCTGAGTTTCAGAGGATGTTGGTACACTTTTTTTCTGTGACGTGTAAACCATTTAAAATTTTTACCTATTTTGTTTTTTTATTTATGACATGCATTTTTCTTTCAGCTTTCTTGAATACCTGACACAGGCCAGGAAAGCAGTTTTTCTACATCTGCTTTTTTAAAACTTGTTCTTTAGATTTGATTGGGTGGCGCCTAGTTATTTTCTTATCCATCTAACTCTAATTTTAGGTTCTGATTTTACCCTTTTGAAGTGCAGACTCCTAACAATTAATGTAAAATTATGTAAACATTGACTTGAATTATTGATATAACTTGAGGCCTTGCAGTACCCTTAATGGATTTGGAACGAGGACTGCATAATTTAGTGTTATATGTCTCACAAACAGAGGCTATGAGTGGGTGTCTGCCTTTCAGAAACACCTGCTGTACAATTGATGATATATGCACAGATGCTCATCACTAACCCTTTTTTCCATAACAGTATTTTTCCTTTCCCTTCTTTTCATCCATCAATTACAAGACTAGACAGACTTCTTCTGTAGATTCCTTGACTGTATCCTGATTTAATCAGGTTTTTCACCAGTCCTTGGATGACTCATTCAGATTTTTCAATCTGGTGCACTAATTTCTCAGTCTTCAGTTACACTCAGAGAAGTGTATTTTAATCTATCTACTGTTTACATTGGTGGTCTATGACTTTATCCTTTTCTTCAAGTTTTCTTGATTACATCTATTCAGTTCCAGGATTGGAGTGACAAAGGCAGCCATCGGGGTAGGTAATCTAAAAGGAACTCTCCCTTCTGCAGTGTCAGTGTAGCTAAGGCCTGAGAGCAAAATAATAGTCTTTGCTGTGTTTTGCCTACTTCAGAATTTTCTGATTAAGGTGCTTTGTTATCTTTGCCATGGCATGAGGTCTCCCACATCCTGGTGGTACTTCTGAGATATTTGAAGTACTGCAAAATCAGAAACAGAAAAGACCTCCGTCTATCTCCCTGTTGACACCAGGCATTAGACTAGCTTGTCATTAAAATTTACATATAAGAAAAAGACAGAAAATTATTTTATGCACTCTTCTTCCACACATGATCATTTAAAAAAAACTAAAATTGCATATGTTTTCAAAGACATAGAGAATTACTCAATATTTTGTCATCAAAAGGTGTGAAAAGTATTCTGATCCACTAAAGAGGAATGCTGGAATTCCTCTTTCTGATTCAAGGAAATTTCCCATTTTAGAGCACTCTCCTTCAAGTAATGCAGTATCTGTCACAATCAGGGACTGGGGGAGAAATTGTTTCTTACTATCCTGATCAAAAAAACTTTATGAAAAAAAAACAACCCCAAGTTAGTTGAAATGAAATGTCTACGTGTGATATTTCACCTCAGAGATAAATATGCTTACAAAATTAATTATTGTAAAATAATTTAGTTGAAAATTGAGATAGGCCCAGTTCAGTGGATGTGGTGTTTTAAACACATTGAAAGTGATGTGAAATGGTGTTAAAAAACCTACCAAGCTGTTTTTAAGAGATTACATTCCCAGTTTATGGTAGCATGCACACAGAACTGATTAAAAAAACAAAACACAACAAGGAAAAAACAAACAAACAAACAAAAAAAAAAAACCAACCAAGCCCCAAACCCAGCAACCTCCCTCCCACCAAAAAAAAAAAAAAAACCAAAAAAAAAACCCAACCAACCAAAAAAAAAAACTGACCAAAAAACCCAACCAAATGAAACAACAGACCTAAAAGGCATATAATTTGCTCTGCTTTAACATATAATATTCTGGAGGAGAAATATTTTCTTGATGACAGAAAAGAATTTTCCTTTACTCATATATTTCTGTGTTAATGGTTATTTCCTTATGCTTTGTTATACTGACTATTATTTAACTGGACTTCACACTAGTGCAAATAATTTTTCTGGTTTTGTCCTCCCACTCAGTGGGACAAGCTTTCTTTGGCTTATTATTTTACCTTTATTTTCTCTTCTTATTTTGAGCCTTCACTGCCCTCCCTTGTAATGTTTTCTGCAGACTCAGTGTTGTCAGAATCTGATAAATTGGTGTTTCTGTATGGAACATATTCCATACCTGCTCAATCCCTAATCCATCTGCTTACAACAGTGATTTTTGACAGCTCTGTTGCATTGGAGTTTTTGTCAATATTATTTAACTATATTGTTGACTGGACTGTTTCTCTGCTTCACAGATTTTGTTATTTTATGACTGCTTCAAGAACTTTAAATTATCATGCACAAAGTTTACTATTTAAAGTGGAATGTAATTTTTTTCCTATAACAAAAGCAAATGTATTTACACTAATTGATATTGATGCTGCTTACATTTCAATATTGATGTCCCATAATGCGCCAGCAATCAACATTAAATCAGAACTCAAATTCCTAAGAGGATGAAACAGAATAAATTTCCTGTCATTCCACTGAGATTTTAACTATGTAAATTACTGGAATTTGTTTTCTTTAATGCAGAGTGTAATTGTTTTGATCTTCAACTAAGATTTTAATTTTAATTCAGTCACAGATTTTTCTTTTGTACCCAGAATCATACGAAATCTATGGAACTGCATAAGAAAAAATAACAGGTATAAATATGGGGTTCATGTATACAGACTGGCAACAAATGTGATAAGACTGCAAAATTTCGAAAGGGCTGATGCATTTCAGTTAGGGTTCCCTTGAAAAAATGTTTCAAGTGGCTGGAGGACCTCATAGAATTGGACATGATGACCATTCTGCTCTGAGCTCTTCCCAGATACTTAAGGAACCAGATACAGAACAATAGGATGAAATTACTGTTTAATATTAACAGCGTAATTATTCCCAAATCCCTCCATATTGTAATATATTTTTAAGCTCTGGAGGGTTTTTTAAGCCCTGAAAATGAAAATATATTTGTCTATTAGAAATTAGTACATTTCCTTTAGAACTAAATGCAATTTTTCATATACTCTTGAACAAAGACATGTCACACTTTCTTACTTCTGCATTTTTATCTTCTGTTAAATTGCATAATTGTGATTTTTCCGCTTTAGTAAAATATAATTTGTCATCTGTTACTTCGATGAATAAATTGTTTTTCCACAGACAGAAGTACAGACTTTAATCTTGTCTTCATGCCTTTGATTGTCCTCCAAAGCTTTTAGCCTCAATGTCACAAATAGGAAAGTAACTTTTCCAATTTTGTTCCCCCACTGAGTAGTTTGTCCATATCTATTACGGAGACTGATCTGAAGGTTTTCTCTAATCTTGTGCCCAGAACTGTCTGGATCACTGTCAATTCCACTCTTGATGAATTCAGTTATATATTTATTTTATTGTAAAAATCAACTGATTAGTTTGGTGCATGAAAATATTTCCTCTGTCTAAATTTACATTACAGTTGAAAAAGTGGCAAGTTCTTTTCTTCCTTCTTAGTCACTTAAAAAAGATTTTGGATCATGATGGAGTTCTGTGTTGCTTTGTTTTCTTAGAGGTATCACACACTTTTCATTGAGGCTAATTTATTGTCTTAGAGAAAGAAGTTATAAACTTATATAAAGTTATAAAGTTATATCATGCTTTTTGTTCTTGCACTAGTAAGAGGATGTACAATCATCCCTGGGGAAGCTGGAGAAATGGCAGGGCCTGTTTGGAACACAGGTGAAAGACAGTTTTAAAAATATTGAGAAATAATTTAAAATATATCCACATTTTGGAGATTTATTTTTGAGCAATGATAATCACCCTGTACTAGAAATAGTCCAGATGGGATAGAACATAAATATAACAGGAATATGAAGATATAGTAGCAGACTTCTTAAATGCAGAAGGCACTGCAACATTTTAATCATCCTGAAAGAACCCAATTTGTATTCAAACAAAGAAAAACAAATGTTTCAAGAAACTTAAGGTTGAATTTAGACTTCTATGTCAAAGAAACCCCCCATAGTTTCCTGACTATACTTATTTGATTAATCTCCTGCAATATTCCTTTAAAGCTGTACTCTACTGACTATTTATATTACATGTGAAATATCAGAGCTAGCATGCTATATTTTTCAAGCATCCAGAGGCTCAGCATTATTTCAGCTGCAAATGCTGTGGTAATAAATAAGTTTGATGCAAAAATATAGGGAAAAAATATTCAACAGCCTTTTATTTCCAGACATTAAAACTTTTTAAAAAGGAAATTCAGACTGATGAAGTGTGTGTAGTAATAGGGTTCCCGAGATCTGTTGCAATACTTCTGTCTGTACCTGCCTTAACAATGGGTACCACTCATTAGCCAAATAGCAACGAACATGCAGAGTGAAACAGGGACTGAGGATCAATATCCACGCTGTATATATGTATATAGTACACATACATTGTATATTGTATGTATATGTGTGTGTGTGTGTGTATAATCTGTGTGTGTATATATATATATATATATATATAAATATATAGTCTGTGTATTTATAATATGCATACATATACATGTGTCAAAATATGTAGGTAGAGACATAGACGTATACATAGACAGAGCAATTCCTCTGGAGTAGCCTTAGCTCCAATTAAAACTGAAGGTCACCACCATTTGGAACACTTTACCTGTCCTTTCAGTCTAGTTTCAGTTTAGTTTAAATTCAATTCTTCTACTTCTAATCTGAGCTAGGACTCTGAAATAGTTGTATCCTGTGTAACAACATTCTTCTTCTAACAGACTGCAGAGTGCCAGGCTTTTTTCCCTAGTAAATATCCTCATTTAAACAACAGTTGCTCTCATTTTCAATTTGATAGCCATAAACACATATTCACCATTTTGTACATTTGTTGAAAACAAAGGGAAATTGTGGGAAATTAATTTGTACAAAAAAATTATCACAACCTTACAGGAATACACAATGTCTTTATTTATGGCCAGTTGGGATTGAAAAGTTGTATTTTACACATTCATTGAAAACCACAGCATTTTTCTGTGCAAATTTTGCTTGTAGCTTGCAACTTCCTGTTATGGAGAAGAATGGAGTTGTTAATAAAGAAACATTGCCATAATGTTGTCATCTCTCTGTTGTTTAAACTTTCAGTTTTTTGATGTTCTTTAGTCCCCTTAATTAATCGGTTTCAAGTTTTTGTTCAGATTACAAAAACAGGGCATAATAATATGCCCTTCAAGCAGTTCATCTTATATTGTACATTTTGACAAATTTCTCCTTATGAAGTATATTTTTACTTTCTGTGAAGGACAAGAATATCTTAAAGGGATATAGTGACTTTGGAAAGATCAAAGTTAGCCATTTTGAGAATTTACCTCTTTTACCATCCCCAGATTTACCTTTAAACAGTAGTTGCCAGTGTCTGATAATTCTATTTTATTTTTAACTTTATTTTTTTAGCATTGTTTCCCACACAGTGTAACATCACATGAAATTCTTATGTGGCAACATATTTCTTGCTTCCATTAGCTTTGCAGAATCAAGTTAATGGAGATGCTTTTAATCACTCTAAATTCCAGCCTTAAAAAACCTTGATTACATGATCAGTTATTTAATGTTTTGTTACTAGTGCCATGTCTCATGACACGGAATTTTCTCACATCATGCAGATCTACAGGACTTTCACATTATGGTGTTCCCATCTTTTGTTTCCATTTCAGGTCTCAAACTGTATTCTAAACGGACTATAATTCTTTGCTGGGTTTTTTTTGGCTTAGTTTCTGTTGTTTAAAATATTAATATTTTTGTTTCATTAAATATTAATTTTGAAAGGTTTTTTATTCTCCACATAGCTAACTGTTAAATTCTTTGGATAGCTCTTTTTTCTGACTAAACTTTCACAAAGTATTTAAATATTTTCAGTCCTTGTAAATTTAATTTATGTTTTGTTTAGGTTTTCATCTGTAATGATAATTTAGAACAAAATTTTGGACAGGTCTATATCAGTACATGACTTTCCTATAGAATTCATCTATTTCACTAATTGAACTTAGTTGATTTGATCCCTAAGTTACAGACAAATAGAAAATATTGTCACTACACTGGCAAGTCCTTTCTTGTCCCTGTCTACTGTGTTCTTTTCCTCAGTCCTTTAGTCACTCACATCAAATGCTTACAGTAACAATTAATTCATTGTAATTATGGAATAAACCAGTTTACCATTTATCACCTGTTCCTATTCCAAAAGTAGTGGATTTACTTCAGTTGCTGAGCATGCAATGAAACTAAAATTCCTATTCCAAAAGTAGTGGATTTACTTCAGTTGCTGAGCATGCAATGAAACTAAAATTCCTGTCAACATGTTACATTTATAATGGTGAACAAGCTTAACTCAGTCATAAATTCAAACAAAAGAAAAATTTCTCTTTTTTAAGGTGTTTTTTGTAATGAATAACATAATCCATACTGTTCAGTGATCACACATGAAATAAATATACAATCTCTGAACTGTTGTGTTGGTTTGAGGTTTTTCGTGCTGCTGTATAATACAGATTTGTAGCAGCTGCACCACCATCATGATGGGACAACATTAACTTCTAGTGCAGGACTTCTAGAAGTTTTTAAATCCCAACCTCAGAGATATCTGCCACTGACGCCTCACTAGCCAAGTCTGCAAGACAGGCAAAAATTGTAGAAGGGTCTCATCACTTCCTGTTATCTTGCTCAAGTAACTATGCCCTTCTCTAGCTATAGAAATCCCAAATATCCCCTTTTATTTTCAGAGAGATACGAGCACCTGAAGGTCCAACCTGCCCATGTTTTTAGATATGAGTCAGGGGCATGTGAGTCAGTTGAGAAGGCAAATATATTCACAAGAATAAAAGCCATGGGGGGAGGACCAGATGATAGGTCAGAGAGGAAAGAATTTGGCAGACACAAGACATAACAGGGCTTTGTGCAGAGAGAAATCAAGCTGAGAAGTCAAGTGCTGTGAATTACAGAACCAAGTGCTATAGCAGTGTCAATAGAGTGGAGCAAGTTCATGAAATTGAGTCTAACACCTTTCATTTGGGAAAACAGCACGGCACCTGTGAGATCATAGTCTAGGTAGTGATATTCGTGGTGGGGAGAAATATGAGATTCATAATCTCAGTGGTAGTAGATGAAGGTCTGGGATCATTTGATAGATCAAAAAAGATAAATTTGATAAATTCAGCTTTGCTTTGAAATTTAAAAATTGACTAGCCATTTAGTGACCCAGGATACCCAGTTCTCATTACAAATAATCTGTCGAACAAAAGTGGCATAATTGTATCCCAATGAGCTGTTTCACAAACACAGAATTCTATAACTTCACCAAGATATTAAATTCTTTCAAAGCTATTTTTCCTCATGCTATGTTTGTATAACCAATATTTACTTGTAGTATTCAGTGATAAACTAATTCAACATTAGCTATGCAAGATCATGATTTTTTCTGCATGTATATAACACAAAAAAATAAGGACATTGGTAAATATTTTATAAAATGAAGTGTAAAGATTGTCCTAGAAAGCAGTTATTAAGCTTATCCAAGTTGATATTTTTAATATTAATTAATAAAGGAATGAGTTTATCATCTGTAGAAGTAAAATACAACTGAAAAATGTATCAAAATATTTTCCATAAGACTATTATATTATACAAGTTAGTACACATAGGCAATATTTTTTGTAAGAAAATACTAATTATTATAACTAAGGTGTTAGCTATTGTATGAGCCCAATCATAATGTCACTTTTCTGTGGTCTAAACTAGGATTGCCTTTGAAATCATAATACATATGTTCACAATTAATTAGTCTTTGTGTACTGAAGCGGAGAGTTGCACTCTGAATCAAATGATCAGATCTGAGGATTGCGACAGTGGCAAGAAATGTCTGAGCATTGCTACCTGATGTGTGAATTTTGTTGGAGAGTTATGCAGTTTGTTCTAAATAAATGTAAATGACTGAGAGTGGTTTTATGATAAGACAGTTGTGTAATAAAGTAAAAAATTATAAAGAGTTAGAAAACACATCATAACATAACAGGTTAGAAAATTACAGGAATGACTGAGGGAATTCATGGTGCATTCTTCTTCCCAAAATTATGTGTATTAAAATAATGTTGCTGCATTATATTTTTCTTTATAAAAACATTTCCTCATGTAGATAATGGTAATTCTTTGTAAGGATAACTATGGCATAATGTGCAATTATGGCATAATTTACAGTTATAACCAAGACTGAAAAACACAGACATTCAAATAAAATTTGAAAAACTGTAAATTATATATTTTTTTGACATTACAATTCCTATAATCTCTTATACGGATATAGTTTGTACAATACTTTATTACTTACTTCAGTTTCTAGTATTATAACGGCTTCCACCTGCATATGTGCGGATTTGAGGGTGGGGAGTGTTGGAGTTTTCATTTGTAAACATGTACAGTGTTTTCCACATCTGTTAAACATTTTAGTTCTTCCAGAAATTTTTCAAACTCACTTTAATCCTTAAATCTCACTAATATGTACACAAAATTGTGTCTGTGTCATAATTTTTTTTTTTGTAATGATCTGGTATGGGAAAAAAATGTTCATGCATACAAATAGATTAATAATTCGCTTTCTTCTGACTTTTCTAACAGCATATTTTATATTGAAGCACAAGTAAAAGAAACCTAATCCTGGCAAGCAATATGACAATAAAAAGTGGGAAAAAAAGGATCATATTGACAGCAAAAATTCCAATTTAACAAAGAAATATTCATCTAATGGCTTCAGATTTTACTTAATGATCTGTTTATTTTGTTTAAATAAAGTGCCATTGTAAAGGTATCTACAGAGATTTAAAAATCAAAAATTCATCTGAAACTGTATTTAAAAATATTTTGACTATGATGGAAAATACAATACTATTTGTCCTTTAAATAGTATACCAAGGTTTGGGAGAAAAAACAGTTCAGCTTAAAGCTAAGTAGAAAAAAGGCGAATTGTCTTCATGATTGCTCTAGATCAATGCAGAAAAATTATGATGGAAATAAAATTATTTTATTTCACTGTACTTTTAAACACATCTTTAATTATTTACTGGACTCTACTTGTGTATGTGCATAGATTTATATGTGGATGTGTGCATATATGTTAATGAATCTGTGGGCTTTCATTTTCATGAAACAGAACCCAAATGATTGACTGATAATTGTACCTAACTTAATTTCTGACTTTGAACAATCTGACTGATCCTAATTAAGCTGAAGGTTCAGTTTGCTATTAAAACTTATAATCTTATTGTGCCACAGAAGTGTTTGCTTTTCATGCAATTATTAATTAGATAGCAGATTTCCTCAGTCAGAAAGCTTCATTGTTTAGAACTCTCTGTGTAATATATCAGTAACAACAAAGACATTCAGTTTGACAGATCATTGTTATTTATGATAACCTAAACCTTCATTTGGGATCTTAGCTGATACATAACTTACAATTGAAGAGACAGACCTTGGGAATAAAACATTTTAAAGTCAATTTAACTAGGAATAAAATATAATTCTACTGAAAAATGTTCGTGAAGATTTTGACTGTGTTTGGACTGGAACTCTTATTTTTTAAGGTGCACAGATAACAAAGTCACTGTGAGAGGGAAAGTATACAGACTGTGTTACAAATATTTTATGTTTGCTAAACAAATTGCATGAGTATGTAAAAATTATTGCATGCTACAGCATCATGCAGATTCTATGATTTTAGGCAATGCCTGTCTCTGTGAATGTCCTGCTCCAGCACTTTGCCTAGGCATTTGTTTAAGTCAAATGGTGTTACTGTGTATGTGATGCCAAAGTTCCAGAGATAAAACATTTGTTCTGTGTTCAGTAATTGCATTTTAACCTAATTTTGGTATTTTTCTGATAAAATATGAGCTGAAAGCTTTCAGCTTGTCACTGAAAAGCTTAAATAACATTGTTCACTTGAGAAATCTTTGAGATACAAATCAGCTTAATAAAAACATTTCAAGGCAATATGTTGAATCACTCTAACAAAACAGAACTGATGTTCAGTTCACTTGACAGATTGTATTTCAAGCTAAAAATACATTACTGAGTACCATGTTTCTTAGTTTTATTTGAGGACGTAGATATGTTAACACATATAGATCATAATAATTCTTATTTCCTGGTGTAAACACTTTGACAAATAAGATTATTAGCTGAATTGAGACATCACTTATTAACATACCACACATCCAGAAAGAGGCATCTAGTTTGCAAAATAATCTGGAGCAATTGATAGGAACTTCCAGTAGTTCATGAAGAAAATTCCTTGCCTGTTTACAGAGAAAAGACAGAAATGCATAAAGGTATCTTTATATATATGAGGTATGGTGAATACTGGCATGAACTTTTGGTGCAAATGAGCCTTGGTATACAGTGCTGGCAACTCTTGGATGCAAGCTAATTGACCTTCTGTTTCAGCAGAGTCATTTTGATTCATTTCTTGTGCACTAGATTCTTTTTTAAACAGGCATTCTAACAAAAGATCTAGCTCATTCAAATAGAGCTTTAAAAAAAAGTGGAATTTGTGCTTGATGTATTTCTTTATATATTTCTTTTAAATGTCACCTATTAAAGAGAATCTGACCCTTTAAGACACACACATTTTGTTTGGAACACACAAATTCATGTCTTATTGTAGTCTATTTATCTTCTTTTAGGAACAAATATCTTGTAAATAGAATTTTTGTGTCTTTTACTCATGTTCCTTCCTTCCATTTCTGTCAAAGGCAACAGCAGAAGAGCCAGTGAAAAAATATTCCTCTACATATCTGTGCTTATGGACTGGAGTGTGCCCTTTATTTTCAAGCTGGAGAAGAAAATTTTCCATGGTAGGGGAGAGATGATCAAAGCTGTAACAAAGGAAATGTTTTATCTTCACTTATTATAATTCCTCATATTTTTACACTATAACAATCAAACATATTTTCCTACAAAGATAACAACACGCATTTGTTAAGTAGAGGTCAACTCTACGAAAAAATGCACTTGCAATTGAAAACATTGAGATAATGAGAATCAGGACAAAGAAAATCACAGAGGAATCATTAGCTCATATTAGATAATTAAATATAATAGTCACATTGTACAATGCCTGAATAGATACTTGGAAATCATAACACATGAAAAAAAATTTACTGTTAAGTATATCAGAAAAAAAAAACTAAAAAAAGAAGAGGATAGAATGTCTTTTCTAAAGAAAGCACTTCTCATTACTTTTTAAAAACAAAGTTTTTATAGTTTTGGCTGGGGCAGAATTTTCTTCACCATAGGTCATATGGGGCTGTTTTGAATTTGTGCTGCAAACAGTGTTGCTAACATAGGAATGTTTCTGCTATTGCTGAGCAGTGCTTAGACAGAATCCAGACCTTTTCTTCTCCTGGTATCACCAGTGAGAAGGCTGGGGCTGCACAAGAAGTGGGGAGGGGACACAGCTGGGACAGCTGATCCCAAATGATCCAATGCATATTCTATGCCATGTGGTGTCATGCTCAATACATAAAGCTGGCGCAAGAGAGAGGAAGGGAGGGACATTCAGTTGGTGGCATTTGTCTTCCCAAGTCACCATTACATGTGATGGAGTCCTGCTTTTCTGGGGATGGCTGAACACCTGCCTGCTCATGGGGAGTGGTGAATGAATTCTTTGTTTTGATTTGCTTGTGTGTGGCTTTTGCTTTACCTATGAAACTGCCTTTATCTCAATCCATGGGTTTCCTCACTTTTACCCTTCCGATTCTCTTCCTGACCCCACCTGGGTGGGAAGTGAATAAGTGGCTGTGTTGTACTTAGATGCCATCTGGGGTTAAACTACAACAAAATAAGACTGGTTTACTTTATATTTAAGTAATTTCAAAATCACTTTTTTTTTTTAATAATGCCCACCCACAGTAATTTGGGGAAATAATAGCAATATCTTTGTATCATATTCTTCCAAAATTACTATGTGTATTGATTACTTACAATAGTCTACTTTTTATTTTTAGTGTTAGTAACACCAAAAGATGTTTTCCTGAAAAGCTTTTTTTTATTATCACACATCTCAGAATTGTTAGCAATGGTTCCATATTAAAACATTTTTATTCATTCAGGAATTAACTGAATTCCAGGGGAGCTACTCATAATATATTGCTTTTACATGCCACCAAAACTGCAATATTCTCAAGATTATTTCATAGTACTTGAATACTCATGCAGACACCCTTCTCTGAGAATCTGATTATATGTTGGGAATTTCCAAAACTCTTTCTGGTTCACCAATTTGCTGTTGGCAAATGCTCAGACCACAAAGACTTGAGAGGTTCGAAGAGATAGCACTGGTGCAGCCTCACCTTGAATGTTGTGTGCAGTTTTGGGCACTGCAATATGAGAAAGATATTAAACTATTAGTGAGTGTACAAAGGAGGGCAACAGAGACATGAAGGGCCTTGAGGGGAAGCTGTATGAGGGGAAGCTGTATGAGGAGAAGCTGAGGTCACTTGGTGTCTCCAGGAGGCTGAGGGGAGATTTAGTTTAGATATTAGAAAAAAGTTCTTCACTCAGAGGTTGGTTGGGCATAGGAATAGGCTCCCAGGGAAATGCCACAGTGTTAAGAGTGACAGAGTTCAAGAATACTCTCAGGTACATTGTGTGTCTCTTGGGGCTGTCTTGTGCAGGGACAGGATCTGGATTTAATGATCCTTGTGGATCCCCTCCAACACAGAATATTCTGTGTTTCTGTGAATTTTTTCTTTCTGATGGTTTAGTGTGAGATGGGATGAGATTTGGCTCCCCAGTGAGACAGAAAAATGGTTTTCAAGAAACTAAGGTTCTTCTCATAAGAACTTATAGGATTTTTGACAGCAGTGTGACTCTGCATGCAGCAGGCTCTGCATCATGTTTAGCTCACAGTCTGAGCTGTTTCGCTGCTTGTGTTCAAAGCCAACCCTAGTGATTGTCTTCTTCTGGGAGTTGTGAGAAGGTTCATCAGAAGCTTCCTTCCTCCTCAGGCCCTTACCCTAGCCACTGCTTAAGCTTCAATTTAGGGTGCCTGTGCCTCACCACAAACCTCCCTGATCCTAAACTGAGACCTTGCTTGGCAAACTTCATATCCTGTCTTGACCTAAGAGCTTTCTCAACTTTAAACTCATTTGGGTACCCTGACTCTTGTCTGAATTGAATTAGTTTCTTTGTAATGTCTCTGTTCAGGTGCAGTTTTGGGGATGAAGCTCTCTCTCAGGGTCTGTGGGAACTACTGGTGCACCCAAGGGTTGAACACTGAGTTCTACTGTAGACTCAAGGGAAACTTTGAATATTTTTAGAAAGCTAGGGAATATTAAGGATTATAAATTTAGAGAAGAAACTTTTATCTCAGCTGAAGATTAGGAATTTGTTAATCATTTTCCTTTCTTCACTATGCTTGTGAAACCTGATTTCCAGCTATGATAGGTTAACCCACATATTTGATCTGGGAAACTCCATTGATGTAATCTTTTTTGAACTCAGTAAAATTCTTGATACTGTTTCTCAGATTATCCTTCTGGACAAAATATTGCATATTAGGTGATGAGTGAGGAACTGGCTCACAGTTTGGGCACAAAGGATTATAGCAAATGCAGTAACATCAGGCTGGCTGGTCACTAGTGGGGTTCTGTAGGGCTCCATCCTCAGAACAGCTCTCTTCAGCATTTTTATTAACAACCTGGATGCACTACTTGAAAGAATGCTAAGTAAATTTGTTGACAACACTGAATGGGAGGACCTGTTGACTCCCTCAAGGGCAGAGAGGCCCTCCCTGCAGAGAGATCTCAACAAATTAGAGAGGTGTGTAATCACCAACTATAAGAAGTTTAACGAGGGAAAGTGCCAGGTTCTGCACCTGGAATATGGCAATCCCTGTTGTGTCAAAAACTGGGGAATGAGAAGCTGGAAAGCAGGGCTGTGGAAAGGGACCTGGGGGTCCTGGTGGATGGCAAGTTGAACATGAGCCAGCAGTGCCCTGGCAGCCAGGAGGGCCAAGTGTGTCCTGGGGGGCATCAGGCACAGCATCACCAGCTGGGCAAGGGAGGGAATTGTCTGCTCTGCTCTGCACTGGGGCAGCCTCACCTTGAGTGTAGTGTAGAGTTTTGGGAACCATAATATAAGCAAGAACAACACTACTCCAGAATCAGAGCTGAAGTGAGTCTTTAAATATGACAAAGCACAATGTTAATCCAAATAAGCTCTCTGATATTTGATGATGTAGAATTATACCACTACTTTTTTTCTCTTTTGCTGTGGAGTATTAGAAAAAATCACTATAGTAGAAGTCAATGATACTGGATATCAGATATATAAACCAGATGATTAACTGAAAGCCCTATAATGATTATCTAATTATCTTTGATTAGATTGGTCATAGAAAATATATGCATTATTTGCATTTGTCCCTATATTCTAAAAATATAATTGCTATATTGTTGGATGCTGTGAATAACTGCTAAAAGATATCTGTGCTCTTCAATACTGACATAATTCCCTGTCTATAAATGTTGATCACTCTTAAACTGTTTATCAATCTAATTAAAAGATGTGTTTTTCTAAGTGACAAGAGAACTAGCCTGGAACACTTGCTCTAAGAAAAACCTCATGTTTTTTTTTTATTCTGTGTTTTAGTCTCATTCAAATACCTGGGAAGTAAAGTACTATTTCCTTTGGTTCCATCCATTGTCTGTGATTGTTAAAAATTGCAACTGAAACACTGAATATTCACAATAAACTTATAAAATGATCAGAAGTGACAGATAAATGAACTGTCAGATTTCATTTGCTAGGTTATTTGCAATATACATCTTCAGGTCTCATTCACTTGAATTCAGCCAGTTGTCAAGACAAAAGAACTCTTTGAAAGATTCTCTTCTGATATAAGATCTGTCTATGGATGCTTTACATGAGTAGGGTTATTTTTTTCATAGATATATTTAAATATCTTTTTTATTGATGCTTTGACTTAGTTTGACATTTATTATGCATGTCTTTAATGATGTTGCAGGGGGTCGTTAATCCAAATAAAACAGATTATAATTTGGTGTGGATTTTCAAACTGTGGGAAGAATATTATGAACACTCCTATTTGCTCCTTACTGGAAACTGTCGCTGTAGCATGCCTACACATGGAATAGAGAGTGAGATTACAGAGAGACAGATAAGAATAGATTCAATAAGAAGATATAAGAACATGGGAAAAGACTGAGGGGATCAGGTTCAGGGCTGAACCAGAAATGCATACTGATCATCCTTATTTTACATGTGAGTGTCCCCTTTAAAATCCTTTGCTGTCTATTCCCATTTTGCTTCTCCCTGTTTCACCTCTCCCCAACACATTCTCTCAGGGGCTGGATAGTTCTGTCAATTCCTACACCCCTCCAAGTTCAGGGTCTTCCCTGGTTATTATATTCTTATCAACTGCAAAGTCTAGGTCGGTCTTAGTGTTAGAATCTGTATTTTCTCCATAACCCATCAGTTAATGTGAGTAGCAACCTTTTTGTTTCTTGTCAGTGTCTCTCCTACAACCAGACAGCAGGTGTAGTGACTATAACTCAACATCTGAATTTTAAACCATATATTTTCTTCTTCACATTCCTTTGGATGCCACTGTTAAAAAAAAAGATATATATAACATGCTGAGCAATCTGTTTACATTGGCTGACTTTCAATAATAAAACTTCTCAGTCAAGTAAAGAGATTTTTGTGAGAGTTTTTGTTCCATTAGGAAATGAAAAAAAAACCCCAAACTTTTCATTTCACTGAACTCTTATTAGTCCCCACCATTTAATGATTTTGGTATCACATGCATGTATATACTTTTCCAAATGTTTTTCAGAACAAAACCACAGTATACGCTACCTGCTAAAAGATGAGTTCTTCAGATTCCATATTTTCTGCATCATGAACAAAGGGCTAGCAGTGTTACAGCCAGCCAATGTCCTGAGTTTATGCAGCATAAAGCGCTCACTTGAAAATCTGATTAATCACTTAGCTCACTAAAATTATGAATCATATAGTACTTGCTACATGTAAAATATTTTAAATAATAATTTACTTTAAAAAATATTATGTTGCCACTTTACAAGAATGAATAAATATTACGTCACATTCAGAGATTGCACATATCAGGAAAGGTAGTCTTTTTGCCTATTGTTCATTGACAATAAAGACATATTTGGCAGCCTTTTGGTGTGATTTTTGATGTTTTACAGTAACTGGAGGCAGTCCTAATGTCTGGTTTTCCCCTCACCTTCTTGTGCTAATATTGTTGTAATATGTTTCAGTCCTCTCCACAAATTGTTTCTAGAACTTTTTAAATTTAGGTCTATTATGGTTTAAGTTTGGCAAGTTGCTTGATTTTCTGATATGGAGAAAAACTTTCCTGATGTATTTACAATCTCAAAATAAACAACATTTTAATTATTCACCCCAACAGAAACGTTTTTGTAGCCACGAAAACTCAATGAATTTAACAAGAACTTTTATTTTCAGATGAGAATGCTTAGCAAATATTATAATCCAAAGTTAAAACTATCAAGGTATCATCAGAATAGCACTTTGGAGTAGAAATAAAATATGTTTTCTTTTCTTCTTTATATCCCAGGTGGTAATTGGTGATTCTGACAAGCTCTGATTCTGTATGTTTAACAAAGCTCTGAGCTTTCAAGATGTTATGCAATAACGGGTTTCTGATAAGAGAAAAAGTTCACATTTTAATGATGCTATATTGAGATTTTGACATCTTGCATATCTGTAGATAAATGACAGATTGAAAATTTTCAGCCATCTTGTTTAAAAGTACATAAATGTCATATAGTTAATTGACAAAAGAAAGAAAATAAGATTTCAGTGAATTACTGACTGGATAAGTGTCTTTTATTTTTACACTATATACACCAATAAAATATATATCTACCAAAGTAAGCATTATACTCATTAGTGGTATAACAGATGTAGACGAGAATGAAAAGGAAGTAATTATTTGGTTAATTGGTTTTCATAGCAGTAATACACAGTAATTTCAATATGAGCTTAAAAAAAATTAAATAATTTTATCTCACAATTACTAATTTTACTTTATTGTACAGTCTTCCTAGGCTATGCTGTAATGTTTCAAGTCATGTCAACAGGGAAGGTAGATCTCATTGTCAATATTTTCTGTTAATGTCTTTTTTTCTTAAATCCTTAAAATTACTGCCAGAATATCCCTTCCAGATTCTTAAATAATTTCCTAAATAATTATAGTTTCTTTAACTTTGCGAGGTCTGAATTGCATTGCATTAGTTTGATACTTCTTACTTGATTCTACTTACATAAGAAATCTCTGGTCATATGTCTAATCTCTCTGGAACTGTTAATTTATCTTTCTTGTAAGTGTTCCATCTTTTATTGTACTATCACCTATGAATCATATTCATGCAGTGTCCTGGAAATCTTCCAGAACATAAATGAGCATATTAAATAACACTGTGCCCAAGATAAGTGCTCCTTCTTCCTCATCAACAAATCCTTGCAATAGAAAAGCAATAATTTCCTATTTTTCATAACAGTTCTTTTTATTAAAAATTCCTTATGTGTGACGGTGGCCCTGGCCTGCATGGATCAGCCCAGCCCTGCAGGCCCACGGGAGATACCATCATGGGATTGACCACCCCCAGGCCTGCAGCTTGATGGTCCTGCCTTGGGCGTGGAGACGGGCCCTGTCCCCTCCCCTCTGTTGCCCGTTATGGTATTAGTTCTGGAAGGTTCCTCTTTGTTCGGTTGCTTGCTGTCCTCTGATTGGTTGATGATTGATGTCACCCCTCCCCTCGTAAGTCCTGATTGTACCACACTCCTGTCAATCCCGTATCCTGATCTCCCCATTGGCTCTCCCTGCTTCTGCCCTCCCCTTCCTGCGCCCTTTAAAAAGCCCTGTCCCGAGAGGTTCGGGGCCATTTTGCCAGGTTCCTTCCTACCCCTCTCAACCTCGTCCTCAATAAAGTTTCTCCTGCTTCGGCAAAACGGACTACGCCTCTCTTTGCCTGGGAGCTGGTTCTCGGTTATAGCTCGGAGCCATTGGATTTCGCCTCTCTGGCACTGCCTTTGGGCAGTAGTCACCCGCCTCTCCGAACTCGGCCTACTAGAAGGGCCCTTACGCTGCAACAATTGGTGCCCCATGCGAGGAGGCGCGGTCGACTGCAGCTGTCACCGGCAAGTGAGATCCGCTGTGGCAGCTCGCACCAGACTGTGCAGAGCTCCGTGGAAGCCCTGAGAGAACAGGGACTTCTCGGCTACCGACGACCCCAGACGGACGGCTTCTAAGTTCCCGGCGGCGGAGTATCGGGGAGACAAGGAGGTCACCCGTACCCAGGTAAGGTTGCTGCGGGGAGGAGGTTGGGGGGGGTGTGTGTGTGTATACACCCCCCCAACACTCGGTCGCCCGAGAACCCCTAGGGTCGTCTTTGGAGCCAAATAGTGTGTGTGTGGGGCCCAAAGAGCGTGCTCGTCGTCCGGCACCTTTTGTTAATTTTTCCCTTTTTGCCGTCTCGCTGGTGTGCTCCCAGTGGGTCTAGCCTTAACAAAATGGGATCCCGTTTGTCTAAGGACAGTACCATGCAAAGAGAGATGTACACTAACCTTTCTGAGCTTTTTAATGAATACCAAGTTCTTTTCTTCCCCAAAGACCTAAACAAATTTGTAAAATGGGTGATGAAGCATTGTCCCCCCGACTCCCCTACCTTAATTTATGATTTGAATTATTGGGATTCAGTTGGACATAAACTTTTGGCGGCGGGGAAAGAGGGAGATCACACTGCCAAAAGGGTTTTTGCCTTGCATGCTCAAGTTTAGAAGTTTATTAAAAAATCCCCTGCTAATTTGCCTCTCTACACCTCCTACCCTCCTGAATTTCGAGAGCAGAGTCATGTATCCCGCCATAGCGCGCCTGGCAGCTTCCAGCACCAGGACATCTCTCTGCCCCCGAGCGCTCCTATCCTTAACCCTTTCCCCTCTTCCCACTCTGCTGCTCCCTTCCCCTTGACTAACCTTGAACAAGATGGCGCTGGAGAAAAACAAAATGGCCATCTTTCGCGTGCTTCCCCTCACAGATCTCCCGCCGGCGCGAAAGACGGGATCCGCCCCGCGGATCCTCCCCCCTGCTTGTCAACCCTCACTTCCCTTGACCGAACTCCGCCCCTGACCCTACCTCTTCCGGTCGCGTCTTTCCCCGCCCAAGTGGCATCAGGGGGAGGGGTTGAGCCGTGGGAAAATCCCATGACCGCGTTCCCACGGTCCCCTCCTCAAACCACAACATCCGACCGCCATCTTGGCGGACCCGGAAGTGGTGATGCTTCCCCTCCTTTTGCAGCCCCTGCACGGCGTCGGCAACCTTCCCCTCTCCCCACACCTAGTCCCACTCCCTATAGAGCTGACAATAGCCGGCCCAAGGCGTTAGTGTGGCAACCAGTCTCCCTAGCTACCAAAGAAAAGCTTTGTAAAGCAGCCAAAAATTACGGCGGTGGATCCACCTATTTTAAATCGCTATTCCAATCTATCCTAAAATCAGAAGCCAAATGTCCAACAGATATAAAAGAACTAATTGGCTGTCTTTTGTCTGAAAGTCAACAGAAACAATGGGAGTCTAATTGGAAGAAAAGGCTTCAAATCTTGTTATCCTCCCGTCAAAGCGACCCCAATTACCAAGCTATAACTCTAGACCAACTTAGTGGCACGGGAAACTGGTCAAGACCACAGGACCAAATTAGAGCTGTGTCAGAAGAAATGCTTGCAGAGATTATTTTAGCAGCCCAGCAAGCCTTCTTTGCAATTCCTACCAAAGCTGAGGCTCAGCTCCCTTACATGTATATTAAGCAAAGGCCTGATGAACTGTTCGTTGACTTCATTGATCGACTAACTGCAGCAGTTCAAAGGCAATTTAAAAACATCAATGATCAAGATGAAATCATTATCCATACAGCTACGGTAAACGCCAATGCCAGATGCAAGCAGCGAATAAATTCGCTGTCCCCTGATACCCATATTACCGTCTCCTTACTAATCGACGCCTGCTCCAATATTCCCATTGACCCCCCTAAGCCCCAAGGTGCTCCTACGGTGTTTCCCAACGCTTATCCCAATGCTGCCCCCTCAAATACCCAACAAGGACGGAGACCCCTTGTTCCTTTGTTTTGTTACCGGTGTGGCCAATACGGCCACATTGCGAAAAATTGTCCTGTGCCTTATCCTAACCTATCCCCCTCGAGTCCTTCTTCCCCAGGCCCGAGCCCAATGGTACCTGGTCCCGCCATTCCTGTGCTAGCCCAGCCAGCTGTTTTCCAGCCACCAACCTCCCAGATTGTGCCCCCGGAGTCTTCAAAAAACTAAGAAACCAGCGCGTCGAGGCAGCGCGCGAGGACACAAGTGATGCCTCCGCTCCAGAAGTCACCACCTGGACTGCTCACGAATGGAATGATGGATCCATGCAGGTGTGGTGGACTCAGCAAATTACTCAAAGCAGACCATATGCCACCTGTTACATGCAAGGACAAGGTTTCCAAAGATCAGTGACTGGACTTATTGATACGGGAGCTGACATTACCATCCTCTCCCAGGATACATGGCCGAATCAGTGGCCTTTGCAGGAGACAGTCGCGCCCATTGGGGGCGTAGGTGGACAATCCCTAGCCAAACAAAGCGTCGAACCGGTGGATATCTATAATGCGGAGGGAGTGCCCGCGAGAGTGCGGCCCTATGTGATGGACATACCTTTTAACTTGTGGGGGAGAGACTCTCTCTCCCAATGGGGAACTCACATAAACATTTCTGCTCACCCTTCGGATTTTTAAGATCGGCCACTGATGAGCGCTCTACCCCGCGCCTAAGATGGCTGACCAGCGATCCAGTGTGGGTAGATCAGTGGCCGTTGACTTTAGAGAAACACAAAGCGCTCGAAGCCCTGGTCGCAGAACAACTCGCCAAGGGCCACATAGAACCCTCTTATAGTCCATGGAACGCTCCCATTTTTGTTATAAAAAAGGAGGGCAGGAATGAATGGAGGCTCCTTCAGGACCTCCGAGCCATCAATGCTGTCATGGAAACCATGGGGCCACTCCAAACCGGGCTCCCCTCTCCCACCATGCTGCCGCGCGACTGGAGCCTTGCCGTCATCGATTTGAAAGACGCGTTTTTCCATATCCCTCTGAATCCAGCCAACGCTCCAAGATTCGCATTCACGGTGCCAACCATCAATCACTCGGCACCCGCCAAAAGGTACCAATGGACAGTCTTGGCCCAGGGAATGAAAAATTCACCAACGTTGTGTCAATGGTATATCGACCCAGTTCTGTCTCCGGTCAGAGCACGGTTCCCTGGGGCCCGAATTTTGCACTACATGGACGACATATTAGTTTGCACTCATGAGCGGAGCCAAACCGACTCTGCTCTAAAGGTGCTGCAAGAGACTTTAACTAAGGCCGGATTCACAGTCAGACCAGACAAAATCCAGCGAATGAGTCCTGTTAAATATCTGGGAGTTGTCGTCAGGGACCGAACCATTGTCCCTCAACCCCTCACCATCGGCGGGGAACCCCGCACGTTGAGACACCTACACAGCCTGTGCGGGTCGATCAACTGAATCCGGCCGCTCCTGGGGATTTCTACAGAGCAACTCGCTCCGCTTTTTAACCTTCTAAAAGGGAAAGAAGATCTAGACTCCCCTCGACTCCTGACGACTGAAGCCAAGCAATGCCTAGAAGAAATCCAACGAGCGATCTCCCTAAAGCAAGCCCACCGATGCGACCCCTACCTCCCCTTCGAATTAATCATCCTGGGAGAAAAACAGTACACGCACGGGCTCATTTACCAACGGGATGTTAAACTAAAAGATCCATTAATGATCATCGAATGGGTGTTCTTGCCACACCAGCTCTCCAAGACGTTGACCACACCAGCCGAACTGGCGGCCAAGGTGATCAAAAAAGCACGGCTAAGGTTGAGAAGCCTAGCCGCGATGGATTTCACGTGGATCTGGGTGCCATTTCACTTCAATGATTTGGACTATTCGTTTCAAACATGTGAACCTTTACAGTATGCCTTGGAGGGTTTCACGGGAAAAATTAAATCTGGCCACAAGAAACATAAATTATTTAACGCAAATTTCAAATTCGTCCCCAAATCACATCTTTCCAAATTCCCCATACCGGGAGCCCTAACAGTTTTCACGGACGGCTCGGGGGTTTCTCAGAAGTCGGTCCTGACCTGGAGAAACCCACAGACGCGGCAGTGGGAAGCTGACATCCAGGTGGTCTCTGGATCACTGCAGATTGCAGAATTGGCAGCCATGGTTAGGGCTTTTGAGAGATTCCCAGGACCTTTAAATCTGGTCACCGACTCCTGCTATGTAGCAGGCGTCACCCTCCGGGCAGAAAATTCGGCCCTAAAAGAAACACAAAACACCAAAGTGTTTGAGTTGCTCCTGAAACTAACTGCACTGCTTTCCCACCGGGAGCAACCCTATTTTGTAATGCACGTGAGATCCCACACAGACCTACCTGGGCCCATCGCGGACGGCAACCGGCGAGCGGACCAACTTGCTGCTGCAGCCATCTCACCAAGCACCCCCAACATTTTTGCTCAAGCAAAGCTCAGCCATGGGATGTACCATCAGAACGCATCCGCTTTGAGCAGAATGTTTGGCCTAACTAGAGACCAAGCTAAGGCCATCGTGACGACGTGCCCTAACTGCTCCACCGATCACCTGCCAGCGCACACAAGCGGCGCAAACCCACGCGGCATGGAGAGCTGCCAGGTGTGGCAAACCGATGTTACCCATGTCTCCCAGTTTGGCTGGCTCAAGTACGTTCATGTTTCCACAGACACGTTCTCAGGAGCAATGTTCGCGTCAGCCCACGCTGGCGAAAAGGCAAAAGACTGCATAAACCACTTTCTACTAGCTTTTGCCACCCTGGGCGTACCGCGACAAATTAAAACAGATAATGGTCCAGCCTACACCTCCGCCAAGCTGCGCACATTTTTTAACGAGTGGGGAGTCTCCCACATTACTGGAATCCCCCACTCACCGACTGGGCAAGCAATAATTGAGCGCGCCCACAGGACACTGAAAACAGTCCTGTCTCGACAGAGAGGCGGGAATGAAATTGACACTCCACAGAGGCGCCTTTGCAAGGCCCTTTTTACTATAAACTTCCTCAACTGCTCGTATGAGGAGCCAAGGCCACCAATTTTTCGTCACTTTGCCAATGATAGACGCTCCAAACTGACGGAACAACCGCCAGTACTAGCGAGAGACCCAGAGTCTCTAATCATCCAAGGGCCATTCCCCCTAGTCACGTGGGGACGAGGCTACGCGTGCGTGTCTACCCCGAAAGGACTGAAATGGATACCCAGTAAATGGGTAAAACCCTACGTGGCTGGGAAGGGGACAGAGAAGCCCCAAAGTCAAGAGAAACAAAGTTACTTCGCCTCAAAGAAAGCTAGGCCGGATTGGGCAGCACTCCGAACAGCTGGCTGGAAAGGCAGGAAAAGAAAGCAGAACAGGAATCCCCTACTTGAGGAGATTCCCTCTCAATCCTATATTAGTGATCTGGTGTCGTGTGTGTTCCCCCCCTGTGATAAGCCCAGAACCTCTCGAAGAATTTCCCCTGATTCCCCCTACCCTGTTTAACTCAGACTAAGGTTTTTGTTCTGTTGCAGATCCTCTCCCCTACCAGAGAACTCACCAAGATGTTCTCCTCGAACCTGCTCCACCTTCTCCTCTGGTCCACGATCTTCGTCAAAAGCGCCCTGAGCTGGATCGTCCCTCAGCCCAAAGCGAACGTGTGGACTACCCTGGCCAAAACATTGAAGCAAGAGGGGCTGTGTCTGGGCATGGACAAGGCGGAGGACCCGATGTCAACGTGCCTCATCGGGATCCCGTTGAAAAAGGGTGAGTTCCCTTTTTCAGGCAGCTACCGCGCATTTCCCGACCCGGTGAGCTCTTGGGATGAGTGGGTTGATCATCATCTTCCGTCGGGGAATGGGGAACCCCAGGAATTGGAGCTACTGGGGTCCACCCAAGCAGAACTGTGCGTCCAATTTGACAGCCCGCGCCGGTACAGCCCAAAATTTCCTGAAGGCATGGAGCATGACCCGGACGACCTGTATCCCATGCCGTTCAATCAAATCCACGTGAGCAAAAGGTACCAAGCCGCAGAGTGGTGCAATTTCACCGCGGCCAACCCCGCTTGGTCAAACGCTTATCCCAAGGTCTTGCCGAAAGGGATCTTCCTTCTTTGCGGTAAGCATGCCTGGGCGGGAATCCCCTCTCGTCTACGAGGAGGGCCGTGCACCCTCAGGAGATTGGTTACCTTAACCCCAGACAAGAAGCAGCTGTTAAATTGGAGAAATTCGGTCGGATTGGCTCGCCAAAAGAGAGATATAGTAAATCTGGACGAAAAATGTAATGACACTATTGTGACCTGGCCCCGATCAAAGAGAATTGCGGCTTCAATTCTGGTCCCGTGGGTAGCAGTCTACAAGGCCTTGGGTGACGTAGAGAAATTAGAATGCTGGCTCGGGAAACACGCAAGGCTGACCTCAGAGGCCCTGAGCCAGCTCCTCGCAGACAAGGAGGCAGTCAAGCACGCCACCTTGCAAAATCGTGCGGCCATCGACTTCCTCCTCCTTGCCCATGGCCATGGGTGCGAGGACTTCGAAGGTCTGTGTTGTTTCAACTTTAGCACCCACGGCAAAAGCATCGCCACGAAGATCCAAGAAATCCGGGACCAGATCGGAGACTTGAAAACAGAGACTGAAACGTGGTGGGGGCATCTTTTTGACAACTGGGGGCTCTCTGGGTGGGCAGCTTCAATTGTTAATACAGTACTGTGGGTTTCTTTGTCCCTCCTCCTTATTATTTTGTGCCTTGCCATTTTCAAAGCACTGTTTGTTAAGTATTTAATTTCTCTTTTATTTAAAAAGAAAGGGGGAGATGTGACGGTGGCCCTGGCCTGCATGGATCAGCCCAGCCCTGCAGGCCCACGGGAGATACCATCATGGGATTGACCACCCCCAGGCCTGCAGCTTGATGGTCCTGCCTTGGGCGTGGAGACGGGCCCTGTCCCCTCCCCTCTGTTGCCCGTTATGGTATTAGTTCTGGAAGGTTCCTCTTTGTTCGGTTGCTTGCTGTCCTCTGATTGGTTGATGATTGATGTCACCCCTCCCCTCGTAAGTCCTGATTGTACCACACTCCTGTCAATCCCGTATCCTGATCTCCCCATTGGCTCTCCCTGCTTCTGCCCTCCCCTTCCTGCGCCCTTTAAAAAGTCCTGTCCCGAGAGGTTCGGGGCCATTTTGCCAGGTTCCTTCCTACCCCTCTCAACCTCGTCCTCAATAAAGTTTCTCCTGCTTCGGCAAAACGGACTACGCCTCTCTTTGCCTGGGAGCTGGTTCTCGGTTATAGCTCGGAGCCATTGGATTTCGCCTCTCTGGCACTGCCTTTGGGCAGTAGTCACCCGCCTCTCCGAACTTGGCCTACTAGAAGGGCCCTTACACTGCAACACTTATCAAGAAATTAAAATGGGATATTAATTTCTGAGATCTTTCTTCAAAATAAAACTTCACTGTATGACCGAAATCTGTGTATACTGCATGTAAGGTCTTGCTGTATTAATTAAAATACAAGTTAAAAAAACAACCAAAAAAAAAAAAAACCAACAAAAATACCCAAACAAATTTCAAAAGCTCTTCAGTTGCAGGTATTATTTTTTTATGAGAGTCCTATTTCCTTTAATCTTTTTGCTCTGTTAATTTATTTTTTTTTTGGCTGCTTATAGGATAGATTTCGGTGTAAATTGGCATAAATGCTCTGTGTGGAGCTCTAAGGACTTAAAGTATACAGCTGCCTGTCTCAAAACACTGTCAAAGCCACAGAAGAAACTTGCCATAAGACACCACAGCTGTAACCTAAAATAAGCACAGACAGGATAAATTTCTGCCAGGAAGGAGTTTATTTCACAGCTGGTGGGGGTAAGATCTGGTTAGCACATCCTGGTTAATGTGTCTGGCCAAGAATTCCCCCTGTGGCAAACTATGGGAAAGGAAACAACAGCTCAAACACATATCACCAGTCAAAGTTCACCCAAAATTATAGGAACTGTATCTGCAACCACCCCATGGAGATTCAGAATGTGGATTGCATAAAGGTGGTACCCCCAGATAATAGACTTGAGATCCCCATCACTGAGATGCCCAGGGTGAAGGAGGACCAACGGGATGCCTCTGGATCCACAGTATCCAAGAGGGGGAATTATCTTCTGCTAAATCTCTTCTCTCTCTCTCTCTCTCACCCTCTCGATTTTTCTGCTAGACTATTATTCAATGTCATCTGTTTAACTTTGAATCTACACCTGTCTTTTGTTTTTAAGAAACAAGTCAAAATAGGTTCGACTTATTTTGAATTCCATTATATATTGATATTTTCATTGTACACAGATATATATATGCTACTTTTCTTATTTTTAAAATTATTTCTGATTTAATTATTATTTCATACTTGATTACTGATTTGAACTGATCAAAGTAACTTTCTTAATTAGTTGTTTTTATTACAAATCCTCCAAATTTCAATATGAAAGGTAGGCATAAGATTTCCCTTTAGAATAAACAATCAATTTAAGCAAAATATTTCAATTTATGATCATTACATTAAACTCCTTTTTAACTTGAGATTCCTCAAGCAATCTTCAATTCTTTTAAGTCTTCTTTTCCTGACCCTGTTTTCATTTTGACTATCACTGCAGGCATTTTTTTTTAAATTGTCATATTTTGTAACCATGTTATAAAATAAATCATTATAACACTGTATCATAATTTAACCTGATATTTTAGTATTTGCACATATGTGAATTAGTGGATTTGCTGATCATCATCTTAAAAAGAAGATTTTCAAATTATTTAGTCTTTTTGTAAGGGACCTTTATTGACATCCCCCTCCAAACTTGCAGATTTTCTCTCCCCATGTAAGCTACATTTTTGTAGTGCTCATTAATTTTACATACCTCCAGCTACATATCAATTCATCCTAGACATTTTTGAGTAAATTTCTCAGAGAGAAACTTCCTGTTCAACAGGAATGCCCATTTGATCAAATCTATTTCCCTTTATGTTTTTAACAGAGCTGACCTGCCTTTCATGATTTCCTGTTTTTTCTTTTACATCAAAGAGAAAAAACATTATATGTAGAAGTTATGGTTTCTGTGAACTTGGAACAATGGTTTGTAGTCCAATCCCATTCTGATTTTGTTCTGCAACCTTTTACAAGTCATTTAAAATAATATTTGTCATTATTTTTTTACAAAATTAAAGATTTTTTTCATTTGTAGGGTTCACTTTTTTTTGTTTTGAAACACTTTTTATTTTTAAGGAACTTTTTCAATTAAAATATAATGTCTACAGCTGAATCATAACATCTTCAAAATTAGGATATTTTTCTGTTAATCAAACAATTAAAACGAGAACCTACATCCAGTCATTAGACTTGCTTCTCATTTTATAATTTCATTGTTGATGTTAGGTGGTCTGTTTTAATTAAGACGTAAAATTACGCATCTTCTTTTTCTAAAAAATTACCCCTCCAAAATAAAAGGCACAGGCAACACTTGACCCGTTAACATCCCTGAGAGAAGTCAAAATCTGAGAATTTTTGCATCATGTCCCAGTGTGAAGTCAATCAAACTGTTCAAAACCTGAAAGATTTCTCTCAGAGAAGAGCCAAAACCAGATCAGTAAATTCCTTAAAGGTATTAAACTCTCAGGATTGTTTGCCTTGCCCAATGTTTAACTTGGGAAAGAAAAGCTGCATGTTTTATACAGGAATATCAGTGTTTAATTTTGAATTTTTCTGTCATTGACAAAAACTAATTATTTGAGAAATAACGCATTCTCAAAAGCTATGGAATTTTTATTTCCCTTTCACAACCAACTCCAGATCAAAAAATGTTCCATTCTACACAAAATACAACCACATTTTCATGCTGTTTTGCATGGGTGAAGAACACTGTGCATGGAATCCACAGCTAATCAAATTCACCAATAGCTGACATGTTTACTGTCCTGTACAATGGTCTTATTTAACTTCAGGTAAAATGCTTATTTTAGTTAGCATCTATTTTTCTGGTTTGAGTCCATATGTGGTATCTGACAGATTCAAGAGTATTTGACACTTTTGGAGTTACCTGGAAGGGGTTTGGTGGCAGAGGAGCTACAGAGGTAATTTCTGTAAGAAGATGACAGAAGCCGTTCCCATGTTGGACAAAGCTTGTTTCATTTGACTCCAAGACAGACCCATTGCTGGCCAAAGCTGAAGAAATCAATGGGTATCAGTAGTGCCTCAGTGATAACATATTTAAGAAAGGGTGAAAAAATGCTGCAGCATCTGTGAGAGAGAAGAGTAAGAATGTATGACAGAGCCCTGCAGACACAAACATCAGTGAAGGAGGAGGGGCAGTGGTGCTCCAGATGGCAGAGCAGAGATTGCCCTGCAGCACATGGAGAGCTGCAGAGGAGTAGATACCCACCCTGCAGTTCATGAAGGACTCCACACAAAAACAGGCGTATGTTCCCTGAAGGAAGTTGGGACCCTGTGGAGAACCCACTCTGGAGAAGGCTCCTCACAGTAACTGTTGCCCATGGAAAATAGCCCACAAACAGCAGGTTTTTGTCAAGACCTGTGACGCTGTGTCATGTCTGTACATGACTGTACCTTGTGAAAAGGACCCACACTGGAGCAGTTCACAAAAACTGTAGCCCATGGGAAGAGCACATTTTGGAGGTTTGTAAAAATCTGCATTCATTGGGAAATACCCCCCACTAGGCTGGGGGAAGAGTGTGAAAAGAAAGGAGCAGCTGAGATTAAGTGTCTCCTTTTTCCATCGCCTTGCACTGTTCAGGTGGGGAGGTAGAAGAGTTAAAAGGGAAGTTGAAACTGAGTGGAAGGGAGAGTTGAGGGGAAAGTATTTTAAAGGGTTTTTTTATTATTATTATTACTCACTTTCTTACTTCCCTACAAATGTCAATAATTTAAACGAGTTTCCCCAAGTTGAGACTGTTTTGTTGTGGTAGTACTTGGAAAGTAAACTCTCTGTCCTTATTTCTATCCTTAAGCCTTTTGTCATATTTTCTCCATCTGTCCTATTGGTGGAGGGGGACTTGATAGTGCAGCTCGGTGAGCAACTGGCAGCCAGTCAAGGTCAACTGTATTAGTTTGAAAACAAACCAGTGGGAGATCACAAGTCAGGATTATAATTTAATAGGAAAATTAAAAATAAATGCAATAATACAAGAAAAAAAACACTGACACAGTCAGATACAACCTGACACCCTGTTAGCCGGGGTGATGGTAGCAGTCCAAGTGAAATAGTTAGGTTGAAGCAGTGATCCTATGGAAATGCTAGTCTCTACCTGAAGGGCCAGTGGTAGCTCTTGTCCTCTGGGAATCCAGTAGACAGGGCTCACTATGCTCTTCAAGAGCCCAGATTATATCCAGGTGGGAATGCTTGGCTCCTCCCTCCTGGGCGGAACATCTCACAATAGGATGAGATAATTCCATGAGCCATGGGGTTGGTTCTTGATGGCTCATTGTGTGTTATCAGGGGTGAGTCACAGCAGGAAATAACAGCCAGTGCCCCACAGCTGGTGGTAATAGAATAATAAATACATCTATATTGTGACCTAGGACATCAACCCACCACAAGCACATGTGAAGGCCAAAAACGAAGCATCCAACATAACATTTTAAAGTAGTTGTTGAATTAGTCAGATATACTGAGCTCAGCAAACAGGGCTGCCAAGTAGGGACTAAACCCTTAATGGCTTGTGTGAAAGGGTACAGAGTAGAGGTGGTATCTGAGGCTTGAGGGGACTGGGAGAGAAAGGGTGTGACTATGGCAGTCCTGTGTCACAATAGACAGTCCTTGGCCTGCCTGGAGCAGCTCTCTGATCTCAGGTTGTTGGCTGTGCCTAGTGCTTCTCCCAGTGAGAAGAGAGTGTCACACAGTACAGCAGGATGGACATCTCATGGCTACACTAAACAAGTGGAGGATTCAGTCTCCCAAAATGGGGGTCAGAGAATGTTGTGACTTCTGACAAAAAAAAAGACATTTGTCTCTCCACTTCTAGATGAGCACTGTTAAAACTGGTAAGGGCTATGATGTTTTATAGGGAAGAGCAAGTTTCAGAGAAGATATTTGGACCAGCTCAGCTTGATCATGTACCAGCACCAAATGGAAGCAGCAAGTAATAGTAGCAGGAGACATCATTCTGCAGCGATCAGCATTTGTCTTCCAAACAGATTTTCTGTATTGTGAAGTTTATTGCTTGTCAAGAGCTCAATCTGGGACATTGAAGAGAAATTGCAGGGGTTCATCTGAATTCGGTCTTTGTCTTATTACTCATCTGCATTGACAGGGGAGTTTACAGGCTGTAAAGCATGCAACATAGCAGCTCAGGGAGCACCTCAATTCTGTCAGAGGGAAGGACTTACATGTGAGCAGATGGATCCAGTGATGAAATCAGTGCCTGGTTGGTTGCATGATATTTCAGACCAGGCTTTGGCTTTTCTGACTATAGCTCTCTCTCTGAGAAATTAGGATTACTGGGGAGAGATAGAATACACTTGGTGAGAGGAGAAATATTGCCTTTGCCAGCAGGCTTCTTAACCTATTGAGAAGGCCTTTGAAATAGGGTCACTAGAGGCTTGTGATGGATACACTTGACCCATGGCCATACTTTGGATTGGATTGAATAATGAGGAAAATGACTCACGCCCTGGAATAAATCTGTGAGCTGGAGAGATCCTGGCTCACATACAAGGAAGTGAAGATGCCTTAGAAAAAGATATTGAAAGGTAGTTTCAAAGCCCCAAAATGCAAGAAAACCAAAATATGGAATATCAATGCTAATAGATATATGTATATCTATTTAACAGATATATATAGACAGACAGTAATAATAGATATATTACATATATCTATTAGATATATGTATATCTATTATATCTGTACAGACAGACATCTATCTGTCTATACTACTAACAGCCAACTGCTTCACTCTATAAATATTACCATCAGGACAAGGTTCATTTGAGCTCTCCCTGAGTTGCATCTGGACTGTACACCAGGTATGTTTGCTTTCGAGCAGGGATGTCTCTCAAGGTTTGAGATCCCTTATTGAGGCTATGAGATTCTTCCTAGCTTAAGGCAGAAAGATTCCTTACTTGAGACAGATCCTTGGTAAGTGACTGATATGCTGAATTAATGAAACATTGCTAATCCATGTAGCTACTCAATATTATTACAAACTTTGTATAGATAATTCCATTCATCATAAACCATCACCTGAGTTTGAGACTAAGATTGGACCTTGCTGCATCTATGCTCCATAAGAACTATGGAACACAAGAAGATCCACTCACAACCTTGTGACTCAGCAGAAGGGTCTCTGTGCAAATCTTTCTAATTCAAAACTAACTTGATTTGCCTTTGTATCATTCTATGATGCAGTAATTAATAAGGTGAACCTTGCTACCAAACTTATGGAATCTTGGTAAACTGCTGTTAAGCTGTCTTAAATTTCATCAAATTTATTGAACTATATTATTTTTCCTCAATAAAACATGTTGTTGCTTCTTTCTTTTGAGTGAGGTGTGTTCCACATGACTGCTATACAAAACCAAGTGCTGCTAGGAAGAACCAGGATAGATTTTCCAAGGACAAATTGTACTTGAAGGGCCTCACTGTTTTCTGTAGTAACTGATTCTGTGAACAACAGTGGAAGCTGTTTATCCTGACTAATAAGGTGTTGTCGCTGTTGAGCAGCTAGCAGAGTAATGAAGGCACCAGTTCTCAGTGGCAAGAAGGAATGACCTTTATTGTTTTGATTTCATCACATATATAGAGTTCTCAAAAGTCACCCAGATTGGTCAGTCAGGAGCTTTCCCCCAGGCCTGATTGGCCAGGCCTGCACTGTCCAAGTTCTGGGACACTGTTCCAACAACATGCAAACTTTATCTTTATTTATAAAACACAAGAAAATTTCTCATGGGAAAAAGCTGTGCTAGCCACAAGGTGTTTAATATATATTCTTGTAGCCAAATTGGAATGGTGTACTACAATATGGAAAAGCAGCAGGAGTGCTGGCCTGTGTGTATAGTGGTCAGCTGTGAAAAATCTTTCAGGAGCACCTGGAGTGATGCTCCTCAGAGATGAAAGCTGGGGCCAGTACTACTCAACATCTTCATTACTGGTCTGTATGATGTGTAAGGATGCACCTTTACAAAGTGTTATTTTTGCGAACAAAGCCTATGAGAAGAGGACAGGACTGATACAGAAGTACCTGAGCAGGTTTCACCAATGGACTGAAAGAAGCTATATGAAGTTCAGCAAAGGTAAATGCACGAATAATTCCATGCAGCTGGGGACTGAATGGCTGGGAACTGTCTGCAGAAAAGGAGCTGGACTTCCTGTGGACAACAGGGTGAATAAATGTCATCAAGGAGAGCTTTCACTTTGGACGGCCATTGCAGTAAATTCAGAGTCCTGGATCCAGATTTTATTTCCCAGTAGAAAACAGACATGGACAAAAAACAACAAAGCAAGCTTAATAGAAGGCTGCAAAGATGATTAGAGGCTTGACATATGTGATATAAAGAAAGAGAATGAGAAAATTGTTTCCTCGGTTTTTGGAAGGAAGAATGGAGGGAGTATTTTACTGTGGTTTTCAGTGACAGGAGGAGGATAGAAGAAATGAAGTTTAATGGGTACGAGGTGCAGCAATAGAAATTTTGATTAGATTTTAGGAAAATATATTTACAGTGAGTGTGTTTAAATACTAGAACAGGTCGCCCAGGGAACCTGTGAAATCTCTGTTCTTGCTGATATTCAAAATGGGAGTAAATTCAACCCCAAGTAGTTTCAAATTTGAAGTGTGATCTGCTTTTAAAATGGTCCTTTTTTTGAGGGGCTTGAATTAATCCCTTCCAACCCATGAGTTTGGGGGTTTTTCTCTCTTTTTTTTTTTTTTTTGAATTCTGTGATTTTAAATGGATCCTATATCTCAACAACTTTTCCTCTGCAGTGATTCACTCCATTTGAGCTCACTGGTATGTTTCATGGCAGTGAAATTTTATTTGATGAATTCTGTAAGTAGAACTGTTGACAAAAATGCCTTAAAGATTTTTGTAATGCATAGTAAACCATTTTCCCTCAAATGTTAATTTTGTATAAATAAATATTGGGGCTTACATGATATCACTAAAAATTAATAGTGGACAAGGTTTTGTTCCAGTGCATAAATACTGTAATGTGTACCACTTTTTTAAAACACAATTTTATTTACATAAAAAGCCTTCATGTTTCTTGAAATTGTGTAGTGTGGATAGTAATAATGGATAGGAATGAATCAGTATATTAACAGGCAGACAAATACAGAGCAGATAATTTTTAAACTTCATATCAGAGTATGACTTCTGAAAAACTCTTACATATTTTTCCATGATGCCCATGCTGTTAAGAATAAGAGACTACATCAAGACAATTTTAACAGAGGCCGAAAAAACAATTGCGTTTTGATATGAGAACCTCTATAACAAATTCACAAGAAGAATATTCTACCAGTATAAGTTTTATAACATTTGAGTTCAAAGGTAAAACAACGGTTCATCGACATCTGCAAAAACATTTTCAAATGCCGACACTTAATTATAATCTTAAATAAAATCTTAATTAAGTCTGTAGGTCATTATAGGTATTGCTAGCAGGTCCGTGAAATGATAGTTTTTAACTTAAAGAGCAAATATTCAAGCAACTTCACAAAAGACTAAGAAAATTTATTTCTTTTCTTCATGGTATTTCCAGTAGGTAAATCTCTGTCTAAAGATGGCAAGGTTTTCTTTCATCCTTGGAGGTCAAATACTCATTATGTAGTGCATGGTCCATGGGGTACCAGATTTACCATGTAACTCTAATGATCTGAATAAAATGCATTTTTTTTGGCCTTGAGCTGCAGATGAACAGTAGAAACAAATAGAGGTTTTCCTAATTTATATTCTGGGGGCATTTCTGTTATTATTCTCTGGATTTCTTAAAGATCCTCCAGAAATTCACATTCTTTTTATTCACAAATTTTCACAATTAACATAGAACAAAATGTCCTATACATATACACACATATACACCGTGTAAGAGATTAGAAAATTCTAGGTAAATTAAAATTACCTCAGTACATTCTCATATATGTAGCAATTTCTCTTTTTTCAATTTTTCTCCTACATTTAAATTTTGTCTACAAAATATATATATATGTGCATTTTAAGCAATTTGCAAATAATCTGAAAATACTGATTATAAAGCACATTTATCATTTTTTTAGAGTTTTGTTTCTATATAAATATCAGGAAGACATATAAATATTTTGCAGAAATGGTCTGTAATCATACATTCCAGTCTGAATATGATCAAGAAGTTGTTTTAACTAGTGTCAAGTGCCTTTTGAAAGAATCAGACCCACTAGGCTATGTGAAAGTAGCTAACCATGTAATAAGAACTCCATTTACAAGGTGAGGTAGAGGCCTGTGAGATGAATAAATGCCAGATGAACATTAACTCTACTTACTGTACTGATAGCACAGAAGTGAGTGTCAGCACATAATAAGTGTTTCAGAGAAAAGGAAAATGTCTTGATTAAGTTTTCAGTAGTGGGAATAGCTTTCAGATCCCAAATGAAACAGATCTCATATGTGTCTAAGATATTCTTTGGTTTAAGCACACCAAGAATTTCCTTATGTAAAAGTCTTCTGCTAAATGAATCATTTTTAAGTCTAATCTAAAATTGTCATCTTCATAATGTTGCCTACAGGTAAAAATCTGTGTCCCTTCTCTGTCCTGCAGCATTAGATTTGGTTCTGTTGGTGCCACTGAACCCTTAAATATATTCTGCAGCTGACATATATCACTTAAAAATATGATATGCTCTGACATATTCCCCTCCAAAATCCTTTTAACATGCAGGTCATACAGCAGCAATGATACATTTCTTTGTGCTCAGACATTTTATTGCTGCAGGATGGATAAATAGATTTTTTTTTCTCTGAGAATATCTGTTTTCTGAAGAATAGCATATTTCCAAACCCTTTGGAAGAATGAGATTAAATAGTACTGCACATCTCATAAAGTAATTGTGATCTAGAAGGTCTTCCCATTCTGAGAAAACACTAAGTTTGTTATTAGAGGATTGCTTCAGGTTGCAGGCTAAGTTTAGGTAAAAATTCCTTCCTGTAGAGCCTCATCTATTATCTTTTGTCTGTATGTGGAAGAGATTTTTCAGTACTACACACATCAGTACCCCTTGCATTTATTTGTGATATTTCTCAAAAAGATATTGATTACTTGGTGCACAGAACTGTGAGGAAATATCTAAAATAAAATATTTGGAGAAGAATAGGTAGATCAGTTGAGAGATACAATTTATTTATATTGATGAAATAGTGATGCATATCTGAGTTTTCTGAGACTCACTGTGATGTCTGCACAGGGTTGGACTACAACCCTATAGCTAACAAAGCACACATTGGCTATAAGGTCAGTCCTTTGGCAGTCTGAGAACTCACAGATAGCACCAGTTATATTAAATGGAACTGCTGACATCCCTTTCTGTGAAGAAAATCTCCCTAATATCTAATCTAAACCTCCCTTGGCAAAACTTGAGACCATTTCCTTTGATGTTATCATTTGTTACTTGGGAGAAGGGATCACTACCCACCTGGATACAACCTCCTTTCAAGAAACTGTAGAGTGTGATATCATAGAATCATAGAATGATCTGGGTTGGAAGGGAACTTAAACATCATCTAGTTTCAACACCCTGCCATGGACAGGCACACCTTTCTCTAAATCAGGTTACTCAGAACTCCATCCAGCCTCACCTGGAACACTTTCAAGGTTGGGGTATCCTGTGCAGTCTCCCCTGAGCCTCCTTTTCTCCAGGCTAAACAACCCCAGTTCCTTCAGACACTCCTCATAAGACTCCTGCTCCAGACCCTTCCCTACCTTTGTTGCCCTTGTCTGGACACATTCCAGCATTGCTATGTCCTTCTTGTAGTGAGGGACTCAAAGCTGAACACAGGATTCAAGGTCCAGCCTCACCAGTGCCGAATACAGAGGGACAATAGCATCCCTTTTCCTGCTGGTCGCACTATTAGATACAGGCTAGGATGCCACTGGCCTTCTTGGCCACCTGGGCACACTGCTGGGTCATGTTCAGCTGCTGCTGACCAACATCCCCAGATCCTTTACCACGAGGCAACTTTCCAGACACTCATTCCCTAGCCTGTAGTACTGCATGGAATTGTTGCAACTCAAGTGCAGGACACAGCACTTTGCCTGTTGAGCCTCATACAATTGGCCTTGGCCCGTAGATTCATCCTCCAGATCCTTCTGTAGAGTCTTGTTACTCTTGGACAGATGAACGCTTCTGCCCAACTTGGTGCTATTCAAATGTAAAAAGTCTGAGTGAATACCTAAGAATTCCATAAGTTGATGAATATTTATATGTATTCATGAGGCTTGACATCTGCTATGCTGTGCATATTTATGATCTGGTTCTATGTTAGAGATCTTGAGGGAGGTCAGGCAGAATAAGCCCTTATTACTTTGCAGTGCAGCTTTTAATGTTCCTGAATTTGGAATGCACTTGCTTGGCAGGTTAAACGAATTGCCACTGCAGGCCTACTATGAATAATCTAAATTTCATGAGAAATAATGGAAGTGCATAAAATACTAAAGGACAGAAATTTTAAAACTTTCATATAAATTTTCATAAAATCACAGAATCTTTGAGGCTGGGAGGCATCTCTGGAAATCCAACTTCCTTGCTCAGACAGGATGAACTCAGGTCTTTGTCCAGTCAGGTTTTCAAAAATTCCAAGGATGGGGAGTCCACAAGTTCTTTGGGCAGGCTATTTCAGGATTTGACCACTCACAGAGTAAAAATTTGGGCCTTATCTCTAAATAGAATTTCTTCTGTTTCAGTCTCTTTAAATTGCCTCTTGTCCTGTCACTGGGCACTGCTGAGAAGATTCTGGATCACTCTTCTTCATTCCCTCTCATCAGCCATTTACACTGATAAAATCCCTCTGAGTCTTTCCCAGACTAAGCTGTCCCAGCTCAGCCTTTCCTTGAATTTAAGTTACTCCAGTCTCTTTGCCATCTTTTTGTCCCTTCTCTGGACTTGCTTCAGCCTGTCTGTCTTGTCCTGGGGTGCTCAGTACTGGACACAGCACTCCAGATGCATCTCATTTGTGCTGAGTAGAGAGGAGGAATCACCTGCTTCGCCAGCTAGTAACACTTCTATTGTGGCAGGACTTTTGACTTCCTTTGTTGCATGTCATGAGGTTCCTGTTAGCCCATTTCTCCACCCTGTTGAAGCACCTCTGAATGACAGGTCAATCGTCTGGTGTATCAGCCATCAAACTCCCAAGTTTTTATTATCTGCAAATTATTTGAGGGTCATTAAGGAATAAATTAAACAGTATTGGTCCAAGAATAAGCCCCTGGGGTACACCATTAGTGACTGGTCCTCAGGATGGTTTAATGCTTACAGTTAGATTCCTGTAAGCACTCATTTCAGACCGTTTATAATCTATTTTGACCTATTTTTACGTATATGTTCATTTATCAGATTATTATTCAAAATTTTAATTGGTAGAATGCCGTGAAACCCAACGTCAAAAGCCTTGGAAAATTCAAAACAAGCAATATCCTTCCTATCTCTCATTCTCTGAACCAATTTTTTCTCACTTTTACCCTTCTTATTCTGTCTCCACCCCACTGGAAGGAAATGAGTATTTGTGTGGGGCTTGGATGTGATTCAGTTAGGATTAGGAAAAATGCAAGCACTTCAAATGTGAACTAATTGGAATTGCTGCATAGTGACAATGCAGGTAGTGTAAATACATCATGGAAAGTTGTTAGCATTATTTCATATTACTGAATTAAACAGGTAGTACTGTTTATGTAAATACTATACACCAGTATTTTAGAAGGCTAAAAATGTCAATTTGTATTAACTATGGATAAGAAGTCATTAATCCATACATTTATTATTAATCCATAGTAAAGTTCAGTGGGTAACCACACATCATCTTAAAATGGTTGCAATCCTTAACTGTATTTTGATAACATTAAGGAACCACAGTTGTGAATCATAAAATTATCACTGTGCTAAGCAGTGTACAGTTACAGGATGGAAAAAATGATCACTGTTGTAAGGAGTTCAAAATGTAAGAGCAAAATTATTTTAAAATATGTTTGCAGATTATATTTCCAGCTAGTTACTGCATCTACAGCTAATCCTGGAAATTAAGGAACATTAGAAAATTTTTTATGCTCACTGGAGCTCAGGTGACACTACTGTAGTGGGTTCCCAAGTACTTTGGATTTACTGCAAATATAAAAGTCAAACTTTGGTTTTACTAAATGCGATTACTCTGGTTTCAACATTATCTAAGTGGAAATACAGTGGTATCATAAAGTCTGTTTATATTCAGTTTGTCAAGATTTCAAGGTGTTTTTAGTACAGAAAACCTGTTTAAATGTATTGAAAATAGATTCTTGTAAAGATTCCAGCCTGAAAATGAGAATTAGTATTTCAGGTATTTTTTACTAAATGCAAATGTAGTAATAGCAAATTAATACCTATAGTACATGATTTGTAAAGGGGAATTTTATAATAGTATATCAGTTATATCTAGTTTTCATAACACTATAGAAGTTTATTATAAACTCATTTTTTGGGGGGAGATAGTCTGTGTCCTCAAAGGTTATAGCCAAAATTCCAAAAGTCACCTATTCAGTTCCTCTTAAATATATGAAGACATACATAGGAATAAATTTTGTTCAGTTGTCAGTTTTTAGGAGAAAAAAAAAAAACTAGGGAAGATCTTTAGCTTTTGAATATACTGTTTTCTTAATTTCTGTTTTTTTAAGGATTTAAGTACTTCTACATGAGCTTAATTTTAATTTCCAAAGTCAAGAATGCGTATGACTCCCCAAAACTTGTCCTTACTTTTAAATTTGCTTTGCTTGTTTGCTTGCTTGCCTGTTTTATTTCTCTTTATAACTTCTGTACTGCTTAAAGGTCTTCAATCTGAATTCCCACCTTTTAATTTTAACTATATGTAAGGGTTCCCCCATTTTAGTTATGCCAATATTAAGAAATTGAAATAAGAGAACAAAAATCTTATCAGAACATAAAACTTCTGAAACAGTCTTCCATCGTAACAATACTGGATGCCAATTTTGAGTCTTGCGATTTAAAAATTTTTTAAAAAGGATACTCCATATAATATAATGTCACAATCAAAATTAAAAATAGTTGTTTTCCAAGGCAGCTGTTTTCCAGTCACTATCTGGGCATCAGTTTGCTTGTGGGACATGCTGAGTGGTTGCTTTCACATAACCTTTCTTTTCCCCCTTTCATTTATAAAACTTTTATATCAGCTTCAAGTTTTTCACTTTTGCTTTTTCTATTCTCTCTTCTGTCCCTCTGCTAACTATAGTTTTGTAAAGTACATTCTTATGTATAGAGTAATACTGGGAAATACAGGGAAAGGAAAGTACACCCACTACCCAACTCCAGCCATAAGAGTAAAGCATGGAAGTTGTGTAATTCATTTCTACGCTTGGGTAGAAACCAAAGGAGCCAAGAGAAACTCCTACCCATTACTTGTATTTACATTGGTCTTTTGCAAGCTGAGAAGAAACTCATCTAAGCAGTCCAGAGAGGAAAAGCATACTGCACTTGGCCCTTGGATCTGGAAATTGAGGGAACCTGAACCCCTGGATGCAATGAAACACACCTATTCAGAGGTCATCTGCTTGGGAAATTCACCTGTAGCAATGAAACCACATCACTTTGTTTAAGCTCATGATCTGAAAAACCTTCCCAACATTTTCTCTCTTTCTTACTCTTACACATATACTATAGAGCTGGCCCTCTAATTGCATTTTGAACATTCTGTCTTGAATGACTCTGACCAGATACTGAATCCCTATTTGGGTGAATTCTATGCTGAGTAGTTCCAAAGAAGAGGCCAACCCTTGACCATGCACAGACTGTAAGAGTAATCTGTGATATTATTCTGGTTGTCATGTCACTATTGCTTAATATGATTTAAGATTTAGGACTAAGAATTTGATGCTGGATAAAACAGGACCAGAACGTCTTCAGGATCAAATCAAGTTACTGGCAAGTTACACATCAGTAGATCAGTGAAGAGTAAATGAATAGAACTCACCAGAAAATAGAAACATGCAGCACACAAAAAGTTCCTCTAGATTATATGAAAGAATAGCAATAAAAGAAGCTTTTCATTATGGAGCTTTTGAATAAAAAATCTTTTTGATGTGAGCCTAGTCAGACAAACTTGGATATTCTCCCAGTTCCATGGCTTTTTTCTCAGTCATCTCCTTTCTGCCAGGAATGAATTTGTTTTAATGTAATCCTGTATTTCTAACTCAGAATCATCTTTTTTGTCTCACATAGCTATCCCATCTGTCATAAGGATTGTACTTTTTAAAATTTATGTAAGAGTTTCTAGCATGTATTATGGTTTTATGAATAGATATTTAGCATTTTGTATTTAGTAAACACTTGGCATAAATATTGTGTTAGAATTCTTTAGAAACAGGTACAACAATTGAAAATGAAACTAATTTTTTTTCTTGACTATTTTATTAGGAAAGTAATGCAGTAGAAATTGGCTGTGTTCACAGATTTACTCAGTAAAGGACTCATTAAATTTTTTCTTCAAAAATGCATATTTCTTCACTATGTTTAGAAGAAGGATCTGGGAGTTTTTCCTCCTTGTGCAAGGATGGATATTAGCGTAGCCATGAATACAAAGTTTAGTTTTGCCCCCAGCAGTGTAGCCACTGAAATTATCACACATAGCTGATTCAACAGACCAGAAACCACTGAGTCCTTCCAAGAACTCAGGTCACGTGATAGCCTTTATACCTGATTCTAGGTGTTGCTGTGCAACACGTTTTTCCCTCTGATGGAGAGTCAGGTTCTGAGTCTTTTTACTTGAACTGTCCAGATCTAGAACTGCTCCTGAATATCTGCATTCTGTCTCTGCTTCTTCCCTTCATACTTTGCTTGGAGTTCAGCTCTATCCTTGTGTTATGGTTTAACCCCATCTGGCAACTGTGGCCCAATCAACCACTTGCTTACTCCCACACCAGTAGGATGGGGAAAAGAATCAGAAGAGTAAAAGAAAATGCTTAGGCTGACATAATGACAGTTTAACAGGGAAAGCAAAGTGAAACAAGGAATTAATTCACAGTTTCCCACAAGCAGGCAAGTGTTCAGCCATCACCAGGAGAGCAGGGCTCCATTGGAAGTAACTGTGACTTGGGAAGACAAAGGTTAACACTCCAATTGTATTCTTCCTTCTTCTTCCTGCTGCTTTGGATGTTGAACATGATGACATATGGTATGGAATATCCCTTGGGTCTGTTGGCGTCAGCTGGTCCAGTTGCCTCCCTCCCCAACTACTTGTGCACCCACAGTCTCCTCACTGGTGGGATGGTGTGAGAAGCAAAAAAGTCCTCAATGCTGTGCAAGCATTGCTCAGCAGTATTTTATTATCTATAGTATCAATACTGTTTTCAGCATAAATCCAATGTATAGCCACATACAAGGCTCTGTGAAGAAAATTAACTCTAGCTCAGCCAAAACCAACACACCGTCCAACACACCTTGTCCTATTATTTCTCTCCAACATTCCTGAGTTTTATCTTGTCCCAGCCTCTTTCTCTGATATTCCATCAGTGAACTTTACAAACATGTAAATCTCTTAGCATCTGACATAATGGATTTTCCAAGTCCTACATCCGTCCTGAAGCTTGAATAGAATCTGACTCAAAATATTTTAAATACTTCAGTAATCATGATGAAAGTCTTTCAGTAAGAACTAATGGTTATAAAGATGGCAAGAAAGGTAAAATTACTTCTATGAACTGAGTCACTGAGTAAACTAGACCTATTCAATTTGGAGAAGAAATATTTGGAGGGGAACAAACTATGACAAAATCATGAATTGCTGATCAGAGAATGCTTTATGGACTCAGTTTATTGGGACCATGGACAGGTCATGATTCTACTCTGCTTATATACAAATAATTTGTGCAGCAACAGGAAATGCATTTGTGCACTTTTTTAAAGGCAGGTCATAACTGGGACCATTATCTTTTACAGTATTTAGGTGTTAGAAGGTGAAATTTCTATCAATTGGTAAAACAAGCAAGTCCTCAAGAAGTACTTAAATTAAATTTTGTAGTTCTAATATTTGAATTGTTGTAAATATTTTTGCTAGATTGCGGTTTCTCGCTCTGGGGAGGCGGCAGGACCCAGAAACCTCAAGAACGAGGCCTGCCGTGGTGAGTACCCCACGCGGCTGGGGCGCACTCAGCGTGGCATGAAACTCGAGCAACAGAAACTCTGCAGGAAACATGGGTGAGGCGAAGGAACATACTGGACACTGTCTCTGGTCTCCCAGTGAGGTTTATTTGGGTCTTCAGGGGGGTTGCAGGGAAGGGGAAAGGGGAAGGAAAGCGGGGGAAGGACAAAGGGGCTGGGAGCCCAAAAACAGTGACAGTCGGGCTGATGCTGGCATGGGATTATAAGGGAAGGGAAAGGGGGAGGGATTGGTTCTGGGGAGCCAATCCCGGAAGGTCTGAGGGGAAGAAAGGCAGGGGAACACACCAATAGACTTCTGATAAGGCAGGATGCATATTTCAAAAACAGCCAATAACATACAGAGCAGGGGAACTAAGGAAAAACCTCATGGAATCCTGCAGAACCACATTGCTACACTAGATAACTGTCTCATTTTGTGGGCTTTCCTTACTGTCCTGCAGTTTTGTCAGAGACTTCCGAGTGTATATGTGATATTTAGTGCTCCACATGAGCTATATTCCCTTTAAGCTGCACAGACTCAACACTGTGAAAATGCAGTAAAGGTCACACCTTCTTGCATAATCTGTATAAACAGACAAATATTTTGCTGAAGAGATAACATTGAAATTAAGAGTTAAGAATAACTTTCTGTGATGTGATCTCACTCTCTCAGATGGTTTTTTTTGAGTAATTTTCTTTTATCGAAAGGACCTCAGCCTTTTATAATTGTGATTAACGAAATTTATGTAGCAATTTTCAGGATTTTTGTTTTAAAGAGTTCTTTTTCACAATAAAGTTCACTGTTGCAATGGTAGATCATTGTTGAAGACAACATCCTGTTCAATTTTGAAAAGTTTTATCTGGCCTCCTCTGGTAGACATTTTAAGACTCAAGCACAGTTTAGTGAGTCACCAAAATAAAGAACAAGGAGCAATATATCCTCTATCATCTCCTTGGAAGGCAATAATACGTGAATTGAGTGTGTAAAGTAGCCAGAATAAGGTAATTTTCTACATGTCTATATTTTAAAAATATGGCCAATGTATCAAAAAAAGTAATATTTTAAGGTTCCCACACTTATTGTTTAATGCTTATTATATTTTAATTGATTAATGAATCATGTTTCTTACTTGTCAACATCTTATAAAATAATATAATATAACTATTATTATATTTTTATTATAACATTTGTGTCATGACAAGTCAAAAAAATCAGTTATGTTGTTTTGTACCCTTTTTGCATGTGTATATTTTCTTTTACATATAGCTAAAGTAATTCCTGGTATTTTTTTTAATTGCCATTCTAAGCTAATAAGAAACAAAAATATAATAATTCAGTCATCAAAATATTTGTTTCTCAAGTTTTATATAATTGTGAAAATTATCAATAGTTGATTAGAGAGCAAACATTCTAGAATGCAGACTTTTTCATTTAATATGCAAAGCTTTGATAAAGCTTTGATTTGTTTGAAATGATCCTATGAAAGAGAAAAAGATTATTTCAGCAAATTTCAGATGCCTTATGTGATCATATCTTCAACAAAGACCCTTGTATCTTATGCAAACTCATACACACAGAACCCAACCATCAACTAAAAAAAAATCCCCAAACAAAAAACAAATGTATTTTCATAAATTAGACAGTGGTATGTTTTAAGATAGCTACATTTCCATTCCCTCATTTATCTTAGGAAATTAATATGCTTCCCTTGGTCTTCATATTATCTTTTAACAATTGATGTAACTAATCACATAAGAATTGGCAGGACTGTCTTTGGCTGGAAAATTAATTACCTGCTCTAGCTTTTCCCACTTAAAGCAATGTATTCCTATCCTAACTATGAGTAAAGGGTGGAAGGCACCTGTTTGTCATTGTTCCCTTATATACAAATATGATGGTTCAAAACTTATTACTTGTCTTGCAGTGAGGGAAATAAATTGATTGATATTTGTATCTGTCTGCTCAGAGCTTGGTAAGTATACTCTGAGGTCCTGGATTGCCCCAAGAGATAACTAGACAAATATTTTACTGTCCCTGTTTGTTTTATTTTCTCCTTCTCCTTGGAAATTAAGTAAGCCTATTTTCCATTTTGTTCTGTCAAATACTTGAGTCAGTGAAAAACAAACATATTTTTTAAACAGACAGTGGAAATGGTTCTCTCTTAATGGGTTCTAAAACTTAGCTGTCAAATGCACCTGGAAGAATAAAAGAGCTCTTCAATTTGGTTTGTTTCTTTACAAAGCTTTTACAAATAATGAAAGCTTTGCCTCTCACACTTTATTTTTTTCACCACAAAGAGTGTTAGAAATCTAGGTTTTTCAGGTAAATTACAGCCTTCTCAGTAGATTAAGCTGATACTTTTAAAATAAATTGTTTTCTCTCCTTATCCAGGCAATGAGATCTTTGTTTAAGGGAGGTTATTTTCCTCCTGTGTAGAGATACCCGAATTTCCAGTTACACAGTCACAAAATACATTGAACATCATTGAAACGGTAGGGAAGTGTTAAGGGGGAAAATGTTAGAGTATAAATCTCCATTCAGTTTGTGGGTTTTGAGGGGAATATCACAGAGGGCTTTAAAACCACTAGACACTTTCCCTTTAGCACCAGTATGTACTCTTGTCTCACAAGCCATAGGCAAGGATTGCCTCTCCCTCGTTTCCTGCACAATTTAGTTCAAAAGTGTGACAGTCCATTGATGAGGTTTACTTAAAGATTTGTAATGCTTCAGAAGTTCAGAAAAATATATTTCATAAAGCTTTTTTATGTAAAATATTACTGTTAACCAGAGTGTGTTTTAGAATGAAACTCTGAAAATTCCCTTATCTTCTATTTAGGATGGGAAAGTGTTTTCATTTACTTAATGTAGCTGGATGTATTTGTGGTCCTAACCTGAGTGTCAGAACTTTCTCAGGGCCATAGTAGCTGACCAATACCTGATATTACTTGTGGAAGAAAATGGTTTTAAATTAAGGGATTAAATTCTATGATCGATATACCACAGAAAGAAAGAAGCTGTGGAAAAATTTTTCTTTGTTACTGTTTGTCCAGACTATAAAACCAACTGGAAGAGGTTTAGTATAAAGTGCATTATATTTTCACAATATTATAAAAAGTTAGATGCTGTAAATGAAGTTTTACAGATGTTGAACTTCAGTAAACATAATTTCTAAATAGAAATACTATCAATTTCAGAGACAAAGAAAAGAGAATGTAAGCAATTCTCCTATTTATTTTTTCAAATTTCAGAAATATAAACCTTTCAAAACATCATAAATAAAAGTTCGCTTCTTATATGGTCATATATGTATATGTAGCTATATTGTCATTATTTATCATATAACTTGGGTCTGTTTCCTACCTTAATATTTTGCTTTTTTTTTTACCTCATACATCTTCATATTTTAAACACTGAAGTATGTCTTTTAGAATTTCAACAACATGAAAAACAACAATAACAACAAAACACATAAAGAAGCCCCCACCATCCCAAAACCCCCTTCAGATTCTTCCTTAGGTTTTTCTTTACTCAGATGTTGTGAAGTAGAAATCTTTTGAAGTTTATCTTTCTTCTTTCTTACTTATAGATTTCCCTTTCTCCTCACTTGTTTCAAAGAGAAAGTCAAATAAACAAAGAATAATATAGAGACTTAGGGAGTTGTCTGAAAATTCAGACACTTGAGTTCAAAGACTCAGAAAGGAATCTTCCTTTTATAAATTGGTGTTTCTTTATAATTCTGTCTATGTTTATTTATTTTTTTCCAATTTAAGTGAAAATCCAATTGCTGCAGTTACTTCCCTTTTTTTCATTTGTTTGTTAAACTAAAAAATGGTTGATGAGAGTGCAAAAGAGCAAGTAGTTCTTTCTTTTCTACTATGGTGTTTCAGAGATTTCTGCAATTCCTGAGAGTAGCAAGTATTGTATCTGATTTTAAAAGACGTCTGGAAAGAAGGTTTGTCTTTTGGCATTGCGACTTCTAAGTCACGCTTAAGAATATGTGCCTACATGAAAATGTTTGGATGTTGATTAAAGGGGCAACTTGACTTAATATCATGGGAATTTGGGAAAAACATTAGTCTTACATCTGTCCTTCAAACACATAAATTTCGTGGTCCATAATGGAGACATGAACAAACAGAAGAGTCCAACAAGGATAATTAAGGGACTGGAGTATCTCTCAAATAAGGAGGGATGAGATGGCTGGGACTGTTCAGCTTCAAGTAAAAAAAGGCTCAGGGGAGTAGTTCGCAATGTTTATAAATATCTGAAGAGAGTGTGCAAAGAAGACATACCCAGACCCACTTATCAGTGGTTTTAGTGATGGAAAACAAGACAATGGGCACAAACTGAAACAGTAGATTCTCTCTGAACATCAGGAAACACTTCTTTACTGTGAGAGTGACCAAGCACTGGCACAGGTTGCTTGAAGGGCTTGTGATGTTTCCTTCTTGGAGGAGGAAAAATCAAAAGCAGTCTGGGATGGTCCTGTGTGACTGGCTCTTGATGGTCCTGCTTCAGCAAGGGCTTGGACAGGATTACTTTCATAGGTTCCTTCCAATGTCAACCATTGTGTCATTCTGTGATTTCCAATTTAGGCAATTCAGACAATATCATGGTTTAATCCCAGCCATCAACTCAGATCCACACAAGCCACTCCCTCACTTCTCTCTGTGGGATGGAGAAGAGAATTGGAAAAGTAAGAAAACCTACGGGTTGAGATAAAGACAGTTCAGTAAGTAAAGCAAAAGCTGTGCGCACAAGCAAAGTAAAACAAGGAACTCATAAGCATAACACCATAAGGTATGGAATATCACTGGTATTGGCCGTCCTAGCTGTGCACCCCCAGCCTCCGTGCTGGAGCAGGATGAGAGGCAGGAAAGGTCATGACACTGTGTAAACACTGCTCAAAAATAACAAAAATATTTCTAGGTAATAAATTTTGTTTCCAGCACAAATCCAAAACACCGTCCAATGAAAGATACTGTGAAGAAAATTGACTCTATCCAAGCCAAAACCAGCCTAAAAATTAGGTTTCTCTTCTCCTAGAAAATTCTTTATTTTTAATATCAAAATAATTTTAATAATTTTAATAACAAAATTCAATTATGCACAGCACACAGTGTATTTATTGTGCTACTACGATAAGGTTAGGTATGTTTCAGGGGTTTTATACATATATTTTGCTCTCTAAATGTGAAAAGGACAGTAATAAAAGTAATGATGAAAATATTTAAAGTTCTCCATGAGTGTAATTTGTTTTCCTCACACTGAACAGTAGTTTACATCAGAAGTTCTACTGAAATTAAAACCAGAGAGGAATAGTGAAGCAATTAGGTCTAAAAGGAGTCATTAATTAGCACAGACTTCACCTATTCCAATAGTATTGGTAAAAACTTAACTCAAACCCTATAAATTTTTAATGCGAATGAGTTTTTATTTAATTTTCTGTTTACCTGGTCTAGGATGAAAGAAACTGCTGTCTAGGCACAGGAAAGTGCTTAGAAAAAAAAACAGGAACAAGTGACAGCTACCTGTAGTAAAGCAAAACTCATGCAAAAGCTGCAGCAAAACATCATTTTTTTCTCAGTTGATTTGCTTGGATTTAAAATCTTGCCAAGGTCTTACAAAATGATGCAGGAGAATTCTTCCTACTAGAAATAACAGGACAAATATATGATTCCTCTGACTTGGAGATATCATCTGATTAATTTATCAGAATGTGTCTGTTTCATAAAGCCACATATTTTCATCAAATAACATTTAGCTTTATTTCTTTTTAATAAGTAATACTGGGACATATCAAAGGGAAACAGCAAATGCTAGAAGAGGCAATTATTTGTATGAGAATAAATTTAAGTACCAAGTCGGAAAAGGACCCATTGTAAGCTCCTCAAGAGCTTAGTCCAAATAAACAGAAGAGACAAAATGACAGAAAATAAATGTACTGATTCCTAGTGTTATCTGGAAATGAAGAATATCGTTTTCAGATTTTGATACCTCTAAGTATTCACATGGGATACAAGAAATCAATGTAGGAGGAAGAGAGATCTGTATTTTTCTCAAATACATGAGAAACTTATGATTAAAAATTGGTCTGGTTTTGCCTCCAGTTTTAACTCTGACTAGAAACTATGTCTTGGATTTAGAAAAAAATCCATGATAAAAATTCAATTAACTGGTGATGAAACAAATCTTTTCAACAGTAAAGAATGTTGTTGAAAAGTTCTCTATAGATTCTTTATTTTACATCAAAAGCAACAGCAATATGGTCTCAGGAGTGTAAATTATAACCTGAAATTTTGTTGAGCTGACCCTAAATAATCCGCCTAAAATAACATAAGAAATATACCATGGAGTCAAGGATTAAGCCAATGTCTCCTGGCTCAGAGATCATTTTTCAGTTTGTACAGAACAGGATAAATTTCACTGAACTGCATTTCATAGTGTCACTGAAAAAATGACAATAGTGGTTAAACTATTTTCTGCAATAGTCACAGAGATTGCAACAGTGCAGATTTTATCTAAATTGTTTTATTTAAGTGCAGGCACATCCTTTGTCCATTGCAACGTCAAGAGTCACCAACTTAGTGGTGACTACAAAGAACTTAATTTTGTTTGATTTTAAGGAATCTTGATTAAATCTGAATATTCTAAAAATTTTCCAAACTGCCATGCTCAAAGGAGCAAGTTAGGAAAAATATTTCTTTTTAAGTGTGCAAAAACACTGTAATGGAATTCTGAGTGTTTACTGAAAACATATTTCTGCAAAATATGGTGTCAACAAGAGGTAGGGGGGAGGAGGCAGAAAACTATTAGCAAAAAAATTTCCACCTAAAAATTTGCTTCAGTCTGAATAATCTACACCCTGTACATAAACTAAAAAAATCAGCCTGGAAATAAAAAGAGGATTATCTGGGTAATGGGCAGAATTAGAATTCCTAGAAAATATACCAATTTGTTTTTAATTTCTAAGCATGAACTGTCATGAATTAAACCCCATGCAGTGCCTAAAGGGAAAAAACGACATAAAGTTACTAATTGAGGAACTTATAAATACACATACAGAAAAACAAATTGTCTCTAATTAAATATTTTAATGAATATTTATGGTATCTCAAAGAACAATTCAGGGGAAAAAAGAAAAGGAAGTAATATCCAGCTCTCTGCCCGAAGGGTTTAGATTTGGACAAAAAGTAAAAGAGAAAGGGAATAAATCTCATAGTCCAGTCAACTGTTTCAATATTCCAAATTAATTTTTTACTACAGCAGGAAAACATTAAATATTCTAGGATTTGAAAGCAAGAGGCATTCCACATCCTTATTGATAATATCTATGATATCAATAGGGATTCTCTGTCTCAAACTGAGTCAGAAAACTTTAATCTGATCACTTGTCATTTATTATATATAGTATTTTGAAATTGAATCATCTAGCACCAAACTAGGGACTACTTGCAAAAAAAAAGCTACTTTTTTAACTTTACTTAGTAGTAAAATTTTTGTCCCACTGTCAACTAATTTAGCTCAGTGACCTCAGGCCTGTCTCATTATCTAATCCTGGGGGATGTTTGTGGTAGCAGTACGCAGGTAATACCCAGGCAGCTGCTAGAAAACTTTCTTGCCTGTGTGTCAGAAAGCTTTCTTCTGCAAGAATCCTGCTTATACAAGGTATCTCTTGTCCACCCACTGGAGGTAAGGATGCCAGTGGATGATACCAGAAGAAAACTTTTACAGATTCATCTTGTCTTCCCTCAAAGTTCATATGATGTCTGTAGTTCAGCATGAGCTTGTGGCCAAACTGCAGAAAACATACAGGAAACCAGAATAGAAAAGCAATAATGGTTTAAATTTTCTTATCAAATATAAATATTAAGCACATTTATATTTTGTATTTTCAAAATCCTACTTCTTTTACCTGTGAGTTATTTGTATTGTTATTTCTTAATTTTTCTCTGCTGTCAGTTCTCTCTTGTTCCTGTGTATTGTTCCGTACAAGCTACATTTTGCCCTTTCCCACAATAATTGCCATGAAACAGTCCTTACTGTCATTCCATCCCCTATATCATCCTCTGATAATCAGCCTTTGCTTCTCTTTTGTTTTAATTTCTTTAGGTTTTGAGGTTTTTTCGTGTGTATATGTGTTTGTTTGGGGTTTTTTTTTGTCACTGTATTTCATATATCTGGACATAATGTATGTATATATGTATACGTATTATATATGTGTGTGTGTGTGTATATAAAACATTGATGCCTTAAAAATTTCTAGTTTTTTTTACTCTTCATGTGTCTGTAACTTGGTGTAATTCTGAGCTTCTTATAAAGTGCTAAAAACCTCTGTTCCTAGAGCCTTTAGCCAAAACAATCCCTCTGAATAGAAAATCCAAGGACACATTTGTTGCCCTAGGGTCCGAAAATATGTTAACAACAGTGAAATGGGGGGAGTGGGCCTGAGGTGATTAACATCATCACCTAAGGGAGTGATTGGAGAATTAAGGGCCAATATGCTAATAGGACAGAACTCATAAAAAGTGAAGGGCTCGTGACCCAACATCCATTTTTGTATGTAATCCCTCAAGAGGGACTTTGCTTGCCTGAATGTATCTTGAAGGCTTTGAATAAATTTGTCTGCTTTTTATACTCCTAATTTTTCTTGGCCTCTGTTTCAGGTAGCTTGCTTTTAGGCATCAACATCATCTCTTCCTCGCATTTTTCCCAGCCTTTGTGTAAAAATGGTGAATCTGTACACTTTCATAAGCCATCTACAAAATATAAGTAAGGAAAATTGTTAGGACCTGAAGTCCTTCATTTCAGAGAGTGTTTCACTTGTCTGTATGCAGACACATAATTACAAAGCAAGGCTTCAGAATACAGGGGAGGGAAGAATGTGAACACTGTAGATGCTTTTTCTAGTTTTTGTGAGGTGTTGGAATTTGGAGGATATCTGAGAATTTTTGTTGCTAAGGAAACTGAATCTTTTAACTCTGTTTTCAGAGCTGTTTCTTCTGAATTTATTGCTATTAAATATTTCTTGAGAAAAAAATCCATCTTCTAAATACTATACTGTTAATATTCACTTTCCTAGTTGGGTCAAAATATTAGGAAAGTTTATTTGGAAAGACACATATGAATATTACAGAAATTGACTGATACTGAAGAAAAAGTATTCTGGCCTAAAAATATTCAAATTGCTGTACTTTTTCAAATTGGTCCAGTCCCTCAATGTTGCCAGCATTAAATGTTTAGAGACAGATTAATTTTCAGAAGGCACACTGAAAGGCCTCACTACAGAATTTTTAGTTCATTTGTTTTTTCCTTATCCTGGGAAGCCAGTGTCCTTTCTATAATAATAAAGTATTCGCTTAGTCTCTTCACATCTTTAATATTCCATTGCAGTAAATTGTGTTACTTTTTATGGCATCCTGTGAGTAGTTATTTTCAGAAATTAAAACATGTATCCATTTTCTGTTCACTCTGTGTGTTCCTCTCTGTACATGTTATGGAAGTAAAAGTAGGAACTCTCATTTTGCATTTCAAACCTATTTAGGTAAAATATGAAAGAAATAAATCCTGATCAGACTCACTGCTTGGATGTAAAGCATTTCCACTTCTAATAGATCATCTCTGGGACAAGATGAAAAGGACTGAACTTTGCATTCTAAGAAGTCTAACTTTACCTGCGTGCCTTTACCCACCTTTACAACTCTTAGAAGTCACCAGTGATTTTGAAAACCCACTTATTACCATAAGTATGGCATTGTTTTCACAGCCAATTAACTTTATACTCATTATGGAAAAGAGTGAGTTATTCAGAAATTTTATGTCTATTTGCAATAACTCGGACAATTAACAGACCAATTTGTAATTTTACCAAAAAAAAATGTATTTAACTTTTTTTTTGTGGTAGATTCTTCAGGCATATTTATTGACTTGAAAAAGTCTATGCACATAAAAGAACTCTTTGTACAAAGTTCAGAGTAGCTTATTTTGAGTTATAATTTTTTGGGGGAAATCTGTTGGCCTGGAGAGCATTACTTTGTGTATTATCTGACTTTGGAAATGTGTACTTAGATATATTTTCTGTAAATATTTCAAATGTGCTTCAACTTTGACCTTGCGGGACTACAAAGGTGATGCATTCTCCATGTTTTCTCAGTCCCCCAGCTCTGCACCAAGATTGCCAGTAGTAGTTTGATTTATTGTCTGGTCCAGTTTTCAAACTTTTTGAGTGCTTGTTTCTTGGAAAATTTTTGGCTGATAGGGAAGGTATTAAAGATCAGAACTGTTATTTTTCATCCTTATGAAGATAAGGAGAATTATAATGAATACTCTTATATTTGTCCTATATTGAAAATAACACTACAAACTTCAGGGGATTTGCAACAATATTAAACTGCCTGAGCCTCATGTTTGTTATGAAAGCTGAAAGGGTTACACCAGTTGCTTCAGTCTATTGTATTATTTGGCTTGACACACCAGCTACTTGTAAAGCAAACGGTTGGCAGAGGTTTCTTTTTCACTGCTGATCTCAACTCTCTAATTCTGAAAATGTACTTCTTCATTTTTTTCATCCTTGACCTATTTCCTATTCATATCATATGTTCTTGGATTATTTTTTTTAATTAATATCTTACACTTTGTTTAATATTTTGATCCAATATCCTACACACTTATAAAATCATTGTCTTAAAAACATGACTCATAATTTAGGGTTCCAACTTAAGATTTGTCAAAGTTCCAAGGAATATTATCTTCTGGAAATTCCTAATTTGTTAGGTATTACAATCTTTGTGGAAAAATGAATGGGATTTATGCATAACCAAAGAGAGCTATTTACTCTGCAATTGGTAGTCTTTCTCAATGTTAAAGAGAAATCAGATCAGTATATCTAGTGTTTGTTTCACTGTTACAGAATTTTTGAGATGTTATATATATGAAAATGTGTGGGGCAGTAGGAAGTGAGCAGAATGAGACACAGAGCTGAACAAATCTCACATGATAAATTTTTCAAAGTACTGTTTTGTTCAGGGAGAGTATAAATACCCCAAAATGGCAACAGTACAGATGGTCTAGACACCAAGTTGTTAGGATAATGTTGATTGAAACTATGATGGTGTTCCTGAGAAATGACTCTGCTGTTAGTCTCTCTCCAGTTAGTCTTTTTCAGTAACAGTCGCTGGTAAAAGAATAGAGAAACAGGAGAGGTAGGGAGAAAAAGAATCAACTTCTACTGAGTCACACTGCAAAAGATATTACTACAGACAGGAGGTGGGGAGGCCTTTTTTGGTGACAATCATATCCCTAAGAAAGATTCTTCTGACAGAATAAAGGAAGATAACTTTAGAGTGTTTCTCTTGAAGTTTGAATCTAACTGGTACCTTCACCCATGAATTGCTGCTCAGCACATTGGAAGAGGAGAAAACCCACTCTGACTTCTAAAAAAGCTTATTTCTCTGTATTGGCTGTGAGGATGAGTCCATTAACATAAGAAGTTCAGCTGAGCACATTGGCTCTGTTGGGTGAATCAGATTTTCTTTTTGAAGATCTACATAAATGTAATGCTTGCAGTTTAAAACCTGTGGTATTATGAATCTGGCCTATTTCACATTTTAAGATTTATTTTTTGTATTTCAGAATAATCAAATTATATGTTTTAAAACACGTTTAAAGTTTGACAGAGCTAAATTATTTTACATAGAAATCTGTTAAAAACTTAACATATATAGATACAAAGTAAATGTTGGCAGATATCAGCAATTGCATCCATTTAAGCCTTTCTAAAATTTGTTTCCTTCTGGAATTTTTTGTTTGTTTATTAGATAATGTAGGTACAAAAGACTATGCCTCCAACACACTATTATTTTATTATTAAACAATTATATTAGCTAAGTATTTTGCACCCAAAAGTGTACTAACAAACAAAGCAGAGATTTTGTGTCAGTTTACAGATCTTAAAATTTATTGTAATGTATCCATGAAGTATAATAGGTTGTTTACTAAAGGAGTTCTGAGTTTAATCATTATGTCACTCATTAATCCAGTTAAGAAGTATATACTCCATGTGCTTGTGCTGGGATGGAAAGCAGACCTACTTTCTCAGTTATTCCGAGTTATAGTCCATTATAATATAATGAGAAAGGTAAAGATGTACACTATTGTATACATACAACTCATTCTCTTCCTTTGTGTTGTAACATGAGAAATATTCAACTGCTTTACACTTGTGAGAGCAGCTTCCTGGGAACAGATTAGGAGTCAGACTATTCCAAGATTCATCCCTGTTAGGCTAAATGCAGCCAGCCCCTGGTGCAGTCCATGCTCTGTGAGCATAAATTCAGGACATTTGGTGACTGTCAGCCTCAGCAACTGGGAGCATTCCTCAATAAATATAACTAATGCCCGCATGGCCTTAAGAGTAATGCAATACACATCTGTTTTTACTCCTTATAAGGCTGTAATGACCCCCTCAGCCTCTTTGTATATGCAGGCTAATAATATCTGGCCCCTTTTTACAAGAGGTATACACATAAAATACTGAAGTGTCACCTCTAAATAATTTCTGTATACCTGTACACAGACTTTGTAAAGCTTATGATGTAACAGTGGGGAAAAAAAAAAAAAAGAATAGTAGAAACACTCTGCAATTTTCCTAATTTATGAAAGTGTTCAGCCTCATTGAGAGCTCAGGTGAAGCCCAAAATCTGTTAGTGAACTGCATAAGATCATATACCAGTATGCCAGTATGAAGAGAGCAATGGCTAGGGGTGGATATTGTCAGATACTGAAGGTTTGCTTTAGGGAGACTCACCCACTCTGTTTTATCTAGCGCCAAGTACTGGTATCCCTGCTGAGGCTTTCCTTTTTAAATCAGACTCGAGAGAGCCTATATGATGAATTGCTGCAGCTGTTTGCTACTAAGGTTGCTGATCCAGGCTAAAGAGTCAGACTTCAACATTACTAAGGTGTTCTTACCTTAGGAAGTGGCTCCTGTGCTGGATTCAGCTGCTCAGTCATAACTTGAGCTGTTATGCCCATTGGGGTAACACAGGTGGCACCACCATGTCCCTGAGCTATGTCTGCATTAACGAATTAAACACAGCCATGTTTAATTACTGGGCATAGCAATTATTTTTTCTTTACTAGTAAATGATCAGAATAGTCCTTGACATTTAGGACTTTGGGACTGTGTAAACTAGCACTTCCCCAAATGCTGCTCAATCATAGTTTAGAAGTTAGGATGGTATCATCCCTGGCTGGTTTCGGAGGCTGAGAGAGCTTATAAAAACAGATGCCCAATCTGCTGGACCCACTGGCCTTTGTGTCTGGCAAAATACCTCATCATACTTCCTTAGGCAGCACAAGTATACCCATAAGGACCAGTTAAAAGGGAGTTGTGTATCTGCTCCATGTTAATAAAATATCTCATCTTTACCAGCTTCAATAGAAGGCATTGAACCGCTTGTGTGAGACTCCTGTTGTGTCTGAGTAACCTGGTCTGATGAAATGTGTCCTTTCCTCATGGCAGGGTGACTGGAACTAGATGATCTTTATGTTCCCTTCCAACCCAGACTATTATTCTATGATTCTTATTGAACTATTTTTTTATTTTGAATATACACTTTTGTGCTTAAGAATAAAGAAAATCAAAGGGAAAAATGCATCATGAAAGATATTTCCATATACAGATGTATATATTATTTGTTTATATCTTGTGAATGAATGTAGGAAATGTAGAAATGTAGAATGTAGGAAACAGGAAAGTACTTTTAGTATATTTATTTACTGCATATAATCAGTTTTTCTCTACAAATCTCTGAATAATATTTGATGTGAACAGAATGGATTAAAATCTTGCTTTGGGCAAAAAGAAAAGAAAACAGAGCCTCTCTAACCAGAAACTTTATATTGAACAGACAACGTATTTTAGAGAGTTGTCTTTGCTGAGACAGTATGAAGCCTCAGCCAGTGGACATTAACTTTTAAAACTGAGATTCCCTGGAGTGCATTTCAAAAGAAGTATGTAGACTATGTTTAGGCGGAAAAGCAGGAGAAAAGGAAGGCAGACACTAGAAGTCACGGAGACTTCCAAAGCCGCCATGAATTTTAAAATATGATTTGGGTTGGTTTTGGCTCTGAGAACTTTCATTCTGTAATTCCCCAAACAATTAACAATTATGTGGTTTAAGGGAAAAACCTGTTTCTTAGAAATAATCACTGATGACCAGCTGAACTTCCCAATATATCCAGAGTGAAAATCCCTCTGGAGCACTGACAATAAAGAGAGGTATTCTGACTCACAGTCCTACAATTACAGTGAAAGAAGCCATAAGTTCTAATAGTCAGCTTTGAGACTAATTGAAGGAAATACCTAAAAAAAAAAGAATTCTGACCTAAATTCAGTTGCATATTCCATACACTGTAGAAATAACTTATTGAAATATGAGACTACACCTTGGGAAATAGAGTGAGAAAAGCTGGAAGATACTGTCATAGAGAGAGTGATCACAAGAAAGGAGTGTCTTTCTCTAGACCTATCTGATATTTTTCACCACCCTGGGATATATGGAAGTAGATATGATAACCAAATAATTTTCCTGCTTTGCTGTTCCATGCGGATAGATTACTCTTCCAAGCTGTAAAAGCAACTGTAAAAAGACAATTTTGTTTCCTTGCAATTGTTTTTACATTTAAGGAAGTCTCTAAACTCTTTCAAAAAAAACCTGATTATGAATAGGGAGAATCCAAATTTTCTGTATTCCAAACCATATATTTGGCTTGGAATAGCTGCAATCACCAAATATTTGAAAGATTGAATCATGATGTGAATGTGAGGCTTTAGTTATCTGCCTTCTCACCTCCTCCTTAGTATTAAAAGTGAGTTCAGCAATCCACATTCCTCCAGCTGGAATGAAAATTATTCCCAGATATCAAATATTGTAAAAAAAAAAGTATTTAGGAACTATTTTATAAATCATTAAGGAAGCTGTATTTTACATAATTAATTTTCTGTTCTGGAATATCCTGCCAGGACTGGTAAGATCTTCTGATGCAAAAATAAGCATTTGTATATGCTCTTGGAACCTAAAAGGTTTTGCTTATTTAGAGAGTCCCACTAAGAATGAAACAGATGTATTGGGAAATATGATTGAAATCACTGTACGACAGTAAATTTCTTTTTTCTTCCAGGAAAAGTTAGTCAAATAGATTCTTCTTTTAGTTATAACAATAAATTTTCTATTTTCAAGTGACCTGGTGCTTCCTTTTTTTTTAGTGGGAAAAAAATCAACATAGAAGAGAAAAACAGAAAACTGAATTATTTGAACTATTTTTGACTTGTTCTCCTACTGTAAAAACAATCCAACAAAGATCTCATATCAAAGCTGTGCAATATATCTCATCTATGTCTTAACAAATTGTGAAACAATTAAGATTTTAAAATCAAGAGAAAATGATTGTAAATGCATGTAAGTGTTGAATGAAGGGCCATTAAGTATCTTAGAATAACAGTATCCTTTGCAGTGTAATACTACATTTAATAAAAATCTATTCATATGATACACTTCCTTTTAAGAGATATAACAGTTTATCATGAGACAAAGTGATAAATCATCAAAATGATTCTCAATCTGTTGTGAATATTGTGTCTATTACACCTAAAACCAGCTACTAATAACTTTTATATTCTCCTTTAATATTTTTAATTGTATTTTAGGCTTTCAATAAAGTAAAAAAAAATAAAATCATTGTTTGTATACAGAATATATTAGCACAATTATTAGCAAAGTGATTATAAAATAGGCAAATAGCTTCCTATATAGAAATAATATTTTCTAAATCTTGATGACAGGCTTTTAATGAAAGGCATAAATCTAATCTTAATATTTGCAAAAAATCTGTTTCAAGATTGCTTAGACACTAAACACTTCAGTTTCATGTTGCAAATTAAAATTTCATAACTCCAAAACTGAGAAGATAGCTATCATGCTGCTTTTAAAGACATAGACAGGGAAGTGCTATGGAACTACAGCTCCTATCTTATCTTTCAGGGGTTTGAAAATAAAAAGTGAAATATGAGAGTTTCAAGAGACTATATGTGATGAAAATAATAGTTTCTAGGGACCAAGAGCCGGCTCATGTTCAAGAAAATTATCACATGTGATAATTGGGTTACTATTTGGCTGCATCTATTTTGCTACAAACGTCTATCCCAGGGAGTAGTCTCTTCCTGTTGCTGGTAATTTGAGCAGTACAGAGTGGATAACCCCTTCTGAGATGTCTCGTCACTTCACACCACTCAGGGTATCAGCAAGAGTCAGCTTTGGGCTTCCTCTAATCTTAACTCACACACACCAGACACACACACACACACACACACATACATGTATATACACACAAACAGCCCCTTTTTTATATACTAGTTCATAATATCTGGATTTAAGTAAAGGTTATTCTGAGTAATAAAATATGTTAGAGGATGCAAAGTCTACTGGGTTGGTGTTGAAGCATATCTTTTACAAGGCACAGATAGGCAGAGCTGATGCAGTCCAATCCATATTTCTAGGATTCCCTTTTGTGAATAACCCTCTAAACACAAAAGTTTTAAATGGGTGGGAACTACTTAGGAGATAAATATTCTTTTAGCCTTGGAATATGAAAGTATATATAAATTTTCTGACCTAATCTTCAAAAGCGAACATTAACAAAAAAACCAGGAATTGCCGTTTTAACTCTATATTCTGCATTCAGATTATGCAGTTAACTAGCCTTATCTAGTGAAAGATGTCACTGCCTAATACAGGGGCATTTAGAGCTAGATGATCTGTAAGGTCACTTTCAACCCAAACCTTTCCATGATTCTATGGTTCTAGGAAATCTGAGACCATTTTTAGGCATATACTTGTATATAAAACACTAGTTTCAGCTTGAATTTGAAATATGTTTGAATTTCTGTTAGCAGTACTATACATCTCTTCCAGCAAAACATTGATATTCTGTGTTTTAATTTAGATGTTTTCTTTCATGTGTTGCTCGCTGCATACTTTCCTTACTTAATCTCAAAAGATTTTCTGAACTGCACTTCTGTTATCTAAACATCTATTTGTATTTTTTTTCAAAACAAAATAGAAAAAGAATTCTGTACAAAAGCTGGAATGAATCATCTGAATTGGGTTCCATGAAAAGTAACACAGTACAGAGTTGAAGAAATTAAACAGGTGAATAAATGTGAAAAGAAGGATTATGCTCCTTTAGTATTTTCTTTTTCTTTCCTATTCTATAAAATTTATAACTATGCTTATAATTGAATTCAGAAAACTTTATGCACTAAATAATACAAGATCTTTTCTCTGAAGAGCAACTAATTTTTCCTGCTCAAGTAGAACTTTTCTCATTGTAAACCACCTGATTTTGTTCTGAGAAAAACCAACAAAATTAAGGTTTTTCATTAACATATCAAAATATCATTACTCCTGCTTCTGAATTGAACTTGAACTGGAGATGGGAGAAACTTCTTGCATATATTATATGTTGATGAAAATGACAGCTTACTTGTAGCAAGATTCCTACATATTCAGTGTGTCCCAGAACCAGGATATGGGAGTTATTTCTTTTTAGAACAGCAATCACTGTAAGTCCTGATGCAAAACAGCCAGATACCTTCTGCATAATCTTTCTCTGGTAAGAGGGAAAGAAATAAAAAGCACAGCCAAATATACAGCTAAAAAGTCTGAAACATCCAGGAATAAGTGAACAACAATAACAACAAAAAAAAAAAGAGCAAGTGCTCACTGTGATGCTGACATGAATTAAACACCAATGCTGTGTTTCAGTAAGATAATGATATATCACATAGCTTTAACGCTTAAAGTTGGTGTTCACATATGGAGCTCTTTGTTTCATGGTTTGAAGTATATGACAACAATAGTGGGAAATAAAGATTTGAAAAAGAGATATAAACTTTATGAATATAAAGAGACTGAAGGAGCTGAACATGATGCATTTCAGCAAGGTTCAATTAATATTAAGACATGATCAATGCTTGAAATGTAAGATCCTAAACCATAACAACAAAAATAAAAGAAAGGAGTTATTCACAGTCTTAGAATATGACAAGAGAAAAAGCAATGGAAAAATCTAAAACAGAAGAAGTCCAAACTGTAAAAAAAAACCAACCAAGCAAACAAAAAAAAACCCACAAAAAAACAAATGAGAAAAACCTATTAACAGGGAAAGTAGTCAAGAAGAGTCTCATATTGCAAAGGAATTTGGGACAATCAGGATTGCTTGAAACTATCTTACATTAAATAGTAATGAGTTCTCCAGAAAATGCTGAGGAACAGAATGTGAAATGAGAGAAGTCCTTCCTGGTTCTGTCACTTATGATTCATTATAATTTTTGTTTTCTTGTTGATTTCCTTTATAATTGCCTCAGAAAAATTCCTCTAGGCATTAACTGGATTAGATTACTCTATTAAAGTATCATTAGTTTTAAAAACATTTTCCCTCTATCAAGTTTACTCTGCAATCTACTTACTTTCAATTCTTTGGATGATTTTAATTTAGATTAATTTCCAGTGATTTAATTACATCCAAGTGTCATGGATGTCCTTAATTACTGTTGCCAGTCTTTTAGCTTCCTCCCTGGAATTGACTGCAGAAATTGTGCTGCCCTGTTTTATTTTGTCTGGTAGATGGTAGCTTCAGACAAGGCATACTACAAACCCACAGAGCTGTCACATCTGTATGCTCTCTATGTTGTATTGATTCTTGAATTCTTTTCCTTCTTTTTTCTCTGGAAATGCGATCCAAAGATTACTGCAGCAATGCAATATTCATGTAATTCTGAAGATCAAAAATCGCTGACCTCAATGCTCCCAATGAATGCTTATTTTAGAATGGGGAAAAAGGATAAAATGGGGGTAAAAAAAGCTCAGAATTTTCATTGTGGCATGCAAGTTTAAGGAAGCTTAAAAAAAAGTAAAAATACTTCGAACTTTGCATTTTAAGAAGACTAAGCACAGGCAAGAAAAACAGAAAAAAGGACTTTATCTCTCACATTCAGAACTACAGCTCAGTTCTATTGCCACTTCCATTCTCTAGTGCTTTCCTGCTACCCTTGCCTTATCTCAAATGGTCTTGCTTTGTCATTTCTTTAATCTATGGTAACAACATCCAGAGCTCATCTTCCACTTGCAGGATGTCTCTATCAAATAAATCATTGATAAAATACTTGATTCAAACATTCCTTTTACTTGTTGTTGCTCGTGAGTTGTCACAGATTTACGTTAGTAAATCAGTATTTAAATTATGTATTTTTTCTCAGTAAATATATTGACAGAACAAATTGTTGTTATTCTTCCAAGAGGAGAGAGATGGAAATATTCTACTTTAAATATTTATATAAATACATGGTGCTTAACCTATTCCATGTATAACTGATAGTCAAATGATATAACCTGTATCTAACCTTCATAAACATCCTCTGTGACATTGAGTACAATGAACTGTGACCTTGAGTACAATGAACATCTCTAAAATATTGATGTATGGTATTTATGTATTCACTTGCATTTCTGATGTCCTTAGACACATCATATCAAAGACTGAGTGGACGAATCCATGGTCATAATGCCTGGAATGTCCTCTACCATTATTTTTTCCTCATCCTAAACATGTAGCTAATAAAACTTGATTTGTCACAGTGTTTGCACATTTTTCTTTTTATACTAAAACTGTTTTAACATTTTTCAGCTGCCATGTTTTCAAAATGGAATAAATTTAGTAAACCTGAAGTAAATAAGGCAAATTTAAGCAACTGAAAACTTTCCCTTATCAGTAAGTGATACAACTTTCAATGACAACACACACATATATTTTCCTTCATTTGCATCAAACGTGTTTGTATTATCTGACCATTTGGTTGTTGTCTTGGAGGATTTTTAATGATTAATGTCCCCATGCTGCTGTGTGAGGTCTAGATCCAATAGGTAATTTAGATCCCATTCTTCAAAGGTACTACTCTTCCAACCAAAATATACACAGTTTTGATGAAATTTGGTCATCTGAAGACACTACCTTGTCAAATTATATCCAACTGTCACCCAGAAATGTCTGAAACCCTTCAGTCTTGACAGAGATGTCCTACTGATATTTTGGCTTGATATCAATGGGACAATTATTTGAATTATTTGATTTCTATATTTTTTTTACTTAATTTGGACTTCTGTCTTGGAGGCTCATCCTGAGACCATCGACTGCAGCAATGTTTGTGCTCACATCTGTGTCTTAACTGCTGCTTCCCATTAGAGTCATGCAGCCTTGTCTAGACAGCAACCATCCAGGCAGGGTCTACAGCAGTTTTTAATTATGCTGGCTAGAACCTGAGTGTGCCACAACATCCTGAGCTACCCGTGATGCTCACAGACAAATTTGTCCAAAGTGATCATAGCCCTGGCTATACCACTCTGTTCTGCTGTACTCTTCAGAGCTCCCAGGAGAGCTTACTTATCAGGAGTGAAATCACCAAGGTGATTCTCATTTATAGTCCATCACGTCAGTGTCTTAACTTTTGTGGCAGAAAAGTAGCCAAGGAAGGTATGTCTCATGATATAATATAGACGTAAGACAGTAAATCCTTGGTTTATGTGTTTGGCTCTTTCAGTTCTCTTCAGCTTCTACTCTGACAAAAATTTAATTTACTAATATGATATAAATACCTACTTCAGATAACCCACACTTCAAGTACAATCTCCAGCTTTGTGACATAAAGCTATGTTTTGGTAATGGGAATGTAGTTTATATTCCATTTGTGTCTTTTTAGAATAAATGGATGAATTGGCAGGGTAAAATATCCTTAAAGGCTGCTTTTCTTATACATTGTAAACAATAGAATAAAGACAATAGAACTGTAACAGTAAATCAGCTGTTTGAAAATTGTCAAAATTGTAGTTATTTCCAGGAGTTTTGTATATACTGAAGTAACAATTTAGATTAACTATATGTAATGAGGACTCTTCTGGGAATTTCATGTGAATATTTCATCAGCATGTATTGAAAGTCCACAGCCTGAGGGATGTTCATGGTAACATATGAAATGATCTGTGTGATCTAAGCCCATTGATTTCTCATAAGGAATATTTCACAACATGTAGGTATACTCAAATGCTAAACATTGGTGGAAAAAGTAGATATGTCCCTAAAAAGACGAAAAAATTTACTTTAAAGAATAAGGCTGAGAAGATGAGTTAGTCTGGGGAAAGATATCTGATGGTGCGTGAACATCAGAAAGAAGACAAGGGAGAGGGATTTAAGAGACCATGAACATTCATTTTCTTTCGGTTTCCATGGAAACAACTAAATTAACAAAAGTCATTAGCCCAGCACTGGAGAAACAGCAAGTTGGTGTGATCAGTGACCTATGGCCCATATTTAGAACTCTTGTCCATGTTCCATTTGTCCCAACCAGTCATCCAGCGTTCATAGTTCAACCCTGTGGGCTTGTCTAAACACTGTGAGCTATGACACTTCAGCCTATTTGGTCCAGGGCAGGTGATCTCTAACTGTCACAACCACCATAAGAAACTTTGCATTCCACCTGGTAGAAGGAAGAAGTGCTTCTGACAATGCTGAGCTCCCTACTCTTTGATGCTCAGCTTCTCATTTGTGCCAGCACATGTTGTTACTCACTTGATCACAGCAAGGAACTAACCCAGCTTTAAAAAAAAAACAAACCTAAAAATCCACAAAGCTTATGCTCTACATATACATGACTGTGACTCTGTTTCTTAATGTTTTGTTCACATAATAGGGAATTTTGAAGTGGGCAATTGGCCAGTCTCCAAGAGTCTTTTCTACTTTCTTAATGTTTCGATTCTTCCATTTTATAAAATTTCTGTTAATTTCTTCATGTAAAATAAATAATTAAATAAAAATGCCATGAATAAAAACTTTAGCATCTTAGAATAGCAAGGTACTAAAAAGGTTTAAATAGGAACCCTAAGGGAACTTATAATATCGCACGTACATACCAGCCAATTTTTTTTGACATTTCTAGCTTTCTTTCAAATTTTATTTTTAAGAACAAAGGAAATTTCAATGTCATTATCAGTTCAAAACAATCACGTTACCTTTTTTTCCTTTCCACAGGGTTCCTTGTTATAAGTAAATGGTGCTGATTACAGGTGTAAAATTTAGTTTTTAAAATAACATAAAATACCTAATATTCTGTAACTTTGAGCTTCTGTCTTTCCAGTACGCACACAAATTTTTACCATTTAGAGATAAGAGATACCCTTCCCTAAGCAATGTTGGGGTTTTTTCTGCACAGTGCTTTCTTGAAGCAAAAGCTGTCTCTAAGGTTTTTTGTCCTTACAGACATGTATCAATTACAGAAAGCAGTATTTTCCATGGATTTGCATTAGATTAAATCATAGCAGATATTTATTACATCTGCTTCTGTAACAGCAGCCACGCAATGCAGAAATTTTTGTGGAAATAATTGTTCTCAGGGCAGAGAACATACTCAAACAATTTTAATCTCAGATATAGACCACATGTGGGAAACTGCATCCAGTTTTAGCTTCAAGTATAAAGAAAGGATAAGATAAATTCTAATGTGTTTAGTTGAAGACTACCAATCTGGATGGGGCTACAGAATTTGCCCTGTGAGTAACAGCTGGGGGAGCTGGGCTTGTTCAGGATGAAGAGATGGATTTGGGGTACCTAGCATCACCCTACCAGTAGCTATGAAGAAGTTATTGAGAAGACAGAGTCAGGAAATTTACTGAGGAGCCGAAATAGGAGAATGAATGACTGTGGTCATAAACTGAAATTGAAGCAGTCTGCCTTACAAGGAAAAAACTTCTACTCCACAAAGACCACGAAGCATTGAAAGAGGCTGCCTCGTGAAGCTGTGTATCTGTCATTGAAGGTTTTCAAGTTCTGCCTGAGCACCCTGGTCTGCTCTTACAGCTGAGCCTGTTTGAGCAGGAGGTTGGACTGCAGACCTCCAGAGATCCCTTTCAGCCTGAATGATTCAGCAATCCTGTGATATTGCAGTGAGTGGCTACATAGACAGAGTCCAAGTTTTAAAAGGCACTGAAGTGTTAGATATTTTTGTGTTATCTGGGCTGGCATAAAGAAAGAAGTACTTTGGAAAATTATTAGTTAAAAATTAAACAAAAACACCAGCAACATTTATAAAAGCCCATTATCCTACAACAAAAATCAGCTACTAAGGGCAAGACTAACATATCTGCAATTATATAAAAGACACAGAAATCAGTGCCTTTTTTAACTGACTTTGAAAATCATAACAAACCCATTATTTCCCCTGAATATTATACTTTCTTATTATTTCTTCATCAATTAAAATACATGTCACAAGAATGTTTTGGTCTACCTCATTTATAGATGGAACAATAATGACCATTTCTTTACTTCCTATTTATTACTGTTCCTATTTATTACTATTATTTATTACTCAATAAATTGCCATATGTCATCTGGCCTGGACACCATATACAATTAAAGGTTTTTTTAATTATTTTTTCTGTATTTTAAAATAAATGTAACATTCCACCTACAGTTTCTTGTAGATTTTATCTCCCCTTTTCATAATATTGCACTTCAGTAGCTTCTGTGTATTTTTTCTTCTGTTTTGATTTGTTTATACCCAGTTTTCTTGCATTTTTTCTGAGATATTTTTGATTATTATTCTTAATTATCACCTTCATTTTCCCTCTTATTTAGGGATTGGTTTTAAAACTTATGTTCCTCTTTCTGAGGCCACATCTTTCTCATCACCTGACCTTAAAAATATACTCACTTATGATAAGAAATGGTTATCTCAAGAACATCACAGAGGAAGCAATAGGAAGTGACCCAGAAGACTGTTTCTGCTTCCATTTCCTTTGATTTAGTCATTAAACCATGCATAAAGAAGAGATAAGGAAAATACACTGTACTTAAATGATTAGCCTGGTTTCTTTTCATCCTGAAATTTCAAATACTCACATACTAAAATTAATGAAGCATATATGAATGACTGCAGTAGTTACGTAGAAAGACATTGCTGATGGACCATGTTTAATCAGGGTACTGTCAGAAATCAGGTACAGTATCTGCATATCACAGTAAAATGAATAGAGAACTTAATTAGAAAATCAAAAGGACAAATTTAGGTTTTATTTGATGGAAGGCATTGCTCTCAGACTTTTTGCACACAGATTCATAAGTAAAATGTTGGGGAAAAAGAATGAATCTTGGCAGCATCTCTTGATGGGCATTTTGCACTAAAGCATCAAGTCATATTTCCCTGAGGACCAGCCCTAAATCTCTGAAAAGAGATTATTATAAACAATTGAACAGAGATGTCAGAAACCATATATGACAAATCCTTGGCTACATCAACGTATGCACACACACACACACACACACACACACACACACAGAATGTATCCTGTGTGGGAAAGAAAAATTATGTAATTCAAGGGAAGCAAAACTTAAATAATAGGAAATTTCAGTTCTTATGGAATAGTATAAAGGGAATAGATAAATAGACAAATATTTCTAATGCAGTATACAGGTCTACCTATTCATATGTAGATGGTAACAAACATCTACATCCATTGAAATTATCTCTATACCAAGATTCTGCTAAATTTTGCAGATTTTAAATTGTCCTAACTTCATTTTTTCATTTAATGTCAATTATTGATATGATATTGTTAACATAAGGATCATTAATCTATTGGGCTTCATCATTAGCCTTCCTAAATATCACCTTTCGATATCACTATATCTATAATTTTCTAAGGTGGTTCTCTTTTATACAAAAGGGGCTAGTTTTCACCATTTTCTATTTAGGTATGGCTGAAGATCAAATTCATTTTGTTTGTTATTTATTCAATATCATGAAAACAAAATTTTGCAAAAAAATACTAGAAAAAACCTGGGACTTAAATTTTTAATTCAATAATAAAAAATATATATTATATGTTGCTATTGTTTTTTAATAACCACACCTCTTTCATGACTTTCATCTAAGCTATTCTGAACATCTCAAAGGACAGGCTTTTACCCAATCTATAATGTCTGTAACTTCTCTTCCTTCAAGGTCTACATATTGAAGTTTGATTTCATAACTTTCACAAGTTATTCAGTATCGTTCTTTGAATATGGGCAGCACATTCTCTCTTCCTTGGACAGAACCTGTGGCTAGTAACAAAAGTATGTGTGCCATCAAGTCACTCAGAGAGCTATAAGCAAACATTTTTGATCATGAACTTATCAATTCTTTCTCTAAAATGATAACAAAATATTATTGAAAGTCAGTATAAAGGAAAATTAGCAATCAAACTTAGGATTATGAATCTATATTATTCAATTATTTTCTTGTCGCATACTTTCCATCATACTTCATTTATGTATTATGGTTACAGCTGTGGTCCTATATCTTCAGTCCATACTGTAGATATAGGGGTCAGAGACCTGGATATGTCAATCAATATATTGCGCTGGTAGCTCATGCTGTAAACTCTGGAGTTTGGGATCCTGGTTTTTATTGCAATGTCTTTCAGTATTTAAGGAGTATTTTCTATGTAAATATATATGTAAATAACCAAGAATAATAAAGAGATATATATAACTAAGGCCCTTGACATATTTAGGGATGTCCCAAAAAGCTATTACCTTTAATGACCACTTTAAATATAATATATTTACATTATTTACATTAATTGAGGTCCAAGTTCAGTACTGTCATGGAACACATAAAAATGTTTGAAATTTGGGCATTAAATAAAATCCAGCCATTTTAAAAAGTCTTTTTATGCAATGTTGTGACATTTTGATTTTGAAGCGTCTCTCAAACAGAAAATGAACAGCTACCTTTTTATGTTTTTAAGGTAATTCTTTGTATATAATTTACCTTGAGCTGGTTAGTCAATGAATATTTCAAATCTTTCATTTTGGTAAGAAAAAATACTATTAAGAGCAATGTGAACAAATTAAATTCCATGGAGATATTTTATCCACATTTATAACTAACTTAACTGAGCTTATCCATGAATTTGTTTCCATTCTTCACAGAAAGATTTCTTGCAGCTTTCCATGCTCTGGTACACACTCACACAGCCAGCACAATAGATAACTATGAGTTCTAGTTACCTTCAGCAAATTATTTTCTTTGGAGTCCACTCATAGTAAGGAATTATGAGCTCTTATGTTATAGGGACATATGGGCTATTTGAGGGAATGAATTTGAAACATTTTTTAGGCTGAATAGAGCTAACAACAAAGCTGAAAACTTAAGGAAAATATGCAATTTCTTAGGGAGGCAAAAAAGAAAAGATCTTAGGGGAGATCAAGAAAACCAGTGTATAGAGGTCACTATGAAGGATCTTGGCATAGGTAAAATTTACCATTTAATGTTGTATGTAGGAGATCACTTCTACTATTTAACAAAAATATGAATGAATAAACAAATGCATAAATAAATATTTTGTAGTAAGTTGGATTTTTTCATTTGGAATTTCAATGTTATCTTCCGTATTATTTAAGAAATTATCACCTCCTAAATATTAGCAATTAGTACCTTTCCATTATTCTGATTGTAGTTTCTATTTACAAGGCCATATTCAAGATTGCAAGAAGTCTATGCTCTTTCTTCTGTAAATTATCTCCCAGCTGTCCAAGGCATAGCATAATTCAATGGACCTCTAGGAAATACTAGCAGCTGCTTATGGAGATACTATAAAACTGCAGGCAATAGAGATCTACTGCTCTATACTGAAATAGAAAAGAAAGCGTGAACTTGCATAAATTCTTGGAAACTGTTTTGAGCATATGTAATGAATTTATTGGTAGAATATACAGATCTTGGATCTCTAAGACATCAGACATGGGCAGCTTCTAATAATCCAGAAAAGAAGCATTTTATCAGTACTATAGACCTAGCAAGGTAATCATAATACCACTAACACTGAATTGTTGTAATTCATGTTCCTTTTATACACAGTGAGTTTGAAAGAACTCAGACCATTACTCGTATGGTTCATGAAGAAGAATTTGAATTTATGAGGCTTCTAAGGAATTCAATAGACCTTTCTGAACTCTGTTAAATGGAAGAGTGAGTCTTTAATCTGCCATTTCCTGTCCAGTTATAAATTGTACTGCTAAAACAATCAAATGGATGGAAAACTAGAAGAAAACACAACTGACATGCAAGCAAACTTGAACAAAAGCTTTTCAGAATTTTATAAATTTCACATATATTTTTGTTTAAAATTAAAGCTGTGTGTACTTAAAAAATAGAATACTTCTAAAATAACTGTCTTACATAGTTCTATAGCTTGTCAAAAGTAGGAGTAAATTGAAATACTCTACTTAGATGTTTGTTCTTTCGTATTTTTAAACAGCTTATTAATTTTAGATGTTTTGGGTTTGTTGGTTTTGTTGTGGGGGTTTTGCTTTCTTTTGGGTTTTTTGTTGTTTTTTTTTTTTAATTAAGTACATTTTTATACTGACAGTTCATTTATCAAACTTCAGCCTAATGGAATTTGAAGTGGCTGAGTCATTTAAAGAACTGTACTCAGGACTTTGATTGTAGAAGTGTCATATCAGTCTTGCCTATATTGACTTTTCTGGCAAAATGATAATAGCAAAATAGAACATCCAAGAGGGAAAAAGTTAATCTGCCTTAGTCCTGCTGCATGGAAATGGAAATTAAAAAATTAAAAGGAACAAAGATTTGGGAAGAATTAAAGGATTTATGTAGGCAGGAAGGGAAACCTGAACATGATAACTATCTTTCAGTAATTTGATGTGTCCTGTGCAATCATACATATATGCATACACCAGACATTCAGTGTAATATCTGGCATGCAGTAAGAATTCTTTATATTACCAAGACACCCTGAATGTTATCTAATACAAGATACTGGCTAATACAAGATATTTTTGCTGTGGATATAAATTAAAGCTGAAGAAATGACCTGAGAAAAAGCAGTAATAAAGAACAGAAAAGAACAAAATACCACAGGAGTAATTTTAACATTTTATTGCAAAAGCACACACAAAGTAGCTATGCTGCACTACCACACTCTGTTTCTAAGATGGATCTCCTTAGTAATAAATTATCCAGCTTTTTTGTCAGGCTGTGAAGTTTCAAGCACTGCAATAAAACATGCACAGATTTGACTGCTCCTTAAGGCAAGAAGCATGTCCCTGGGAGTTTTAGAGACCTTTCTCTAGCATTTTAGTGAAAGTACTAAGACTTAAACTGTTTCAGTTAAAATTATTTTGTCATTTTTTAATGAAGTCAGTGGACTAGCCAGTGAACCAGCTAGTGAACTTTAAAGATAGTGCAAATTACGAGATTTTATTCAAGGTAATTCACAACTAGTCAAAATTTGGACCAATTGTTTTAATGAGTAAATTATATACTTATGAAGCACAAACTTCATTATCATGAAAACATGTATCAGATATTTTACATGTAGAATGGGTTGCATAAGAAAATCAGATTCCATTATATGTCCCCCACAGAACAGACTCCTGAAAACCCTTTAGGGAAGAAAAAAATGTGTGATTATGGGTAAATTATCAGATTTCTGATTCATCAAGTCCTTATCTCCACAATTCTTTGGCAAAGAAAGCAAAACCATGGAGAATGGATGAAGAAAGGAACCAGTCAATCTGTCACTCAAGAGATGCCATTGAGAGATGGAAAAACATGAAGGAGTGAACTGAATGATTAATCTCATCAAATAGTGCTGAGATGAAAAATAATGATTTTTGAAACAATGAATGAATGGAATTTTTTATTTATAAAAGACAACGCATAACTCAAAGATTAAGATCCCATGGCCTTGAGAAAATTTTTTGACAGGAAAGTGAAAAATGCACCAGAAAAATATAAGAAAACAAAAAACAGGGAAAGGAAAAATAAAAACAATAAGAAAAAAAAGTTAAGAAAGAAGAAAATAAAAAGGAAACAAAAAAAGAAGAAAGGAAAGAAAACCAAAACCTTTTCTCCCTTCACTGAGACCTCTAGCATTTACATTTGGATATTGCTCTTTCAGTGACCCAAGAATTAATACAGCCAGTGAAAGTGATAGAGAATGTGCATGCTTAAGGAATAAAATGTAGGAAGGATCTGTAAGTGACCTGTTTGTATTTCAGTAAAGCAAAATAGCCAAAAAATAGCAAGAAGCTTGATACATATATATGCACAAACATGAATATTTTCCATTTTAACCACTTTACATGCTATTGACACTAGTCAATAACAAGTTCACTTGCACAAGAAAAGTTCATCCCCACTAAATTAGGGTCACTTAGAAACTAAGATGAATTTCATCTCCTATGAGCCTTGTTTAATCTTTTTTTATTTTCATGTATATCTCTAGACTCTGCCAAGGGACAAAGCAGTAATTCATTCATATGCAGATATGTCTAACTGCATCTATTAGTAATTTTTTTTTATTGAGTCTAAATTGTCTTTTGAGTATACTGAATAAGTGAATACTGCATCCATGTTAACTAGCATCTAATTTGCACTATGTCTGTTAATTTAAAGTTTCAGTTAAGGACACTTATAGCCAAGAGCATTCTATCAAGGTGTAATCATTGAAGTTCTGTTGTGAAGCACCGATAATGCATTAATTTGCAGACTGAAATTCTGCTTTCAAGTTATATTACTCCATATAATCAAGACAAAAACAAAAGAAAATGTACCATACTGTGAGAGTAAAGTACCAGCAAAAGCACTGGAGATTTTCCAGTGAATGACAAGAGCACCTGACTGAGAAAGGTGAAAGAGCAAAGTTGTAATAATTTCTTAAAGAAATGAGAAAAAAACCTTCCCTGAAGCACCAAACATGACCAACAAATAGTGAAGTACCTCAGAATTTTTCATAATCTCATTTTAAATCTGTGCTCTCTATAGGAATGTTCTTTAGTGATTTGCGGAAAAATTCTCCCACCAGGATGAGTAGCATCATGCTATTTTAAGGGTTTTCTTAGGTGTAACTGTTATAGCAATAAATTAATACATTTATACAGTCTTATCTTGCCTAAAAAATACAAACTTAGAAACACAGAATCACAGAAGGGTTGAGGTTGGAACAGATTGCTGCAGGTCATTTGGTCCAACACCCTGCCCTGCTCAAGCAGGGCCACCTGGACACAATTACCCAGGACAAGGTTCAGATAGCTTTTGAATATCTCCAGGGACAAACATGGCACAGTGTCTCTGGACTGGGCAACCTGTTCCAGTGCCCCATCACCCTCAGAGTAAATAAATGTTTCCTCTCGTTTGGAAGAAATCTCCTGTGTTTCAGTTTGTGCCCACTGACTCTGGTCCTGCAACTGGACACCAGTGAAAAGGGCCTGACTCTATCTTCTTTGCATACTTCCTTTAGATCACAATCAGCTTGGTCCCCCAAGACCTTTTCTGAGAAGCTCCTTTCCAGCTGTGTGGCTGCTGGTGTTTATTGTTGTGTGGGGTTGTTATCTCTCAGGATTTTACACTTCACCTTTTGAATTTCGTGTAGCTCCTCTTGGCCCATTTTCCAGCCTGTCAGAGTCCCTCTGGATAGCAGCATGACCCTCTGGTGTATCAGCCACTCCTCCCAGTTTTGTATTGTCAGAAAACTGTCTGAGGGTATATTCTGCCCCGCATGAATAAAAGTGTTAAAAAGTAGATCCAGTACTGAGCTGTGGGGTACACACCACTGGTGACTCATCTCTAACTAGTCTTTTAGCCATTCATCAGTAGCCCCCGGACTGCTCTGAAAATCATAGGTCCAGTTTTCAGTCCACTTTATTGTCTATTCATTTAGCTCAGAAGTAACTCCCAGGAAGGGAAATAAAATACTATAGATATTAGAAGCATATGCTTTTGTCTACAAAGATTAGCTGCCTTTGGCTAGAAAAAAAGATATTTTTACCCATTAATCTGGCAGTATTGTGTGAATTAACACTGTATTTTGTCTCATTGGCACAAGTTTACTGGCCTCCAGGACCTCTCATCTAGAATGGTCTTGTCAATACACAGGTAAATGTGTTTATGAATTACAGTCTTGAAAATATGGCTCACAAACCGCTTTAAATCATTCTTTTTTTGGTTTTTTTTTAAATCTCAAAAAAATTCAAACTTGTAACAAACAAGAAAATTGTTAAGATTTATTCCTACATACACCAAAAATAGCTTCTTTTGATCCTTCTCAGATCTGATAGCATCAAAGAGTCAAAGTCTGTAAAATAAGATCTTCACTGAGAACTTTTGTTTATCTTCAACAAACTTAATTTCTTTCCTTTTTCAGTTTGCAACCTCTCTTTCCTCTTAAGAAAGAGAAAACCACGAAAATGCTAATGTAGAGCACTATGCTACTTCAGAAATTTTCATCGCTACTTATGTTGAATTTAATTCTAACACTTTACATAAAAGTATAAATGTGTGATGAATTCTATGCAGTACTGAAGGCAATAGGAATTTAGTAGGGCTTTATTCATTCTAAAGGACACAGAAATGTTTTCATAGCCTCCCCAGCTCTAAGTGCAATCAATATCTTCATGCAGATTTATGTTGTAATGGAACTTGTATTTTCACCATTTCCCTGGCACTCCATTCAACAGAAATGGAGGCTGATAACATAAAGAAGTCCATCAAGACTGTGGTCCATAACAATGAAGAATTGTTGAATTATTTGAAACCAGACCTTTGCCTGTTATTTACTGATCTTAAATTTTGCTAGAAGCTTCCTGAGAACTTGTGGAAGATAATGACCTGAAACATAGCATCAAGAAATGGTAACAGTTAGGAATAATGAGAAAATGGAGAAAGAACATAATAACCTAGTACTTTGCAAAAGTAATTTCCCTTAGTGGAAAATTACTTTAGAAAATAAACCCTAAAGAACTATAGTAAGTGAGACCCGCTAACCCTACCAGCTTCTGAATAAAACTCCACTCTGGAAACCTAAAAATCATCCTGGAAAGCATGCCCCAATTCTCCTAACACATTTAAAAATATGTGGTGCTTTAGTATCTTTTAAGAATTCTTTAGCCATTTTTTAGTATTGAAGTTCTTTTTAAGTTATTAAGCAAAAGAAAATCAGTGTGTAACTCAATAAAAAATGTATTGTTCACCAACGAAAGTATGATAACTGCACACTTGCATATTTTTTTTTTCTGCCTTTATAAGCTGAATTATACCAGTAGACAAAAGGATGTGGATAAAAATATTTTTTGCCACAGGTCATAACAAGTACTTTAAGATTTTCATATATCAGATATAATCTCATTTATATCTATTTTCTGTCAGTGTTTTCTGAATCCAAAACAGATATTCTTTTCAAAGTAAACTTGGGTTCTCACTATGGGAATAGTTCAACTCATATGGTGATTGCATTCTATAACACTATTTTCTGATAATAGTTTAAAATTAATATTAATTAATATAAGCCTTTTTAGTCCTTATTTTGAAAATTTTGCTTACAACTGCTGTCTCAGAATAAGTGAGCCATATTATGGATATATATTGACATTTTTTAGAAATCATCATCTCACTATATTATAGCAAAATTTGCTAACACATGTGTCAATATATATTCCACTGAAGTGGTAATATAAATTCATATGGGTCTTGAAATATACCAAAGAAGAAAATATGTATTCTTCTGTTTGCTCCTAATTCTGAAAACCTTTACCTCCTAATATTTCAATGAATGTCTGAATAAATTTTTCAGGTATTTTGTTTCACTATTTGTTCTAGCAGATACTCTGAATGAAGTGTACTTTGCATGTTTTTGTTCAGCTAATCCTGTATTACATATTTATCAAAACAACATGATGGAAATTTGAGGAATAAAGGGTTATAATCAAGGTCCTACAGACACTGTTCACATCTTAATAGCAGCATAAGATTTTAAGAACTGAACTAAAACCAAACTAGCTTTCTGATGTGTTCAAATACTGGATGGGTGTATTCCAGCTGACTATATTCCAACCAATTAGAAATAATAATTCTTGAATAATAGGAAGATCATACCAGACTACTTTTATCCTCTGCCCTGACAATTAGTGGTCTCTTCTAGCCACAGCACATTGACCTTCTTTTCCAGTTCCTGACAGGAATAGGCAACCTTATTTCCACATGGAACAACAAGCATTATGGAATTATCTAAAATGTAGGATTAGCCTCAAGAATATCTCTAGACATTGCCAAAGTAAAATAAAATGGCAACGGTACATCACATGTTTTGTCTATATAAGACAGAAATTATAGAAGTCATGAGAAACTTACAGGTGTATTTGTTGCTGTTGAAGGGAGATTATAAAATGTGTAGTTATAATTCTTCTCTCCATCAAATTATTTCATTCGATCTTCAGGTATTACATTTTTTATCTTCTATATTTCCCAGATATAAAGATGTACTTTCTGAATCTGAGCTGAAGCATGTGATCTGAGATGCAACCAAGTGTTGTAACTGTATATAGTTCTCATTTTATAGAAGAAAATTTAGATGAGTATTGGCTGTCCATGACGAGGTTTTGGCAGCAGGGATGGCTGTTTTGAGAAGGGGTCAGGGGTTACCCAATGCCAGACAAAGGCCCAGCACAGGAGACAGATGATCTCAAAAGCTAAGCTGCCAGCACGTCTGTGTCAACATTTTTAAGAAACATCAAATAGATCAGAAAAGACAGGGAGACGAGCAAGAAATGGCAGAGGCAACACCAAGGTCCAAGGAGGAAAAAGAGATGCTTCAGGCACCAAAGCTGATAGTTCCCTCTGTAGCCTATGCCAGAGCAGAGAAAAGATGTGAGAAGGAACAAGTGAGAGAGAGCAACAACTGAGTACTGACTATAACGTCTCCATCCCATCTGGGCTTTAGGAGACGGTAGGGAGAGTAATGGGTATCAAAGGAATGAATTTGAGCCTGGGGAGAGGGTGGAGGAAAGATTTTTTTAAATATATTTTTGTTCTCTCACGGTTTCAGGGCTATCCAATAGCTAAAGCATGCTATTAAGTGCATTGTCCAAATGTCTCTTAAACACTGAGAGATCTGGGACATTGAACATCTCTCTAGGAAGGAACTCTGTGGCAGTGTTTGCCCATCTGAACCTTCCCTGAATAGGCAATAAATTAGTTTAGCCAAAGTCAATTCTGCAAGCAGCTTCACTATCTTCATCTCAATGGGCTTTCATGTTCTTGTTTTCTCTATTTGCACCATCTGCCTCACTAAGGAAGGTGAGTGACTAAACAGGTGGGTGGGAGATGAGAAGTTCTCAAAATGCAATATTGTAAATTACTGTAATTACACTGTTGTGGCAGTGACAGCTTCAACTGTCAAACAGAATTCCAGACTGTTAGAGTTTTTCCATCAAAAATATTCTTTATGCATTTCCAAGAAATAAAAATATTCACTATATCTTCTAATATTCAGAATTCATAATGATTTTTAAAGGTTTAGGGGATAATTATGAACCAAAGTTAACCACAGAATGAGTTCCACTCAACTTTTCTCCCCTACAGAAGCATGAGAAAAAAGGTTTAAAATAAGGCCTCCTATTTTTGCTTTTCAACCCACATTTCTATTCAAATAATTCTCATCCAGGTATTTGTCCCCAAATTACACTGTTGCTTTCATTATCCTGCATCACCATTTGGCTGTGTGTCTAACAATGTTACTGTAAGGAAGTATATTACTTATTACTGGACTTGAATGCATTTTTCACATACCTTCTTAGATGCATTAATGGTAGCAGAATTTATATGTGTTTTAAATCTCTTGTTGCTTTAGCTGCATTGTAGAGCCTCTCCTGGAGCTTTTGGAGGAAATGGCCTCAGTTCAGAAAGCCCTTATTTCTTGGCAGGACCCAAGCTAATATGGGTCTTACACACTCATCATTATGTAGCAAAGATATGGAACTCTGCATCATCAGCTTCTTTGTGTAGAGTCAATATATCCCTAATGTGTCCATACTGGCAGATCCTTATAAAAAGAGAATATCCTATACCTGCAATATTGTCTTTCACTTGTAAAATGAAACATAGCAACTAATAGTATTAGTTCACTTAAAATGATACAAACACTTATAGCACAACTTATATGATTATTAAACTCTCATTAGTAATATTATCAAATTTTTTAGTGAGAACACTCTAGTATCTAGCCCTTTTTCTAGTGTGTTATGCTCACACGTGATGTTAGGTTCACTCAAGCAGAAATGAAGAAAGGATGAGGTTGTCTCAGGGTTCCAAGTCCTTTGCTAGGAGTTTTCCCACTTTTTGTTAGAAAGATCATGTTCTTTTCATCGATTCCTAGCTAAAGTTTGAAAATGCACAAGATGAGAAATTTAGAGTGGGATAAAAAGAAGGTTCTAAAATGTGCACTAAAGATGTCTTACCTTGACAGCGTTTTCAGATATTGTGATGGTAATAGCTCGATTCAAAAGTTTCCTCTAGAAATAAGAAATACCCAATTCTTCCCTCTGCATCCACCAACATCCTTAACAGCTACTCTTCATTACTTGTTTATCCATAGTATAGATACAATCTATTGAATTTTTCTGCTAGATTACAGTACATCACCTATTCATTATATATTAAAAAAAAAACCCACAACATGCAAAGTATTCTAATCCTAACTAGTTTTCTGCATGCTGCAGTCAGCTTTCTTGATAATGATACATTCACCTCTACAGTGTGATTTCTTGTTCTAGCTACTGGACTTTACTTACAGGTACTAGAATTGGTAGTGTCACAGGGTGAGTGAAACCTTCAGAAAAGCCCGGCCTTAGCCTCACATTTTGGCAAGAGTTTAAATTTAAGGAATCACTCTGGTCTGCAAGTTCTAATGATGGCAAATCAGATCTATTTATAAAAATGAATTTTATTATCATGAAAAATGATTTCTTATCAAACAAATGATAACAGATGAAAGATCTTAATCAGAATTACTTACTAAACAGTATAAAACTAAAGAAATACTAAGAATTACAGCATAATGTAAAACAGCATGCTTTATCAAGGTGTCTATATTAAAGCTACAAAAGAATTGATTAGGAGTTAAATGTAACTTACCACCAAAATGGCAATAATGTACACAGATTCCTTCACTTAACCCCTGGGGAGTAACCATGATGCAGGTGTTCCTACTTGTGAGAGAAACTCCACACATTTCACAGAAAATGTATACAAGATTTCTGCTTGGTGAAAGTTCAGTGTGGTTTTCATAATTGTAAAGTGAATGGATGTCAGTCACTGAAAAATCCAGCTTGTCTTTCCAGATCTGACTTCAACAGCAAGATATTTATTGGCAGTTGGGAGATGCCAGACCAGTGTTAAACCATGGTGCCAAAAAACTCACTACAAGACAGCTTGTCTTGTTCGAGTTATCTGACCAGTTAACAAACAGCAGATAAGCTCTTTTTGGGGCAAGATAAGCATCTTGTGAGATGCCCTGCTACAGATAGTCACAGTAAATTAACTGAATGATTCAGGTGATCTTTCCCAGAAGAATCACAGAATCATAGAATGGCTTGGGTAAGAAGGGACTTAAGGATCATGAAGTTCAAACATACCTGCCATGGAAGAGGGCACTTTCCACTAGACCAGGCTGTTCAGAACCTCAACCAACCTGGCCTTGAACACTTCCAGGGATGGGATACCCACTTCTCTGGGTAACCTGGTCCACTGTGTCATCACTATCCTCACACTAAAGAATTTTTATCTAATATCTATTCTAAACTTACTGTCTTTCAGTTTGAAGCCATTCCCACTTGTCCTACCATTACATGCCCTTTTAAAAACTCTCTCTTCATCTTTCTTGTAGTTTCTTTTCATCTTAAGGTACTGGAAGGCCACAATTAGGTCACCTCAGAGCCTTCTCGTCTCCAGGCTGCACAATCCCAATTGTTTCAGCCTTTCCTCACAGAAGAGGTGCTTCAGCACTCCAATAATTTTCGTGGGCTTTCTGGGCTCTCTCCAAGAAGTCGATCTCCTTCCTGTGCTGGGGTACCCAGAGCTGGATGCAGTACCCCCAGTGGGGTACCATGGAAGCAGAGTACAGGGACAGAATCCCCTTCCGTGCCCTGCTGCCCACACTGCTTTGGATGCAGCCCAGGACTCATTTGCCTTTCTGGGCTGCAAGTGCACTTTGCTGGGTCATGTCCAGCCTTTTGTCCACCAGCACCCCCAGGTCCTTCTCGGCAGAGCTGCTCTCAATCTGTTCATGCCTCAGCCTGGATTGATACCGGGGGTTGCCCTCATGCAGGTGCAGCACCAGCACCTTGTTTTTGTTGAATCTCATGAAGTTTACATGGGGTAGCTTCTTGAGTTTGTCCAGGGCACTCTGGATGGTGTCCTGGTCTTTAGGCATGTAAACTGGACCACTGAGCTTGATGTCAACTCTTTTAGGTCATCATAAAGGTCATCAGAGACCTCTTTTTCTACGATTTTGAAGATGAATTCTTCTGAACTCTTAATAGAAATGTTTATAATTTAAACTTTTAATGCCTGTGTTTTCAGTTCCATTCTGTTAACATACATTTCAGGACTCCCTCCTTTGCCTTATTAAAGTATATTTCATGTTGTTAATCGAAAAATGGATTGACTAAATACAAATAATTCAAATTTTTTAAAGATTTTTTTAAAATCAAAAGTATCTAAGGAAAACTGAATTTTATAGATAGTGAGAATATTTCATAAGAATGTTTTTTAAATTTTTTGTTTACACAGACTTATAAAATCACAGAACAGGTTGAGTTAGAAGGGACCACCAAGGATCATCAAGTCCAGCTCTTGGCTTTGCACAGCACCATCCCCAAAAGTCACATCATGTGCCTGAGAGGATTGTGCAAACACTTCTGAATTCTGTCAGGCTTGGTGTTGTGTTTGATATTTAATAGAAAGGTTCTTTTATGGAATACTTTAAAAAAAAAAAGGCCTTCTAAATAGAATAGACACTTTTAACTCTGGAGAATAATTTTCAGTTCAACACTGAGCATGCCATTTTTGAAAATACGATCTCAGTAGTTTGTGCTCAGGATGATCCAATTTCTGTGCCCTACAACAAAAAATAGGACAGCAAATTCTTCTTAGGCAAAAAATTTAAGATGATTGCTCAGTGTCTTTTCCTGCTTCTCTGCTTCCTCACTTTGACAACAGTAAACATGTTTATCTTCTCTGAAAATGCATAATTTCAAATTTTACTCTGAGATAATATAATCATAAACATGGCCTACATGAAAAAATAAGTCAAAGCAAATAATAAGAAAGTATTTTAAGAAGGAATTGTAAAGAAGATTTAGAAAGGGACAAAAACATGCATACATAAACTGAGAGTGGTATTCTAAACACTGTCAAAATATTCCTTGGACAGTAGAGAATAATAGACAGTGACAGAGAGTGCAGTCAAGCTTATATCACTGGTAGGTAAATCCCTAATCTATGAAAGAGTCAAGAGTAGGAGACTTGAAGGTAAACTTTTTGAAATTGCCACTGACAGTTGTGACATTGATATGTTTTTCTATCCATATGAAAGAAATTCATGTTGGTTTTAACATACTTGGCAATATAAAGGCTAAGCTTTTGAGGCAGGAAAACACTACAGGCTCAGCTTTTAACTAGATCACCATTTGTCTCAGGGCTCTATTTATGTATCATCTTCTCAAAATCTCTAGTTGTCTGACATTTCTTATGAGTTCAGGGCACCCACTTTTTCCTCTTCACCTCTTTTAAAAAATCATAGTGACTTCAATGCTAATTGAGCTGTTTTTCTTGTGCTCCCAGTGTCAACCTCCCACTGTCAGATGACAATGTGCCCTAGGCATCCACAGTACTCGTGCCAATTCTCAGAAACCTGTCTTGGCTTGCATAAAATAGAAGTGTAAGGCACAAACTTTCAGACAAAGCATCCTCCTAATTCTCCTATTTCCACAATACCACCACCCACACAGAACAGATAACTGGTTTTGGATAAGAGAGAGGAAAAATGTAAAATAAATTTACAGCAAAACTTTGAAGTCTAAAACTTAAGTCTCTACTTCTGGGGCTTACACAGCTGAAGTCAAACAAAAGTAAGTATCATCAAATAAGGTAGGAGTGAAAATATATCAGAACTAGTCAGATGAAAGAAAGGAACTCTTGTGTCTGGGGAAGAAATGGGGTTTCACATAACTTCTTTTATCTACTTCAGTGCTTGAGTGACACTTGTGCACAGCTAGTTTGGACTGATATTGCTCTCTGGATGAAAAGAATAAAATGTTAGACAAGTGTTTTTCCAGGAAAATTAATGATAAACAAACTTCAGAAATACAGTCAGATAAACCCTAAGGGATCCTGGATTCTTATCAAGCTTCTGTATCTCCTGCATTTTCAAATTATTCTTCCTCCACAGATAAGCCTTTTTTCTCTGCCCCTAATCACTTCTTTCAAGTTGTCTTATATCCAACTAATTTAATAACATTTGCTGGGGAATTTTTATGTTTCAATAGGGAAGCAATGTCAACTCCATCAATCTGGGTGTGCGTACCACTAGTTTGTGTAAATAATACTCAAAAATGCAGTATCTTCCAGATACCTGTCATATCTCAAAATATATGAAATAGCAGTTTATCTTGATTAAGTACATATAAATTAACATAGATTTCAGGAAAAAAAAAAACAAAGTAAGGGAAATTTGTTACAAATCCAAGCTTAGTAAAGCTCCAATAACTGCTTTATCTCAAGTTAAGAGTGATAATATTTTAAACACATTGCATTTGTTTTCTAAATTGTTTCTGATTCACTAAAAATGACATTAACTAAATGAGACTGTGTCCCTGAGGAGACTGTGTACCAAGTTCCTCATTTCTAGGGGGCAAACATGCGTGATCTTTCTAAGTTTCTGAAAATATTTTTTGTTCTGTTTCAATCCAACAGAAAGCTGTGAGGTGGTTTGAAGGTCCCAGTAGGAAAGTAAAAAGGAACTTGCTTATCAGAGTTGCTACAAAGCACACAATCTTAATATTCCATCTCTATCACATATGCAGAAACATAACAGAGGTATAACAAGCCTTAGTGTGCACCAACAGCAAAGTTTGCCAAGCTCAAATAAAAAATAATTTAATTGTAGATGTGGACAAATAAAGAGTGCCTGCATCTTAATGCTACCTTAGTGTTGAGGAGTCTTATTTTACCAATTTGGTTTTTTTTGTAAAAGTACTATTCTGCCTTGATTTCTGCATACATTACGAGAAATTTTGTACATTTGGTTTACTATATATAAAATATAATGAAAACTGTAATAAAATTGCTCAAAATAGAGCTACTTTTATATTGTACTTTATGAGAATCAATAAATTTGTATTTTTTCAACATATTTTTCTAACAGATTTTGATTTTTTCAGATGCTGATCATACCTCTGTTTACATACTGTAAGGTGATGCTGGTCATGTATATTCAGTGCTCACTCACAACTGCTGTCCAGAAGACAGAATAGTTACTTCAAGCCACTTCAGAGGAAGTGCTTCTGCTTCACTGATTTTCAGTTACAGAAATAACCTCCATTAAAAAATGAAGTAAGAATTTCCCAGTTTCTCCCTTTTTCAACATGTTGACATGACTTTCTCTTAGAAGGTTCTCTTTGAATTGTTATCACTTGTATTCCAACTGGTATTCTAAAAGAATTAAACCAAAAAAGGCTATTTTTTTAAACTGTAAAATTAAAATTTTCTTCATATATGGAAATTTTTCACTAAGAAAATTATTTTTCTGAATGCTTCTTGTTGTTTGTTAAGGTATTGGCAAATCACTTCAGATTATGTATACAAACCAAGGAAATAAAGGCTAAAATTAATGAGCATATGGTTATTTTATTTACTTTTCTTTTAAATCTAAGCCAAATTTGTACAGCATGTGGTAAAAGTAGGGAAAAACACAATCTAATGGGGGAAACTCAATGCAATATTAATTACTATGCTTCATACAGGTTCAATGCCTTAGGAATATCTGATTTTCAATTACCAAGAAAGGTTTTCTTCTGTTGACCATTTTAACAATACTTTCTCTGCTCAGTACTGCAGCAAAAGAATGTTTTGCATTATGAAACAAGAACACTTTAGAATGGAAATAACTATAATTTTATCTTAATAAAAAATATAGAGACAAAACCCCCTCCTAATTAAATCCCAAAATATTAGAGGTTTCTTTCTTAGCTTCAAATTCTTGAATTAGTCTCCCACAATATTCCTGTCCTCTATATATGCTGCACATGTGAACATACCTTTAGATTCAAAGTCCTTCTGAATATTCAAGTTTTTCCCACCTTATTCTTTGAAGATTTTTGTGGTTTATTGAGTGTAAGATAGTGTGAATGCTGTTTTGTCTGCCCAGGTTCTTTAAACTGGGGAAGGAAATTATGCTCTGACACATTCTGTTCCAAACAAGAAATGGGGAAGATGATAAGTATCCAATAGAGTTTAGTAACGAGGGGAATATCACCCAATTTCATGTGCAGGGAGAAGCAAAACAGCTATTCTGAAAATAATATGTATAAAAGAAGAACAGTGCAAAAGTCAGTGGATAAATCCAGTACATACCAGCTTTCTTAACATTTGAAACAAAATTTTAATAGTATGCACTTAGGTTTTGTACAAAATATTTTGCATGGCTCCTTTTACATTCCTTGACTTATAAAATAATATTTTCCATTATAGTTTTAAAAGTGAACCTACTTACTTTTTCTCTTTTCTTTTACACAACTCTGGAGCAAAATATGGCTTTCAGAGGAAAACTCTGCTGAAAATCAAAGCAGGTAGATTAAGTCTTGTAAATACATTCACAGGTTTATCAATAAATGTAAGTTTCTATTTTATTGTGTGGGGTTTTTTTTGGGGGGGAATGGTCCAATGTAAAAAAAAATGCTAGATGTGTAATAGCAGTGAGTTTAGCTCTTAGTTTTCTTGTCAACTTTTCTTTAGTTTATTACAAAAATTATGGAAAGTAAACAATTGTGAATTATAATAACTGTAGCAACCTAATTCTACTTAAAAGAAAGAGGTATAGATTTCATGCCTAATAAAGATACCACCATCAGCTGAGATATGGCTGCTCAAAACATGACTGATCTCTGTGACTTACAGTCAAGACTGATTTCTAAAATGTAAAAATACGTGTGAATAATTCAAGTAAAAGAGTAATAAAATATCCTGAAAGGAAAAAATTACCATAGAGTGGATCTACAATGGGGTTTAGAAGAATTTTCATGTTGAGTTTCAGAGAATCCACTGAGAAATTGTTATGGAGAGCTCTAGGACCATATACCCACATCTGAGATTTGCTAAGATCAAATTGAGTAGAAATATTTTTAAAGGGAGAATAAAGAAAACAACACTTGCTATCACGTACTCAGAAAACTGAGAAAGCAGACAACTCTGTTCCCATTAACAATACCCCTGTTTGGTTTGTTAGTGGGAGTAGACTAAAAGTCTGTAAGGTAAGTGTGATAAGAACAATATGGTAATCATAGAAATTAAGTTTGAAAGGAGTTTAATATGTTGTTTATAGTCTTTCCTTTGATCTCCATAATTTTTTTTCTGGATCTCCAGTTTTGAACATATCCAAATTATTTTTTATTCTTTTGGGGAATGTAATGGGTGAAGTATGGATAATCTGTAAATAATAACATGGGCTATCCTCTCTTGAGGACTTGTACACAAGATTCAGAGCCAATGGTCATTTAGTACTGTATGGATAAAAAAGGCTACCAACATTTGCAAGAGTTAGTATTTGCTGTATATTTTTGTAGCTTATGCTTCAGTTCTTATACTGAAACAAAATATTATATGATTAACTTTTATTTTTATTGGGAAACAAAGCCCTGAGTTTGTATAAATTGATTCAATCCACATAGAAGCCATGTGATTAATAGGCTAGCTTTCTTATGCTATTATCAATGCTTTTGCAAAACTAGCACAATGCACAAGAGCTGTCTGTGCAGCTAAAGTCAACATTCATCTATTTGTGGTTTGGGGACACTCTGTTACTATGTCTGTAAACAAAACAAATTCGTAAAGTCCTGTTCTAGACAGATATATAAATTGGGGAGGAATCAGAAGCTTATTTTATTTATGAGTAATTGAATTTCATAAGCAATACAATCTGCCATGCAATTTTGCAAGAATTATTAAACTCCACATTCCTCCAGGCACAGCTTCAAAACTAAGAAATTTCTTAATGAAAGAGTTTAAGAAAATCAAACTGTTATATAAAAAAGGAGAAAAGAAAAATTTATTCTAAAAGAAAATTTCTGGAAATATCATTTACAGAATACTGTCACTGAGGATTTTGTGTAGGACAGCTGCAAGAGCCAGACCATACCACATTGTGATGTATAACTTAAATTTATTTCCTAAGCAGGATGAGCAAAGTGAGTGAACAGCAGTTCCTATTTGAGATTTAAATATATATATATATATATTTCTGGTCATGGAATCACAAAATCTTTGAAGCTGGAAGGATTCTCTGGAGTTCACCAAGTCCAGCCCCACTGCTCAGAGCAGGCTCAGTTATGATAGATTGCTCAGGGTTGTGTTGAATCAGGTTCTGAATATCTCCAAGGATAAACATTCTACAGCTTGCCTGGACAACATGTTCCAGGGTGCAAATATCTCACAAAAAAAAATGTTATGTTTAAATGGAAATTTCTGTATTTTTATTTGTGCCCATTGCCCCTTCTTCTCTCACTGGTTATCACTATTTGGGGTCTGGCTTTCCCATATCAGATATTATCATATAATATCTTTTTGTTGTCCTTGTTCCAGTCTGTCCATGTGTTTTCTACTGGGGAGGCCAGAACAGGACACAGACCTCTGATGGGGTCTCACCAGTAGTGAGAGGAAGAATCACTCCCCTGTGCCTGCTGTCTACATTGTTGCTGAGAACCACAGGATGCCATTGGCCTTCTTTATCACAGGTGTTCCTCGCTTACTTATGCTCAGCTTTTTGCCCATCAAGAACACCAGAGTCTTTTCTGAACTTTCCAGTTGGCTGGCTCCAGCATGTGCAGGTGCATTGGGTTATTCCTCTGTAGCTGCAGAATTTTCTGCTTGTCTCTGTTAATCTTTGCGATTCTCATCATAATATTTTGCTTGCACACTTCACGTTCATGCCAATCAAGTGCCAAGCCTCTCCTGCTCATTTGGGATGAATGCCATGGACCAAGCAGAATAATTGCTTCAATTATCTGCTGTGTCCCAGCCCTGGCTTTTATGTGCAGTGGTTTCATCTTGGGTATAGACTTCAGGTGTCAAATATCAGATGATTATGTTTTCCCAGACAGGGCTACAGTCTTAGTTTTGGGGTTTGTTTTGTTGCTTGTTTGTTTTGCGTCATTTTGTTTTGCTTTAAATTAGCTTGTGGGCATAAGCTGCCTATTTACTCATAAGTTAGGTAGCTTCAAGCTGATCGCTCTTACTTTCCCATTATATAAGGACAAATTATTATTGTTACCTTTGTGACTATTTTCCTTTAGCTTCTGTCCCAATTGATTGAGAAGAATGTAAATTTGGCAACAGTTGCACAGCAAAACCCATCCATGTTTCTCTGCACAGTAATCTAATTACAGTAGTAATCTAATCAATTAGGGTTGATATATATATATATACTGAACAGATGTAGTCCAAGTCTTCTTTGTTTGAGCTGTGCTTTCAGATTGGCTTCCTCCTGCAAAAGATAAAGAATAATTCAAATATCTTAATGCAGAATTTTAAAGTTTTTGAGAAACAAAGTAGCAAATATTTTAAGGATAAGCTTTGTCCAAGTTTCAAATAACTGGTATATATGTATAAATCTAGTGCTGACACACAAGGCTCTCTGTGCTTGGTCAGCATCATCTAAGCTCTAACATGGTTGACTGCTATGAGATCCATTGCAGTCTTAAACAAAAAAATCCACCCAGAGTTGGTCACCTGTTTTATAAAGGTAACAGTCTGAGCAGCCAGTAGGTAAAGCTGAATAAGATAAGGCTATGTTATAGCAGTGCAGGTTTTTCTTGGACACTTCCAATTCATCATCGAGTGCTGACAATTTGTTATTGAGCGCATCCTTTCCCAGAAAGTCCACAAAAGTCTTGTATTGCCACCAAATGCCACTCTTGTAGTATTTAATTAACTTAGGAACCACAATAGTTGGATGGGGATTTTCTGAAAAGGACATAAAAAATGTAAAATGGAGAGGTAAGAGAGGGGATGGATGGAATGAGTCATGTACTAGCTAAAAGAAAATAGACATAGAACTTTAATATTGGTTTTGTAAGTGAAAGTTTTACTTCTTGATTTTTCTCTTTAGTATGGAGAAAAAGACTGGCTTTAACTGTGGTTTCTTTTGCAAATGCTTTCAATAGACTTATGCAAGAACTATATGTGTATATGTGCAATATCCATACATTGGTTTCATAGCCTTCTGTGCTGCAGCATTGTGGCTAGCACAGGCTTTTCCCATGAGAATTTTCTTGTGTTTTATAAATAAAGATAAAGTTTGGATGTTATTGGAACAGTGTCCCAGAACTTGGACGGTGCAGGCCTGGCCAATCAGGCCTGGGGGAAGGCTTCTGACTGACCAATCTGGGTGACTTTTGAATACTCTATATATGTGATGAAATCAAAACAATAAAGGTCATTCCTTCTTGCCACTGAGAACTGGTGCCTTTATTACTCTGCTAGCTGCTCAACAGTGACACAGCATATTCAAACCAGCCAAGAAAATCAAAACTGCAAGCATAAACTATAAAAATGCTTAAAATAATGATCTCTGGTAGAGAGCTACAGTAAAAGACTACAGAAAATTGGCATACAGTGTATGAAGATTTCAGAACCGTGCTCCAAGCTAGTATATTACAGTTAGGGAACGTAAAAAACAAGCTTTAATGTGAAATTCAAGGAGTGCTGCTCTTCCACCATGTTACACCCCCATCACCTTCTCTGTGAAAACCTAATTAGGCCTTTTGACTACTGTTGTAGAGCAACTGATGGCTGAACTCAACAGCTAAATTCTGCTTTGTCTTATATTCAGAGTGGTCGTGCTGAAATGAGAGCAAGTCACTGAAGAAGTTAGTCTAAATATGAATTTAGAATCCTGAACATATTCTCTCTACATTTTAGCTACTTAGTCTGTATATTCATGTTGTGTGACTTTTCCTTTTACTGTGCCACGCTATATTTCTGCAATAATAATCAGGAATCATTTATGAGGACACAGTTAATGGGTATTCTTAACCCTGGCTGAAAACAAATATAGGTTCAGGTAAAACTTTGGTGTTATGCTTAGCAAACTGTGATAGGAGCTGCAATGCAGAAAGCCTTATTCTCATACACAAAGCAAAATGGCAATTTTCTGGTGGCAGTATCTCAGGAATAATTACAGCTGCCATCATAAAAATAAACATGTAGCACCTGAGAAGGTCATTTCCCTCAAATGTTTAGTCAAATTTTGTTCAGACTTTTCAATTTTGAAAATAGTTCAAGGTATTGGGAGATTTATATACTTGCTGAGATATCATCATCCCCTAGTATAAACCATTTCCATTAGTGGAAAAAAAATTAAAAAATTAAATTTGACTGCCTGAAGAGTTTACCTCACCAGAACAATTTGCATTTTTTGAGAAATATTTTATATAAATAAAAAAGCATTATAGCTTGAAATAAAATTAAACATAAAAATCATATATTTATTATTACTTAAAAGTTAATTTATACTTAATACAAGAACATGAAGTTGACTGACAGACTCTGATGAACTAAACTGCTAAAAAAAAGCTTCTGCAAGAAGTAATCTATTTTTGGGCACAAAACAGCTACCGTTTTAATCAATGGAAAAACTCCAATTTTTTGTAGGGGGAGAAGACAACAGGCAATCTCTAAACAGAAAGTAAGGATCAGAAGATTTTGCTGCCTTAAGAGGGATTAAGCAACTGTAAAAAATCAAAATCCCAAACGCAGGGCTAGCACATTTTGATTAATAAAACTCAGCTTCCTTAACATAGGCTGGAAAAAAGACAAAAACAGAGTATATGAAAAATTCCTTTGCAGCCATTACCAAAAAATTTAAATCTTACATTGCATAGTTTCATTGCGGAGTGCAGACAGGGCAGGCAGCCCCTGCCAGAGCAGCAGCAGGAATACCAAGCTGATTCCACACCAGAATTAAACCACATCAGTGATGGCAGGAGCTGCAGCTGGGAGAGGCTTTACCTCTGACTCAGAACAGCTAGGATGGATTCCTCTGGACAGTAGTTGACCAAGGGAAGAGGATTAAGAGCTGCCATTCTTGAAATACAAAGAACTTGAGTTTGCATCTGTAAATCTGTAAAATAAATGTTCGCAGGGTGTCTGATGACCAACTTGCACAATGTAGCCCACATCCATAGTTTCAGATTCTGAAACATTCTGAAATGGCATAGCCACATCTAAATTCACTGAAAGATCTTCAACCTCTGCTAACCTCTCCCTGTGTCCAAGTTCAATGGGAGAGAACTGGAAGCAAAAAACCAAGACCATGAGAGGTACTGTTTAAACAATATGAAAATTTATTTGCTTTCTTTCTTAAGCTGTATTTTTTCATCTACAATGAAACCAAAAATTATCACATCCATACTAGCGTCAACAGCAAGACATTGAAAAATCACCTTCAAAGCTAGCTGGAAAAAGTTTACTTTTTTTTTTTTCCTCAGAGGCATTGAGTACAATATAACTCTGTGTATAAGGTTTACTGTAATCAGCTTTCTTATAGAGAAGAACTTGTGAACAAGTTGGACAAGTCTTTCTTGATGCTTCAGAGAGCTTAAACATTAATGTGTTGCAGTGTGGAAGAAAAATAATTTTACATTTCCTCCATAATTCCTTAAAAAAAATATTGAGTAACTTCATCACCAGAAAACGAGTGCGAACAACTATACATTCAAAGTGACCTCTCTGTCACTTTTTCTAAGGAATTTCTCTACCAGCATGTTTAAAGATTTTGTACTAAGGTACAATCAAATTCCTGAAAAGGACCACTTAAGAAAAAGTACAAAACCCAGTAATAAATTTTACAATATCTCAACAAATCCTAGTTATTCTAATGATTGGTATCAAAATATCTCAGGATACTTGTTCCATAATTTCATAATTGAATTCATTTTATTGTGGTTGCTTCAGTGAAAAACGCAAAAAAATCCTGTAGGTAACACAACTTAAAGGGATACCAGACTTGTTCAAATAATTCCCCACCATCTTTAAATCAATATTCAACTCTTCTTAAATTAAAATTTGGGTTTGTGAAAAATGAGTTAAGGTCATATAATCTTTTTCTTTACTCCAGTTGAACTGGTTTATCTTGTCATGTACAAGATAAGTATATTATCTTATACTTGCAATACAAAAATGTTAACTGAGCAATCCTATTTGCTTTCTGTAAGGTTGTTTCTAAGATTCTTTTTCCCTTTTTTTATTCATTTTCAGTCCATTGAACTCTTGTTTTCTAAATTGTGATAATTCTTTTGATAAATATTGGGTGCCTTTCCACTGGAAAAAATTCAAGGGTGTTTTCACAGAAGTGAGTGTTTATCATACCTCTTTTAGGAAAAGGGGAAAAGATAATGGTCACAAATTGCAAAAATGGGCCTAAATCCAGATTCTGTAAGTTGCACTGCAATTCTCAAAGACATGGCCAAACATATAATTAACAGGTGTTTGTAGAGTCTCAGCTGAAGGAGGGTAACTTCCAGTTGATATGAACTACATTTACAAATAGAAATTCCTAAGCCAGGAGCTTGCAACTGACTTGATTTTTCAACAGTGCTGAAAACCTTGTTCATGGTCTACTTTAGGAGGGAAGTGTTGTGCCAAGTGTTTATGACTCATGGATTTTGACATTTTAAAACACAGACTTTAAAATGGATGTTTTGTTAACACTTGCTACATATAGATATACACTGATGATTTTATATCAGTCTAGTGAAGATGACATTACATTTGGAAGGTAAATATAGACAATTTTGATTACTTCTGGAGGAAAGTCAATAGTAATACTTTTGTATTCTCATCCTCTACATAAGCTAAAAGCATCAACCCTCCAGCCAAGTCACTCAATCTGACAGCAGGAACAATACTGAAGAGGCTATTACCCTGCAGTTTACCAAGCTAGTCTGACATGTGCTGCAAAATATAGATTGGAAAAAAATAAATCACATGATGGATCTGATGTTTAACTGTGTTCAAAACAGAAAACACTATTTTTTAGCGTCCTTGCAACAAAACAGCTTAATTTATTCCTCAGTCATATAAAGAACTGTAGTTTTCTTTTGCTGTTTTTGAAGATTTATGATTGTAGCAATCAATTCTTTTGATAAGAAATAATTGCTTATCAGATTTTAAAATTATGGATTTCATACCATACATTAGCATTAACTTTATACAGGTTTCAAAGAGGAGTTTAATCATCCTTTTAATATCAAGCACAATAATTAATGGAGATTTAAGATGTAAATTATTTTGACAATATAACCAAAGAGTACCTTTCCTGTTTTTTTTTTTTTTTCATGAGTGTTATCTGTGAGAAATGCTAGATTGACAGTTCAAGTGGTTTAATTCCTTTCTACTTACCTACATTTCGATATTTCAATTTTCTTCCAGCTCTTAACTGGAGGGATTTACACAGGGGGAACAGAATGAGTTTTGATTGCTGATAGATACATGTATTTTTCTGTCATTCCAGAGAAATAACTCCACCAACAAAAGAGTTACCAAGGTCAAGAACAGCAGTCATAATGTTTTTTAAGATAGTAAAAAATGTTGCAATATAACTGTAGCTACCAATTATCTTACCTAATTATAACTTCCTTTAGTAAGGTAAATTGGGCCACTGCTATATTTCTTAGCTAAGCCTCCACAATTTCAGGACCATCACAAAAGTTCTGCTTCAGACACCCCTTTTGACATTTAGCTTCTTTCTGATGAAAATATTCAATCTTTTTGTAAGACTTCAAGAAAGCTATTTTTTTTTGACACTAAATGATTTTCCTTTGTTATTTGTAGAAATGAACAGTCAATTAACCACAGACATTAAACACAAGATCAGCTGTAAAAGATTTTTATCAATAAAGTTTCCCAAGCCCATATTCGAGTATTGTAATTAATTTGCTTTCTTGCACTGAGAGAAAAAGAAGATGCAGCATGAAATTCCCTCTTGCACTTGTCTAGATGGTTGGTAAATTCCTTTCATGCCTTCCCTACTGTGCGCTTTTTTTTTCTTTTTTTTCTTGAAGGATTGAACCAGAAGTTAGGGTGGTGACCTGGGAGTATCTTTGACTGGAGAAAGAAGTTAGACTGACGACTGACATGCCTTCCTACATGCTATCTGTTTAGGCTGGTAGTGTATGAGACATAGTTAATGAATCCTGTACCAGACTTATCAAAGTGTTCTCATTTCACCAGCCTGTTACATATTGAAAAAGATGGGCTTGGGAGAAGAAGGAGGTCATGGTCTATGAGGAAATGACACAGGAATGTCACTGCATGTTGAAATACCTTAGCTTAATTCACAGGAAAAAAAAAAACCAAGGAAATCTTTGTCACATGAACAGCTATTTTGAAGTATCAGCAGTGATTCAAGCCAGAGTGAAGAAAGAAGTGATTCACACCTGAAACCACTCTCTGCATTGAATGATTAATAATATTTAGCCTCTGGCATCATAATCAACAAATATAAAGCTGTCTGTAAGTTTGGAAGGAGGAACAATTGTGCTTGGCTATCTCCAAAAGGCTTCACTGGTCTGACAGCAGTATTTTAAACTTAAGAGATAAAAAGAATTGCAAAGAATTAAACTGACAAAGTGGGAACAAATTTGCTGTCTTCAGTACATTTGTTCTGATGTGAAAACACTTTTTCATTCCCTCTGATGGTTTCCTTTGCATTTAGTGTTTCTATCCTCATCTTATTAACTACCTTCTTGCCTGGTTATGTTTCCAACCCTCTCTCTCATAAAGCTTATCATGTCAGCTTTGTAATGTAGTTTGTTCCTCATTATCCCATCTAGATCCATGGTTTGTTTTTTTGTTTTTTTGTTTTTTTTCCTCCTAGCTCTTTCTAGCACAACAAATGCCTTTGAGAGTTAAGCTAAAAATTTCCTTATCTGTTATCTGGATCCACCTTTCTAAAAAGCTTCCGCAGTGTTTTAAAATATTAAACAATCAAATCAATAATTTGTGCATTGTTGTTTGAGGAGGAAAAAACTTCAGTTGCAAAAGGATTTGACAAACAATATTTCTAATGTTTCTGTGGCAATTGCATTGCAGCTTCCTACAGCTTAGTCTTCTTACCAGAATATATCTGAAAATGTTAGACTGAAGAATCCTAGTCTAAAATACAGACCTTTTTATTAATTTCTTTTTACAGCTTCTTTGGTGATGTAAAATTATATATTAAAATAGAATATCAAGATAATTTTTTATTTCCTCCACAACAGAAGGTAACAGAAGAAAGATGAATTTTGAATGAAGGAATTAATATTTGTTTTGCGTATGTGAGTATTTCAGTGGAGTAGAAATGTTAGAGAATTAGAATTTAACCTTTATTTATGATCTGAGCATCATATTTATTATGTGGCTGAATGTGTCTTAAAGTATCCGAGCAAAGATTTGAGTATAAAGATTGAGAATATGAACCATATTTTTAATATATTTGAATTTTTAAAACAGTGCCTAGAAAAATGCAAAATTGAACATTGTTTCTTTTAAGGACATGGTTTCATTAAGGGATGTTTTTCACAGAACTTTTTCATTCTGGTCAACCCTAACATATGTTTCCTAATTAATTAATCAGTAATTGAAGAAATTTAGTGTAAAATGTAGTGCAGAGGTTATTAGTATGGTTGAAAAGAAAGTAAAACATCTGATTGAGACCTCACTGAAATCTTAAAGCAAAATAGAAATAATATGCTCTTCTCTCATGCATACATATTTCAAAAGTGTAAATTACTTCTGACTACTTTTTGAGACATTAGGGGAAGAGGAGTCTTACCTATTTCATTAATGTATTTACTCAGCAGTTTATTTATTTATTTATTTTATAATATGAAAGAAGGAAACATAATATATATGTTTTCATTCCACTTCCTTTTTAGTTTCTTCAGAAGACACTGGTGAACTTGATTAAATGTAAAATATCAAGTTTATTCCTGGAGGACTAAAGATTCTGTATTGACTTCTGTGCTTGTACTGAGTGTGAGCATTCTGCTTTCATAAGTGGAGATGTCCATGTCAGTGTGACACATACTGACAACATGTGTATATGATGAAAGAGAACTTATTACCTACAAGAAAACCATAAGAATAATTCCACTCAATTCAACATCCATAGTTCAGAAATGAACTATGAAGAGACTCCTATTTTAAGGCTCCATCAGTGGGGCTCAAAAGCCTCTCTTAAGCAACATTCTTATATAAAGAATTGAGAGAAAGAAATAGAAATGATATCCAGGATAAGTTTGTGTTTTGCTTATTGAAGTAGCCATTATATATCTGTGGAAACACTACTTTTAGCTATGCTGAGAATGAAAACTTCCCATGCTCCCAGACAGTACAGTAAGACATTTTAGAAGTACCTTAAGTCAGTGTTTACTTGGAATACTAAAGTTTGCCTAAGCAATTTGTTACAAACACTTAATTACACATGGGCCATATAATTGCTTATGGATGAGCCTTAATGGCCTCCTGTAGATTAGGCATACTAAGCAATTGTATTTCTCAGAGAAAAGGTTTGAGATTAAATCTATTGGAACATGATCAGATATGTAGTAAAAGTTACTGGGGAGAAACTTCAACTGCTGTCAGCCAAGTCACTGTAATTCTGATAGCCTGTGTGCATTACAGGAATAATATGGAAAACAACACTAATCTGCTAGTGGCAAAAATTATTTTTAATGCATAGAGGAAGATTGTAGAGTTGATGATTAGTTTAAAATGAATCTCTCCTAAATTGGAGATTCACTCCATAACAAAGCTCTGTTATAATGCCAGAAATACCACTGTACCCCAGCTGTAAGGTTGTTTTCGGATATAATTTCATAATATTAAACAATACTTCCATGAAAAAAGTCAATATTGCTGCTTATTAACTAAGAAATTTATTGCACATATACAAATCTTCAAAAATGTATATATCTGCAAGGAGACATAGAAGCATTTATGTTTATGTAAAATGCATGCACAGATATATAGTTCTTCAATCTGTACTCTATTTATCTAACACTTGTAAGAAAGTGTCTTAAAAATCCATTTGCCTGGTGTTTTTAAACACAGATCGCTTCCTTTTTCCTGTTACGTAAGTTTAGTAACACATATATGTGTATACATTTCATTTACCACTGAAACCTGTGATCACTCCTATGGTCATCATCAAACATCAATAGAAAGGTCTGCTACTATAGGAGAAAAACAGATGATGCCACACTTTTGTCTCATTATCCATCCACAGAAAATTCTACTAATGCTTTCTGATATTTGATTTAGGTTGTAATGGTTTAGTCCATTTCAATGACTGTATATACATTTACAAAATATATCAAAAAACAATGCTACTTAATACATATCTTAATACAGATTACTCATCTGTTTGTGTGTGTAGGTATTTAAAATAATTACCAAGGGCCCTTGAGAAGATGTCTAAGAGTAGGAAAAAGGAAAGTACCATATCCTGAGTTCATTACCAGTCCCATATTACAAGGATTTTCCTTTGTATTTAAACAGCATTTTCTTCTATATGTAAATTGAAGTATACTGTAATAAGCAACAACATCCCTCAAAAGAGAGAAATTATTTTTTAATTACATTATTTCCTACCACTTTTTCTATGTTTTCCAATACTGCAGCAGTTTTGAAAAGGCTAGATAAGAGTTTTCTCTAGAATCCTTTATTTTAGGGAAGAGTTAATAGAAAACTTTTCTGTTCTTTAAAGAAAAACTCTTAAAAATGGAAATTCTTATAAGTGGATACTGTTTGTTTTCATATTTTAAACAACCAATGTAACCAAGTCAAAGCATTCAGGTCTACTCTCTCTCTAGAGTCTTTTAACTGGGAAGAGTATGTCTACCTTTTTGATGAAACAGTGACATTTAGAGTTTGGCCCCGCAAGGGTAAAATTGAGTATAAGTTGGATGCCACTCTTCACCTCTTCAATATGTTTTTTGCAATACATCTAGTTCACATAAATCATAGAAATACCTCTGAGAAGCCTGCTCTGAGTAATAGGATGAACACTCTTACTGATATAATGTTTAGCTTAGCAACATCAAATCTTACTATCATGTGAAGGAAAATAAGCTCATGAGTGGTACTAGATGGGCAAATGTGGCACTGGAACCTTCAGTTGTGTGGAGAGGGGTAAAGGATGAAAACCAAAATTAATATTCAGATAAGAAGCATCTGCTTTCTCAATGATGTCAAGTTTCACCTTGTGGACAGAGCATGTATTTCACTGTGTTCTCATAAATATTTCTGTATCAAGTACAGTACTAAAAATAGTTACACTGGGATAAAAACATGTGAGGTGGGCTCATGCCTCACACTCAGTACTGGTTTCTAGGAAGAAAAAAGGAAACACATGGAAATCATCAACTCATGAGTGCACTTGGAGGTAATAGCTATATCTGTACATGCAACAAGAATAATAACTCAAAGTAAGTTATCTATGTTTTGGGTAAGATCAGCAAATTATGTTTACTCAAGGGAAAAAAAGTCCAAAAACCTTCTCTCAAAATGTTTTCATTGTGTAATGAACAAAAAGTGTAGAAATGCACTAGGGAGTGGAATTCTGAGCTGGTAAATTTGTGTAGTGGTGTGCAATGCTTCTAGACCTTACCAGTAGGGAGCCCAGGAAATCAGTTTTCACCGACAGCAGTGAAGGGGCAGCATTTGGCTGCCTACACATCAAAGCCAGCTCCCTGATAATTAGGGCTATTTGAGAAGCCTCAGCTGGCCTTAGAGACTTTCAAGAAAAGTCTGGCAGAAGCCTCAGAGGACTAGCTGCTTCAAATACCTCTGCTAAGAAGCTTCATCAGAGGCTTCCCCCTTGCTTCATGTGAAAGCTGTTTTAAAGCTGAGGTTTTATATATGGCTCTGGCCAGAGCTGTGTTGCATCATCCTTACAGGTGATAAGGCTGGTTATGAAAATCCTACATTCAGTCACTAATTGTAAGCCACAGATTTGGCTTCCAGGTTTGACCTCAGACTTGTTTTATCACAGTGGACTTGTCTGGCAATTTCTGTATGGTTTCTAATCCTGGCTAATTACTTCCAGATCTATCCTGACCTTGACTTGTGAACTCAGCTTCCTGGGTTTACATCAGGCCTGGTTTTTCAACAGGGACTTGTTTGGCTATCTGGACTCTCTTTGAGCCTTGTTACCATCACCAGATCTGCTCTGCTTGCCTTGCTGGGGTATTGTGGGACTGGGCACTTGCCCATGACACAACTGCTTGTGCCTCCCTTAGCGCTGCCCTTGCATCCTGTTTCCACTTGCTACCTCCTGATAGAGCTGATTGCAGTCTTCCATGACCTTAAGGAGGGTGCTTGGGGAAGATGATGCCTGGTTCACCTCAGGGGAACCTCACAGGGAAATTACCAGAGGCAACAAACACAAGCTGTAGGAAATTCCTGCTGAATGTAAGGAGAATTTCATAGACAGAGTTGTCAAACCATGGAAAAAGTTGGTCAAAGCATTTTCAGACTTTTCATCCTTGGAAATTTTCAAAATTCATTGGACAAGATCTTTAACAATGTAATCTAATTCTGCAATTAGCAGTGTTTTGACTTGGAGTTTGGACTAGAAGACTTCTAGGGAATTAGGATGAATCTATCTAAATTATTTATATAATTTCTTTTTATAGGATTATGTAGTAGTAGCCTCTTGGACACAGCGCAGAAGAGCTTGGATATATACTGTCCTTTGCAATGGTAGCCTAGAATACAGTTTCTGAAAGATAATAAGGACTTTTTTATTCAGAAAGGAGAATGAAGAAAATTAATATTAGGAAAAAGATTTAGTGAGAAATACTCAGTTAAAAGATCATGATAAGCAGTAACGATCTCTGGTATTTAACAGACTGTTAAATATCTTTTGTTCTAAAAAGTTTGTTCAAAGCAAACAGGAGACAGAAGCCATTTAGTGCTGTTGCCTTTTTATAGAATCACCATGCTGGCAAATTTGTTTTAAATTTAATTAAATGATTGCACATTATAGTTAAAATGGAAAATAATTGCCATTTGTTTAATATTAAATTAATGGCCTGAGGGAATTCACCTTTGTTTAGACTATGGTATTATTAAGAGAAAAATAATTTTTAGAAAAATACTTGATTTACTGGGCATAAAAAATGTGAAAATATCTCATGTAATTGGATGATCAAGGACAGAGTAGTATTAAATTGAACTGCAAAGCAAATCAAGTGGGATTTGCAGTGATATCAGTTCAGTGACATAAACTAAATGTTGCTAGTTTTGATATCAGCCAGAAGTATGCTTAGAAAATTAATTAGAAAAAAATCATTACTGAAGACATAATATCACTGATCCTCATTACCCATAATCTAAAAAGGGGCTCACATAATTTGATACATTTTGTTATTAATATGGAAATACAGATCAATGTTTGCATAATAATGGTACATTTCACCAGTTACTGTCAGCATCCTTAAAAAAATTAGTTACAGCCTGGAAATGTAGTAAATTATGGAAATCACTACCTAAATTAGGCTAATTTTTGAAGACAAAATATTCAGGTAGCAGAAGTGCAGTCTAAAATTCTGAAGATTTTTAAACCCTATTCCTTGGGTGAAACAGTGGATGAAACAATTGTTTAGGTACAGGATAGATCAACCTTATTCTTGGCTTTGCATTGCCCTCCTCTGCTGCATTGAGCATCTTCATTAGTGTATCTTCATTTCCTTTTAATGTACTTAGAGTGTCAGCGTAAATCATGAACTCTCCCTTTGCCTGGGTGACCTTTGCTAAATTTTGCTGTGGGGTTTCTACTTGGTCCTAGTAGGAAATTCCAAACTGGTCATACTGGAAGACAAGAAGTTTATTAACTTACATTTACAAAGTGTTCATGGTACATTTTGGGAAAATAGAGTGTAGAATACATGCATGAGCATTGAAACATTATTTACAGATAGGCACAGAATTCAACATTATTTTTTACACAGTCTATTCTAGGATAAGTTTTAATTGTTTCTTAAAATCTGTACTTCACTTTGGTGAGACAAGTACAAAATGGGAACTTATTTTGGCAAAATGGAGGATCGTACTTTGATCTGCACCTTTCTATAGCTTCGCCGGTTTTCAAATCTACATTGCATTTGAAAATAACTACATAAGTATATTCTCCATGCATTTAATGCCTATTCTCTGTATTCGTTGCTATCCGTTATCTGATTTTACAAAGGATCCAAGGTGGGATCCCTATAATGTCCCTATGATGACCAGTAATCACTGATCGTGGAAGGTAATTCTTTTAAAACAGACATACCACCTAAACTAATGTGGGATTAATCTATTAAGAAGTTTCTCATAGATTAGGTAATCGTGTACTTAAACTCTTAACAGGTACAAACATTCTAATGCTATTTTTTATTAGAATCTGTGATGTTTGAGGCAGCAACAAGAGTTGTATTATGCATTACTACTTAAAATGGACAATGAAGAATGTAAGCCATACAGTGTGACTGTTGGCAGTGAACCCATTCTCCATGGTGCACATGCTTGACTCAGACGTGAACTATTGACCCACATTTAAATGCTAATTCATGAATGAGACCTAAATATTAAGGTGTTAAGTTCCCTGGAGCAGATTTCTTTGAAATCCTTCAGGTTCAGCTTTCAGACTTGACCTCTGGTCACAAAGCCAGCAGACATACAAAGCAGTTCTGCCTGGGAGTTTTCTGGGATATGAGTATATGGGGGTAGACTACTGAATATAGTCCACATGGATTTATTGTTAGTAAACGGCAGCACTTGTGGAAAGTTAACACTGATTTTTTTTTCCGACTTTTTAGACTGCAGTTATACTAAAAAGAGTGAACAAATAGGAAAAGAAAAACCCCATTACTGTCTTTGTATGATATCTCAAGGTAACTGGGGTACTATCTTATATGCCATTTTGTGATGTCCAAACTAGTCATCTAGCATTGCACATTTCTGCATTGCATTATTAAACATTTAAGCCTTTCCTCCTTCTTTCTGACAGCAATGAGACAATTGAGGAGTGTATCATATTATAGGCAATGACAATAGGCAGCTTACAGATTTCACTCATTTCATTCAGTATTCAGTTCTGATTACATGAGTTTCTGTGACAGACTGCAGATACCCTTTTTTTCCTCTCTCTCTAATCTTAAAAAATGTCCACAACTTCCTGTAATAAAGCTTAATATTGATGGACTTCAGCAAATGGATATAAAAGAAAGTCCATTTTCTGACTTCTATTATTTATTGAATAGAGCTGGAGATGTACAAAATACCCTTCTACTTCGGTGACCTTACAGATGAAGACAAAAAGAATAAAGGATAGAACTAGAATAGAAGGAGTTGCAAAGAGTGCCACAGGGAAAATTACCTCGAAAATGTACAGGAAAGACTGTGCTCAGTGAGGAAATCATAGCTTGCTTTTTTGAGTCTAATTAACATCACCCCTTGAATACTGCAGAAGTTACAGTGTTAAAATGGCTTTATTGTCCTACACTGGGCAAGCAGAGAGTTTAATATTTCTCTTGAATTGATTCTATACCTGGAGATTTATACTCTTCTGGAATTATTGGTTGTCCCTGGATGCTATTTGCCTTAGTACTAGTTATATCAGCCTAGTCCTTTTGAAACCAAATAATGGAATTATAGAATGATTCAGGTTGAAAGGGACCTTTAAAGGTCACCTTTTCCAATCCCCTGCCATGACCAGGGACAGCTTCATTGAGATCAAGTTGGTCAGGGACCTGTCCAACCTGACCTCAAATGTTTTCAGGGGTGGGACCTCCCTGGGAAACTTGTTCCAATGTTTTACCACCCTTCTCATAAAAAATATGGAGTCTAAATCTACCCTCGTTTATTTTAAAATTGTTACCTGTTATGCTATCACTACAGGACCTATAAAAGTCTGCCTCAATCTTGCCTATAACTCCCCTTTAAGTACAGAAAACCTTCAGTGAGGTCTTCCTGGAAACTTCTCCAGGCTGAACAACCCCAACTCTCAGAATTTTCACCTTGAAAAGGTGTTCCAGCCCCACGATCATTTTTTTGGCTCTCCTTTGGACCTACCCCAAAAGGTCTGTGTCTTTCCTGTACTGATGGCTCCAGAGCTGGATGCAATGTTCCAGGCAGGGGTCTCAGCATTCCAGGTGATGTTAGAGGAGTAGAATCACTTCCCTCGACCTGCTGGCCACTCTGCTTTGGATGCAGCCCAGAAAACATTTGGCCTTCTAGCTGCAAATGCACATTGCTGGGTCATGTCAAGCCACTCATCCACCAGCATCCCCAAGTTCTTCTCAGCAGGGCTGCTCTCAATGTGTTCATTCCCCAGCCTGTATTGATACCAGGGGTTGCCCTGATCCAGGTGAAGCACCTTGAACTTGGCCTTGTTGAACCTCATGGGCCCACTTTTCAGCTTGTCCTTGTCTCTCTAGATGGCATCCTGTCCCTCAGGCCTGTCAACATCTCTGCTAAGCACTGTGTCATCTGCAAGCTTGTTGAGGGTGCACTCAATCCTACTGTCTATGTCATTGATGAAGACATTGAACAGTACTGGTCCTAATATGGACCCCTGAGGGACACAACTCATCATTGACCTCCATATGCACATTGAGCAGTGGTTAAATTTGTTGTGGGACTGGTCAAATTAATTGCAGAAATTACTACATCAATGCCTTCAATGGGTAACATTACAGGGAACATGGAATTACCTCTCTGTTATAGGATTTTCCCTTATATATTCCATAGGATGAACTTGGCTATGTTAGACTGGAAATCTCTTGTAAGAAATGTTGTGTCTCAGCTTTTTCCACCTTTGAAAGATTGACAGAAAACGGACTGTCAGTCTTTCAAAGCTGGAAATGTGTTTATCTCACAAATGTAGAAAGTGTAGTGTTTATATCACAAGTGTAGATTGCTGCTATTGTCTCATTACTTTGCTTTCCTATATGAATTGCTTGATTCTGTAGTTAGCTATGTAGATCACCAAATGTCACTGTCTATGCTTGAATAGCTACTCATTTTAGGATATAAACTCATAGACGTTTCACATTTGTATTTTGTTAAAATAAAAATCCAGTAGTAGGCTTCCAAAATGCTTTATCTATAATTTATACATAACTCTCACTAAAACAAAAGCTATCAATATTTAAATACATCTTCAGGAAACAAAAAAACAATCAAACAAAATCAAATAACCCCAAAGAGCTGTAACTGATGAGAGGTTTTGAAGATTTTACTAGAGGCATTCAAATTTCTGCTAACGTAATCCAGAAGTTAAATTCTATTACCACTGGGTCTAACAGTACCTAGAAATTATCCTGAGATGTAGAGAGATACAAAATCATCCCATGATGTCTCTTAAAATGAGACAAGACCTGGACTGATAACATTCTGTGATAGGAATCAAGGGAAAATACTTTGTAGTCAATATATTTGTTGACTCTGAAAAAACTGTGCACATTTCTCACTAGTGAAATATTCTATAGTGATCTTTCTGGTTGCAGTGCTTGCATTTCTACTATGGAATCAGAGAAAAATGTTCTTCATCCATCCTTCTAGGATATGCTTTGAATTTTTGTAATAACTAAATTGGATTCACCTCAACCCTTGTATTGAAATGTCTTCATTACATCCTGGTGAAACTGGATTAATAAGTGTTTAATAAAGTTAAACAGAAGCATGTTTATCTCAGTAAAGCACAAAGTAGAAGAGAAAGTTTTATTTTTCTTTTCATTCCTTAATGTGTTCTGAAAATCTTCTGCATACACTTATATATCAATAGTGAATTTTTTCTTTCATTTATCTATGTAGACGCACATGTTAATGGCTTTTGCATGTTAATCCATTAAATTTAATCTCAAGAGTGTGATCAGATAAAGACTATAAATACTTGTGTCTTTAATTTAATGTCTGTGAAATGCTGAATATCAACAAACAAGCAAGAATTTAAAAAATGAGTAACAAATGAAAAGCACAAAGTATTTTCTTAAGAACAGGAGTAAGAGAATACATTTTAATCTTGATTAAAACTCATTCATCTCTCTTAAATTATTGCACAAAATAATTAATTACATTCCATCCTGTTATAAGTTGTGCTATGAAGAGTATTTACAGATTTCCTTCATAAAACAATTTACAATTTACCTTCACATCTGCTAGTATTATTTCCACTTAATACTGATTTCCCAGATAAATATGGTGTCAAACTAGGAAAATATCCTAATATACTTTAAACAATGATTTTATTGTCCTAAAGCCTCTGAGACTGTGTATAAATGTTCTTTTCCTTATTTCCTTTTCATCATTATTTTTCAGACTTGATAGTAGCCCTCAAAAATGCTCTCTGCATCAATCTCTGACATTTATGCTTCCATTCCTGCTTGGCTGGAAGGTTTACCTCTGCATAGTAAATTTTCTCTAAAAAGCACGCACTGTTTCCCACACTCCTGCTGTTCACTTGGCATGTCACGGATTGCCAATCAGTGTTGTTATTCATTTTTTTCCCCTCAGTACCTTTATCAGTCTGTGTCATCTGTGGTTTTTAAAGCAATATTTCCTACCTTAGATTCCCATAATATACTTCTGCCTTGATTTTTTGTGCACTACATATTAGCAGACTTGATTGGCTCAGCTTCACCTTCTGCATGCCTGATTATATTTTCTTCCTTTCACCGAAATAAAGAACATTTCCAGGAGTGCACCGGCCAATTCTTTAAGATGTTGGCCACTGTGAAAATAATGAGCAGTCCTCAGCAGTTCACCCTCACCTTGGAAGTACAGATACTGCCTGACAACACATTCTGAAAGATGAAACACTAAACAGAAGAAAATATTATGCCTTATATGCAATTTTAAACAGCAAGAACACTCCAAGTGAGACAAGATTTGAGCCACAAAGTCTATTCACTTTTCTGATACAGTTTGCATTAAGTACCTAACTTCAATTCATCTTTGAATTGTGCTGTATCCATAATGTCAGACTATTCTTAAATCATTCAAGGACATCCTTTCAAGTGCATGAGTCTCAGCAGACTCTTCCTTTTTTATGGTTTTGCTGTAAAGGGGTATTGTAACATTTTTCTATTTGTCTCATTCAAGCAGTGCTTTCCCACACCCTGCACAAAGGAGCAGAGAGAAAATGGTTGTAGCCATGTGTGATTGAGAACGGCTGATAGCAGCACTCTTGAGGCTGCTGTACTTCAAAGGATTTGAAAGTTTGTTTTGATAAAAGATAAAGGGACCAAAGTTCAAGTTCTGTGATCAGAGGCACAAAAAAAGGGTAACTTGTGATAAGCTTCACTTGTTAGCTTTGGACTGGACGCATTCAGGCTGTCAAAGTTGCCAGCATGGCTAAGCTGGATAAGAAAATGAGTGACAAAAAGGAAATAAGAGCCACAGGCAAAGCCAGATGAGAAATATATGAGCACTTGTCAATGGTGGCAACGCAGGAGAGCAGAATCTGCTTCAGTATGTTTAACTGATTTGTACAAGAAGTATTTCATAGGCATGAACTACACAAAATGCAGTACTTGCAGTCTCCCTAAACCAGTAAAGCTTGCCTATAAAAAGGGAGAATCACCCTATGGACAGGTTATTGAATGGGTTTACCTGCACATTTTCTCTCCTGCTATTCTGTAGAAATATAGTACTATTGATTTTTCTCTGCAGGGCCCGCAAAAATCTGAAATTTGATTTTCATTCTGCAAATCGTAGGATCACAATAAAATTCATCCTGGAAGAGACCTCCAAAACTCATCTGGTCTGACCTCCTCCTTAAGGCAGGTTTAACTTCAAGGTTGGATCTATTCCTTCATGGCACATACACCAGCTCCCCTTACCACCTTGGAAGCCCTCCACTGGACTTTCTTCAGATTGTCAGCACCTGCCTTGTACAAGGTGGCTCAAAATGGGATCTGATTCTTCTGATGGAACTTTGCAAGTGCTGTGTGAATGAAAAAAAAAATTACCTTCTTTGATTGTTCGGTCACAATCCTTTTGATGAAACACAGTATGCTATCTAGGAGCTGAAGATATTCTGACAGTCTTGGAATGCCCCTTTGGTCAGTTTTCACCCATTTATGCTGTTCTTCACGACAGAAATTAAATAATTACCAACTGAAACTTCTCATTAGAGCTGGCAAATGTAAGAACTCAGTAATGAAAAGGAGGCTTAAATTCAAACAGCTGCATTGTAAATATATAGAAAAGCAAGTTGCAATGACAAAGATCTTTCCTGAATGACAGCCTGCTGCTTTCTGACTGAACCTTTTCAAATGAGACAATTGCTGTAGTGATGACTGATTTTATCCTGTTTTCTGTCTGCACCAGGGTCTACCTCCATGGGATAGAACTATCATTTTCTCTCATTTCCCTCTTGCTGTGGTATTAAAAAAAACTCATTAGTTGGTAGCCTTAAAATCTTTATTTTGTTAAGATAATATTTCATTTACCTCAGAGTATGACTTCTATGATTTATACTGTAAGCATAATATGAATACAAAACTAAAAAGTGCAATATTTAACATGCTCTTTACAAAATACTTTTTTCTTATGTTTATTTCGTAGTCTCTTAGGTACTAGAAACATTCCTGTAGTTTTCTTTTAAAGTGGGCAATGATTATACATTCTCAGTATGGTCCTCAACAACATATAATTTTACAGTTATAGTTTAAAGAACCAGTCAGAAAAAGAATCCAGTAAAGATTTTTGGAAAAGTGAGAAGTCCATTAAAAAAACCCTGGTTTCACAACTGGGAGCTGATCACACTTAATACAAAGTTTCACTTATCACTTCAGTGTGAACTTGTCTGTGTCTTTTACTAATGAATTTATCTTCACATTTTATTTTGTCATTTTTTCTTTGAGCTTTGTTCTTGGCAGTTTTCCATTTATAACAAATTTTCCTGTGCTAGCTCCTTAAATTTCCATACATTTTCTGCCCAGAAGGCTAATCAATTTTAAATGACAGCCAAAGAGAGAGAAAAATAGTTCCCTCCTTTAAAAATTTTAAAATTTTATTTTGGATGGTATCTGGATTTATTTGTGGTAGTTCTAAGTGGATTTTTAATCAGTCAGCATTGATTTAGACATTTGAGGGAGTTGATATGGTCTTAAGCTCTCATGCAATGTTAAGAACAATAGATCCTTAATGCTTTCCAACACATATTCAGCTTAGCCTATATGCTATCATGCTGCAGTTTGAAAAAGAGGTAAAACATAATGAAATTTAATATGTTTCTTTTTTGTCTGTGGCTTTAATCACTACTTCCACAGTATGAAAAATGTAAACAAAGCAATTGACTTAATGTGTTCTGCAAAATTACCTAGGAATGAAAATATAATGGCTTTTGAAGGGCTTTTCCTTTGTAGTTCAATTCATATTGTGCAATTTTACATTTGAGATTTGTAATTCAAAGTTAGAGGTAAAATCCTGTGGAACTGGAGAGGATGAGAACAGAATATTAAATATAGGTATTTCCTGCATTAGTGTCTTGCAGCTCTAATTTCTGTTCCATTAACTTTCATACTTTTGCATGTTGGTTCACATGTAGATTTCTAACTCACTGACAAGGAGAATTTTAAGCCTCATATAATGTTTCTATAAAAATATGTGGTGTTCAACTCAACTTCCCCCTTCTGGCATCTCCAAACTGAGGATGAAGAGAAAAAGCTACACTAAACTGGTACTATCATTCTTGACTGCTCAGGTGTCTGCTTGCTTAGACTGGCCATTCTGAAGTACACACTCTGTATCCATAAAGCCTTGAGGAATATTGGAAGTATGTGCGTAAAGTGGGTAAAGGACAGCATCAAAATGGTTTTAAGAGATTACAGAAATAATTTTTGAACACAATTTACTACACAGGTGCTTGGAATCATGCACCTGAAGCACCCTTGGAGGTTTAGTGAGAAAGGGCACTGTCTGCTAAAGTTGGAAGGGCTGATTGAACACCCCCTAGAATATTTCTGTGTATTGAATTTTTTGTAAAGGATTCGTGTATTCATCAAAGCCATACAGCTAAATTCACAAAGGAGCATATGCAGCTAATTATTATTTAGGAAACCTGATGCCAATACTGAAGTGGTAATAAAAAATTTCAAAAGTGTGGTAAATTGTAGCCTTAACATGTAACACTAAGCCTCAGTCTTCAGTTTCGGTTCTACTAGATTTTAGTTGTCTAAGGTTTTACTGAAAACAATACTTCTTCCAATACTGATTCCTTCCACTCTGGTTTGTTTCCCTCTCTTTGCTAATGATTCAAGGGATCCAGACAGCTCCACATAAAAAACACTTAAAAAGCATTAAGGAAACACCCACTCTGAAAATTTTAGCCCTAATATACTTATTAGATGTTACAGCTTATACATAAACAGTCTAATCCCCACCCTATGGTAGGTCTGTGATGGGTTTGTCGTAGTCTCTTCTGATGGAATTCTGTCATTTCATATGGATTCCTTCAGTACAAAGAGAACATGAACAAGTGATCAATTATTTAGTCATATGATAATCCTCAGCTTAGAGATGCCACAATGGGATATTCATCATTTTACATGTGGCCTCTTCAGTCTGAAATATGCTGCAAGATCACATTTCTGCTACTGTCTCCCGCGATTGCCTGTCTTTGTGATCTGGGCAGCTTTATAGTCTTCAAGCATCAGTGCATTTTCTTGAGGTTCAGTAGCCTTTTGGGCCTGTTTCTTTGCACCCTCTGATCAGCAATGTCATGCTCCATTTTTACCACAAAGAACTGTGATTACATAGAAGTTCTAGCCCTCTTTTTCCTCATTTCTTATTCCCCCTTAAACTAAATGCAAGGGGAGTTCGTCACTGAAGTTGTAATCTCAATAGATGCATTTATGTTTCACTGTCATGATGCTTCATATTGTATTCATATTTTGAATATATTCATTCTTCCCTCTGTTAAAAACCTACAGTCTATGTGATTTCTTATATAACTTGGACTTTTTTCCACATTTGAAACACAGAGGATTGGATACTTAATAATGTTACTGTACTATACTAGTACATAAAATATTATATTAATAACTTTTTCTTAGTCTTCAGTGACATATTCAAGAACTGCTTTATGTTAGTTTTCAAGATTGTTATGCATGTGTAATTTTGGTTTATTTGCTGTTTCAATTTTTATCTGGTTCTTTTTGACTAATCTGCAGGATTAAAATTCAATATTTTATTAATTTGACTACAAAATAGTACATTTTTTTTAATATTCAAAAAAATTTAACTTGAGTCTAAAGAGTTACTGATGCTCTCTAATTCTAGATCAGCAGAAAAAGTATGATTTTAGCATCCTTGACTTGTTCAGGTTACTGTCGATCCTCACATGTATTTTCAGCACACATAGTTCAAAGACATTATCGTTTAAGTCTATACATCATTTTGATTTGATATCCTAATGCTAGCATTGGTAGAATTATTCACTCAATGCACTTTATCATTAATAATATGCTAATTGTGTTGGTTTATGTTTCAGTTGATAAGACACTTTTTTGGGGTAACTTTTGCTTATTAAAATAGCAAACCCCACAGCTAAACCTATAGTTGAGGTAAAAGAAACTGAACTTTTCTATAAAAAATATTCACTTTTTTCACTATATTTTTAGATGGAAGCTGGGCTCTAGTTTGCTGCTCTATAATCAGGTAATGCATAAGAATTTAGTTATGTGAAAGATATACCAAGACATGCAACTATGCGACACAGTTTGCCATGGAAAACTCCATAAACTGACAGAGAACTCCCCTTGACAATATGAAATACATCTACTTGGTTATTTATATTGTTCAAATTATTTTCCTATTGGCATACTCCTAAAAGACATTTACACTTGGCAGAAGTTGTTGCAGTGGTCCTGCAAAAAGAGAAAATAATATGAAATAAATATGCATAGCAAAAGAAATATAGAAAACAGTGATAAATTGAAGATACTTGTAAATTTTTACAGACCTATGGAATGCAGAAAAGGTAGCCAAAGAAGGATGTACAAGACAAAGACAAAGGACAGCTGAGAACATGAAAAGCTGAAAAAAAAATTACATATTAAGAAAACAGTTGTGAGGAAACAAGATGTAAAAGAACAAGATTCAGTCAGGAGCTGCAAGACAAAGGATGACAAAGTAAACACCACAGGAGGAAACTAAAATACTGGGGACATCACAAGCTGGGAAATCCATGAGTAATGGAAATCAAGCAGATTTTCTCTGTGAAAATGAAAAGAAAAAATCACTATGGATAGATGAGGATAAACACTAGGTACATTTCTGTAAAACAGATATAATTTTTTTTTCTTGATGATTGCTTATGTTTGAAATGAGGCATTTGTTGGTGAAAATCAGTATCTTCTTTTGAGCATCAGATGAAATGAATTTAATGTGGTTTTCTTTTTTCCTCTTAATCAAAATAGTAAATATATGGAGAGGAACTGAAATTTTATTTATTCTGCAAAGAATTTACCTTGGAAAAATTTAATATAAAATTAGGTTCCAAGAAACTTTTAATTCTAGAATGGTAAAAAAATTTAAAATTACTTCAAAATATAATTTAATCAATTAAGACAGAAAGTGAAAATAAACTTTTACTGATATTTCTCCTAGGATATTTTGATTTTTTCTTAGTTCTGCCTTAAACTTTAAAACTTAGTTTTCTAAGTTTTAAAGGAAAACAAAATGAGTCTATGAACAGAAACACTATCATTGTGAGTAATGCTGACCAATCTTTAAAGAGAACTAATTTGATCTTCAATTATAACTTGTATTCTTCATATGCCTCTGTCTGAGGTAAGAAGTAGAAAAAGATAGTGACAAACATTTATTGTATCCTACTGTCATAATAATAGAGGTGATATCTACACTAGTAGAAGTGAATACTGAGAGAGGAGAAAAAGAACAGCCTTGTAACAAATTTTCTACCTCTGATTTTTATATTAAATGTCTTCACATATGAGAGAAACAAGAAAATGAGCATATGCTTTCCTAAGAAATAAGCCACATGTCATATATGCAGATGTGTTCTAAAGATCATATAAATTTTGCAGTCTCCTTTGATGTACATCATTTCAAAGGATGAAAGTATAAATCTCTTTTCTCTTGAAGCTGTATTCAATGTCTTGATCAGCAAAATAAATTATATATGTAAATTTTTAAAAAATATTTTCTGATCAGGGCAGTGTATTGTAAATTCAGGATCAAGGGAAACATTGGTTATACGTAAACTAACAAAGCTCACGATTTTTTATTATTATTATTATTTGCAATTTCAACTCCAGGTGTGGCCTTGCCAGTACTGGGGATGGATCACTTCCCGGATCCTGCCAGCAAAACTCCTCCTAATGCAGCCCAATATAACATCATCCTTCTGTAAGGACTTAAAGAGCAAAATTTCCTGTCTCAAACAGTGTTACCACAGAAGGACTCTGCAATGACATAAGCACAGAATGGGATTGACAATTTGGTGCTAACTCCAGGCCTAGGGAGGCAAGATCTGGGTAGCACATCCTGGGTAATGCATCCACACAAAATTCACGCAATGGTTAACTGTGTAAAGAAGCAACTGCTTGTACACATATCACTGGTCAAACAAAAATCCCTCTTAAGTTATGGGACAGATGGCACCTGTGACCACCAAAACTCTCCCACACCTGAATATGCCTCCGTGGATACCTGGAACTTGGACTGTAAGTTAAGCCCCCGTGATGGGAACTTAAGATAAGATAAAGGTGGTACTATTGTCCAGATGTTTTCTCAGGCCTAAGGCGAGGTAAACAAAGCTGGAGAAGAAGAATGTATTGCTGATAATGCCAGAATTTGTGGGCCACAAGGAAAACCAACTCAACAATTGTGCTGAAATCAGCTTGGACTGGGCAAAAGGTAATTATGGCAGGGGGAGATCATGACCACTGAGTCACAACAGACCACTGACTCACAACACAACAGCTCCAGAGAAGAGAAAGACTGAGAAGGCAACTAATTAGCATTAGAAGTAAGGGAATCACTTAAACAAAAAAATAAGAGAATTCTGTAGCCAATGAGCATTAATTCTTCAATTTGCAAAAATGTAAAAATAGCGAAATGTTTTGAACTACATTGGGACCACCATTACCAAGAACACCAGGGTGAAGAAGGACCAGCTGCACACCATCGATCCATGGATGGTGACTATCTTCTGCCTGATATTTCAATCTCTCCCCCACTCTTTTTCTATGTCTTTCTCTCTCTCCCTCTCTACCTCACATTTGTTGTGTTGGTATTATTGATTTTGGCAAATGATCTAGTTTGCGTGTTAATTTGGGCATCTCTCACTAATTGGTTCTTAACACCTTATCTGTGGCAAGGGCATGTTGCTGACCCATGATCAACTTGGTATCCAGCAGGAGTCCAGGGTAGTTTCTGCCAAGTAGTTTTCTAGGCAGTTGACCCTCAGCATATTCTGGTGCATGGGATTGTTGTTCACCAGCTGCAGGACTTTGCTGAGCTTCCTGATGCTGATGTCAGCCCATTTCTCCACCCTGTCAATGTTCCTTTGGATTGCAGCAGGACCCTCTGACATACCAGCCACTCTTCCCACTTAGTGTCATCTGCAAACCTGCAGAGGGAACACTCTGTCTCATTATCACAATTGTTAATGAAAATTAAAATGAAATGCAAACAGAACAAAATGTGATATTGTCCCTTGGGGTACATTGTTACAGACTTGTCTCCAACTAGCCTTTGTGACACTGATTATCACTCCTTTGGGTCTGGATGTTCAGCCAGTATTCATTCCAATATACCATGTATTTTTAAAGAATAACCTTGTGGGCTTGTATTTTGCCCTGGAGTACCTAGAATTGCCAATTGGATCAATCAAATTTTCCAGGTAATGTGCAGTGTGAAGTAAAAAGCTGTGAAGCATACAGTAAAAGAGTCAGTCCTGTGACTAGAGCTGTCAAGTGGATTAAATATATAAGGAAAGGTTATATGGATAACAATCTAAACTTTTATAGGCTGTATAGACAGTATATTTTCAATCACATTTTCAATCTGTGTTTGCAGAGGAGAATGTTAGAACAGATTTTTAACAACCACAAGATATTGGAACCAAAGCCATGTGAATATAGAAGTCATTAAAGTCATGCAGTGTATTATGGTTATTTGGACATACTCTTCAGTGTGTTTAAAGAGATGACATTTTCTTTCTGGATAGATTCTCTCAGAAACAGCCATTATACCATTGTGCTCAGTGTGTTTACAGTACTTTGCACCTTTACAACTTTACTAAGTTTGTAGACAACTTTAAACATTTCAAAGAGGTCCTTTCTCATCTACATTCGAATTTCGTCCCAGAAACTGTCAGAACTGTTAGAACTAACTAGCAAATTTATTATTCAGCGATTCTCATAAATAGATCCCTAAAAGTGTGCAGCAGCATTAAAAATAAAATCTCAGATCATCTGAAAACAAATCTACATATAAACAACTGGTTCAGAATAATGGTGTTTCAATGGAAAGCTGAAGACAGAGACACACTCTATGAAGGCAGAAGTTAGTCTTTTCAGAGAGATGTAATTGCAAGTGTAGTCTGTAAAATCTCTTCAAAGAGCAAAAAAAGGACACAAAATGAAATTTTATCTAGTTTTTTAGAACATATAAAGACAGGACTGTTTGTAACTTATAAAATTCATGTAGGTTGTAAATAACCCTACTAACTAAAGGAAAAGCTGAGAGAAATTTATGGTGCAAAAAACGACAGACTCAAATTTATCCTGCAAATTTATCCTTTATTGTTTAAGATTGTGAGCAAAGTTTTCTGATGGAAAAGATTAAAGATCAAATAGTAATTGGGAAACTATAAATGAAGTTTTGGATCTTAAATTCAAAATTGTTAATTTTTTTTTTTAACCCCATGGAGTCAGTTCATAACTGAAAACTTCCAGCAAGACTTTTTTTTTAATATCTCCAGCTGTCTCTCAGATGGAAAAGAGAACCTCTACACTGGCTTTGGGACAGGGGAGAAAGAAATATCTGTCATTAAAAATGTAGAAAAAGTACATAACAATGTTCTGAGTCACAGCAGTGTTACTAAATTAGTCACAACTTATTTCACATGTATTAAATAAAACCCTTTTTATGTGTTTATTTTTGGATGAGATTTCAGAATTTGGACTCATGAAAATGACAAAATAGAATAGAGGATCTGTGAAAAATGACACCTCTAAATCACAAAAAGTTAAGACTTATAGATACATATATTATAACCTTGCTCAGGAGCCTTTATTATGACCATCATGCCCAATGACAGGTACAAGACATCTGCCAGATGGCATACATCTTAATTTGAGCAAAGTGATCTTGCACAACAGCTATACAGTGCTTGGAGAGTCCCTATTTTGAGTCTGAATTGTAACATAAGATTATTACTAACTTAAAATCCTTAAACAGAAGAATAAAGCAGTTGCACGTAATCAAAATAGTATAAACAAATTGCTTTTCCTGTTCAGAAATCACCATCAAACACTCTTAAATTCTAAGTTCAGAATTTGCTTTTTTACGTTATTGGTCCATCTGTCATGCACAACAGCTGTGGGCAGAGGGGAAAACACCTGCACTTGAGTAGTAAAGCTGCCAATTCAGACTCCCCTTTGGCAAGAGGAATAAAAATTCAGCTCTTTCAGATAGGATTGTCTTGTGCCTGTCATCATCCACATGTTCATTGGGACTATTTTCAACTGCTGAAACTAACAGCATTTAAATACTGATAGAGGCTTGCAGTTGTTCTTAAAACATTCCTAAACATAGTTTTTTAAGCAAAACTTAAAAAAAAAACCACAACAAAAAACCTGATGAGCAATGGATTGCCAGAGAAAAGGAACTGACACAACAACATTGTAACATAATAAGCATGGCTCATAAAATTCTGTAAATGTCAAATCCTGACCTAATGGACCTGTGAAAGCCACAGACTGTAGACCTATGGTGACTGCAATATAATGTTGTTGTCAAATATTCCTACATTTTTCACCTGACCCAGTCAGAGTTTATTCTGGATCTTTATCTCTTTTAGATACAAAAATACCCAAGCACAGTAAGAATGTCCCTTATCCCTTGAGTAACTCATGATAAATTATTATAGCTTGCAGACAATTCCAAATGATTATTTGCAATTGTGGAACTGAGAGGTCACAAAAATCAAATCAGTTTTCTCCTCTCTCTCTAGGCAACAGAACTTTATTTAAAATAATCACGCAAAAAGATTTATGTAAAATGAGGCTATGTTCAGGTGACAGTTACTCTGACCTGGTTTAAACATTTTTATTAAGCTGACTTGAATTATTTTCTGCATGTACCCATTTCTCTCTGACCGTCAGGAAACTCAGTAACTATCTCAGTTAAAGATGTCTGTATAGAAGTATCTTACATTCCCCTCTGAAAGTTCAGCATCTTGACAGAAGGATCACACTTCTATTATTCAAATGCTTATACTAAAATATTTAATTCTGCAGAGAATTTATGAATAAAATTGCCCTCCTTTTTGCCTTGAGAACTGCATACTTACCTGCAGTCCACTCCCATGACCACCATATAATGATGTAAATACCAGTATCAACAACATTAATCTTGATGGCTTTCCCATGCCATCAAGTATTTTCCTGATATTGAGGGCCATCTGCAATCCTAGACCTTATTTGCTGCAATATCAGCTTCTCACTTCTCTTGTTTAGCATCTGATATACAAGATGCAATGCACATTCAGATATATAAGTTTCAACAATATCCCATGTGGCTAGTTAACTTTGCAAGTCCTTACTTCTTCCTCACATAGCTGTTCAGCAGTCTAGACATCACCCTACACCCATGGCACAGGAGAAAGGCAAGCAACATTTCATAGGCAGGAATGTAAGAAGCTGCCAAATATCTCTAGTTCATATTTTTGTGTTAACAAGACATATAACGGCATGCAGGGCTTTGGGTATTGTCCCAAGTGTTCCCTTTTTTTGTTAGAATGAGTAGTACTGTTGATTGCCATTTGCAGATTCCATATGGGGAAATATTGCTAATACTGTTTCTCTTCCATTTCCTTCTCATATGAGTTCAATGTGTCTTTTCCAAAATGAAGCGTCTTCATCTTCTTGATATGAGTTAAAGTTTTCCTCTTGCAGCTGAGACTTGTATCTGTTCATACAGCACTGAGAGTGTCGATATGTCAGTGAATATTGAATGTTTCCTGATCTTTTTTTTAATTAATGTATGAATTCACTTGTATTTTTCACCTCCTCTAAATAAGGACAAAAAATAAAGATCCCCAGTACACGTCATGCTGCAATTTTCTATTGGAATTGATAGCTACAATTGCAGTGATCCTGGAAAGACTAGAGCAGCAGGTAAACAAGAGAAAAAAGGAATGCTTAGTGTGTGGTGTAGATGAAGAGGTGAAGTAGCATTGTTCAAAATGGTTCATAAGACAAGAATTTGTGGTTGTTTAATCTTATTGGGAGAAAATCTGAAGCAGATAGAAAAATACTTCTTTTAAGCAACTAATCTCTTTAAGTCATCATTGTCAGGAAATTCTCAATCAAGGGATCAGCAAAATGAAACCCAAAGATTTGAGAAGGAGTACAGACTGATATGCATCAAGGAATCTGCCAATTCTCCAACACAAGAGTGTTAAAAAGGAATCAGGCAATTGTCCAATAGGCAAGTTTTTCTCGACTTCAACCACAAAGACGTTCTTTTGTCTTGAGAATTCCCTTTAATCTTGGTGATCCTTCCAGTGTAGTGTCTCTGAAATTAAGGCCACTGCTTTTAAAAGATGGAAAAAGGTTAACAATGGGAAAATGTCAAAGGCTGATATTAGAACAAAGAAGAATTTTCTTTAGCAGAAAGTCCTAACCTAATATGAATATACACCCATAATTTATTTTAAGATGATAAATTTCCTTTTTCTTTCCACTTAGCTTTTTCCCCATTGATTTTTGCTGATATTGTTTGTGTTTATACACTAAAAAGAAATGTATACAGTATTCTGCATTTTACAGTTTCAGACTATTTTTGACTATTTTTTGAAAAACAAATGTATCAGTATAAGGAAATTGAAATTACAAAATGGATAGGAAAATAGGAAGAGACAAGGTAAAAGGACAGCCTTCCCTGGAAATAAAGAAAAACAAAGACAAATCATCATTTGAGACTACTCCTTAATGTTAACCACAGCACGTTAAAAAAAAAAAAGCATTAGTGTTAATTTTATTAATTTTTCAAAATTTGGAGGATTTTTTTTTCATTTTTAGATTATCAAATGTTACACAAGACTGATGCTTCATACTCATTCTTCTCTACCTTCTCTTTCATCCTCAAAAATGTAATTTCAGTGAAAAAAAATCGTGATGATTTTCAGTTATTTTCAGTAGGTATAGTATGAGCAACAAGAAGATGATAAAGTTTGCATCCTATAAGAATGTATTGTTGGATACAAGTACAGTTGTAAGATCAAATTTCTTTAGGCTTATATTTATTGATAATAGTAACCTTCTGAAATGTTTATAAATGACAGTTCTGGAGACTGTGAAAGTAGCAATGAATGTTAGCATTCTGTCCCACATTATAATCCATCCTAAATCAGTCTTCTTTCAAGACTATGATGAGAATGGTGGGAATTATGTCTTCTAAAAGTATTGCTTTTGAATTGCTGTCAGTTCCTTATAGGACTTTGCTTTATATAGCAACTCTTCAGGGAATATTTAATTAAATCATAATTGCCAAAAATATCCTTGTCAGGCACTACAGGGCTATAGGGAAATGGGAAGACATGTCGAGGAGAATCTCATTATCAAAGACCTGTTTAATACGAATTAAAATTGACTTATTCTAAACAGACTAGATTAAATGAACAGCCTATATCTTTGCAAACAAACATAGATCAAATATACTATGAAACACAAATACACGAGTACATTAAAATATGAAGCATGTACTTGATTGGGGTATAAAATAATAAGAATAAAAAAAAATCCTCTGAAATTCAGATGACAAGAGACCTCAACAATAATACAAACATTTCCATTCTTTTTCTTCTCTTGTGATTCTGCTCCTCAGCCCTGCAATATGCACAGTTTCCAAAGTGCATTGGACAATATGTAGAGTTGAACTATCTCATTACTCTTCAATGTCAAAAATTAAAACTTTAATAGCTATAACAATGTAGCAAGACATTCCTGTTACTTTAATTGCACAGATACAGATGAATCAATTGAATCAAAAAAGTCACCTCCTGATACAAAATGAAATGCTAATCTCTTTACAGAGTCACACAGACACAATATTCTGACTGTATGTATTAGATTCGAAAATACAGGTTGTTGCTTACTGGAAATGTCAGCTTGTTGCTGTATAGGTGGATAAAGACATCAAAGAAACAAGTTGTCCACGTTTGACTTCAGGAATTTATGACATAAGGATCAAAGAATAACATGAAATATTCAAAAAGGCAAAATAATCGTTAGTCTAGGTACAAAATAATATTTTAGAATGCAGTAAGAGTACTTGTAGGATTCTTGGTAGGTGATACAGCATGTGTTGTTATCAAAAAGATCTGTTAATTAAACTACCATTCCTGTAAATTCTCAAGACTCTTTAGAATTACTTTTTTTATACTTGGACCATAAAGGGTGTGAACAAAAATGAGGTCCTGTCTTCATTGCTTTCCAGACTTCTCTGTTCTACTGCTCCTAAGGTCTTCAGGTCAGAGAGACAGAAAATATAAACTTGTGTCTCTCCCTTGAATTTACTTTCTCTTGAGATGTTTTCTGAGAGCATTGACTTTTTGCATAGTGTGACAATATGTTTCTCTGTGTAAGGTTTCCTGGCACCATGGAGCTTTACAAACATTACTCTTCATGATAGATGCCTAATTAGAAAATGAGTAGAGAGAAGAAAGCTGTCAAGAGGTTTTAAAAAGATGCTTGTCCTTGATGAACATTAGCATATGTTTCAGTCAAATTCCTGCTTTTGACTACCTGATTTTTCTGCTTTTTACTTGGAATAGAATATTGAGTTGTGGCTTGTACAGTATAGGTTATTGCGTAGGCTTCCTCCACAGTCCAAAAGAAAAGACTGAAGCATTTGTGCTTCCTTCTGTTATATTGCAGCAGTGCCTGTACATAAAACTGAGCACCCCAAGACTAGCTGTGATACACTAACAGGTATTGAAACTCACCACCTCAATGGGATTAGTATAGCTGATACCATTTTATCATAGATTACAAAAGGGAATAGCTCTGAATAAAAACTACGTTGAGAGATCATAGTTGAAAATAAATGTTCTTTACAGTTTCTAAACATCTTTTAGAAGACTCAATATCAGTTGTCATTCTTGAGCAATTTACATAAGGCACTCCTAAATATAGAATTTTTGAATTGCTTAGAAGAAAAGCCTAAGGATTAAATATTTTCACCCCTGATACCTAAACCTAGCACTAGTTACTTTCCAAGACCAGTACCTAGGTCGCCCACCTCAGAAAGATGACAAAGCAGCAATGTTGGGGCCTTGCTGCAATGGTCTTGTCAGGCTCTTTCCAGCACCAGTGTGCCTGGAGCTTGAGGTACTTTAGCTCTCTCAACCCTAACCCTAGCCGTAACCCGAACACTAGCCCTAGTTCATTACCCGAGCCCAGTACCTGGGTCGTCCACCTCAGAAAGATGGTGGAGCAGCAATGTTGTGGCCTTGCTGCAATGGCCTTGGCAAGCTCTTTCCAGCGCCAGATGGCCTGGAGGTTGAGGCTCTTTAGATCTTTCAACCCTAATTCTAGGTGTAAACCTAACCCTAGCCCTAGCTACTTACCTGAGCCCAGGACCTTGCTTATATTCACAGTTGTATTCACCATGTTGTATTAATATCAGGGACGTAAATCCTTTTCCATAATTCCATTAAGTCCCATTCACTTTTCTGAATTAGCAGCTAGCTCTTCTGAAGGCTGTTTGTCTTCTCTGTTGTTCCATTTTTTTGTCACTCATATTAAAGCAGAGAGAATATTAACTGGATTGAAAGGCACAGCGATTAAGACAGAATTCAGGGTCACCTGCACTTGTTGTATGTGATACAGCTCCAGACCAGATAGAAATGAGTTCTGCATAATACCTAAGGTCTTAAGAAGAATGACTTTGTAGAAGGATGACTGTGTAAGAAGTATGGGGAGAAGAAAGTAGTGGAAAGAAAAATTCAAATGTAACCTGAACAAGGGATAGTGCAGCACTAAGAGACAGCATCATGGCCTGAAAAACAACTTGAGAATGCAGATTCCCCATCAACACCTATAATAGCTGATCAAATTTCACTAAAACATTTCTTAGCTTATCTATAATAGACAAACCCTCTAACATTTGATGTATCAGGGGCCGGGGGGGCTGCACAGGCCGGCTGCCCCCCAGTCCAGGGTCCCTGGTCTGTGTAATCCCACCGGATGTGGGGCGGGCGGCCCCCGAGGTGCTGCAGCACTGCACCAATCTCCAAACCGCGTCAATTCAAGCAGGAATATAGTGATGCTAAGAAAAGAACTGGACTCCATCTCTGTTCTGCTAGGGAGGTTTATTTGGGGTAACGGGGAAAAGGGGGTTGCAAGGAAGGAGAAGGGGGAAGGGAGACAGGGCAAGTAGCAGATGCTAGCAGCTCAGAGATGGAAGACCTCGAGCTGATCCAGACATCGCTTTATAAAGGGAAAAGAAGGGGAGGGACTGTCTCCCCCAGAGCCGGTCCCAGGGAGTCTGAAGGGAGGACAGGCATAGGGAACCCACCAATAGATTTCAGGTACAGCAGAGCATATTTCAAAATGAACCAATGGTGTACAGAGCAGAGGGACAAAGGAGCACATGGAATCCCAAAACCCCACATTGCTACATCTAACTGCACAAATTCTGCAGTTAATGGTAAAGTCTCACCTTAGGTGATGATGTATGTCATTCATAGTAGGCTTTAAAGTGTAATTGTTAGTTAAAATAGGTAATTTGCCCTTTGTGTAGGGGTGCCTTGCTCATCTCCTTGAAACACCAACTGGTGAAGGGCCTGAAAGTATTTTCTCAACTAGTTGATCCCATTGGAACACACAGTATTTCTCAGTGCAGCCAATTAAGTGTGGAATTTGAAGTGACAATGTCTATTTTAAAATGAGCTCAATTGCTTTGCATGGGATTGTTCAGTTTATCAAACACAGACTTGTGGCATTATTTAAGTGTTCACAAGCTGTTCTTATTTGGTCTGTAGATGCAGGTCAAAAATTTTAGGTGTTTTCCTAGTGTGCATCTCTTTCTCATACCATATTTGACATATATCTTCATATATCTGTCTAGGTGGCTTGAATACACTGCTGCTGTTACAATGGCAATTTATGTTTGTATTTAAGAAACTGACATGAAGTGACTCACTCAAGGCTCTGGCTCCTATTTAGATTCAGACCTTGTTAACAAAAGGTAGGAATCTATTTTCTTAGGAAGTACTGGACTGCTGCTAGCAGCCCAGGACAGCATCAGTCTTCTGTAGATCCTGTCAGATATAATCTCAAATGAGAATCATTTTTACCAAGGCAACTGATCTGAATTGTTCAAATCTGATATTTAGATGACTAAGTGTGTCAGACTTGCACTGACTCTCATCCACTATAATGGATAATAAATCTTCCTGTGCATGACTGAAATGTACGTTAAAACTTGGTATTCTTATGGACAACCAATATGTAGCATTTCTTAATTATATTTAAGAAGCCTAAGCTTATTTAAAACCTCCATACATATCATTGGCTCCTGATTGAAAAAATTAAATTCAGATGATTGAATACAAAGCAGGCATGCTTTTTTATAACTAAAGCTTTGTGAACTGAACTGAAAGAAACATTTGTGTTCTTTCTGTGCTGCCCAGTCTAGTTCTCAGTATGAAGAAAGAATTGTAAATGAGCTCTGTGCAATCTGACATTACCATCCTGCTCAGTCCTCACAATAATTTCTTTTCTATTTCTGTTGATGGTTTGAATTTGTGTGATGGATCCTTTCAGTTCATAGGAAGATGAGCTTCAGGTTAAGATTGTATAAGAAAATAATGATTGAGTCATTTTCAAGTGAGTGAAGAGAGAAATACAGCTTTGCAAATAGAGGAGAGGAGAGGAGAGGAGAGGAGAGGAGAGGAGAGGAGAGGAGAGGAGAGGAGAGGAGAGGAGAGGAGAGGAGAGGAGAGGAGAGGAGAGGAGAGGAGAGGAGAGGAGAGGAACCTTTTGCTTGAAAAACAAAATTTAAAAAAGATCTTAACATCTTTCTTGTTTTAACAGTTATAACTGCCATGAGCTTCACAGAGAACTGAAATGCTTCTGATATCAACTGGATTTGATACCAAATCATCAGAAATGCAAGGCTTGGCAAAAGACAAATTTCACATAAATAGTGTTGATTGTGCACTCCTGAATTCAGGCATGGTCTATATTTCAATGTTCAAACACTTTCTGTGTTCTACCATTGTGAGAGACTGGAGGAGATTTTTGGCTTGAAACATTTTGGGCACATGTGTGAGTGGGAGGGGGCAGGTTGAGTCAATGCCCAGTTCCACACACCCCACCCCAGCAAGGCCTGCATCCCAGCCTCTGCAATGGTCACCAATCACTGGCACACTGCAGGCAATGCTCCACACCTGCCCCTGAAGCCTCTAACCCAGCTCCTGACTGGCCACCAGACCAGAAGTCCCACCTGGGGGAAGGGCCCGGGAAAACCAAAGGGTACTTAACCCAAAGCACATGTCTTGTACCATCCTCTCCCTGGGCTTTATATCACTCAAACACAACTAGCAACTCTCTTTGTTATTATCTAGACCTCTCTTTTTTTTCTCTTTCTCCTTCTAATTCCTTCTTCACAAAGTTTGAGTGACTGAAATTCAAATAGGTTGGAGTTTGCTAAGTTGAATGGGCTTAGAGCTTGCTAAGTTAATGCTTTGTGAAATTCTTGATGTTGACTGAATGTTGCTTTAAACTTTTGCCAGAGTTCCCTGATTTTCTGAAGTTTGCTGGTAAAGTTTTTGTTGTTTTGACCTCTGGAGGATATCTTGTCAGTCTTTTTCTCCCTTGCATCTAAATCAGGGTATGTAAAAAAGAAAGCCCATTTAAAGGACTCAGTGACAGAGTTCTGGGCTCTACAACCATTACTGGAGAGTCCCTAATTGAAGCTTATCAAAGAAGTTGAAAAACTGCACTACTGTTCATCCCTTCTCTAGGTTATATGCAATTAAGCCTACAAACAAAATAATAGGAATAAGGAAAGTTCTCTAATAGGCCTGACCCCTCTGAAATAGGCAGAACTCCTCAGCAGATTATGTTCCTGAGCTGTGGTCTTTGATTTATGGGTCCAAGTTTTGGCAGTGCCAGCAGTTTGGGGTGCCATCTGAGAAAAGAGGATAGGGGCTGCCCCAGACCAGACACAGTTGGTTCCATCTGGTTAGTCAGATCCAGAGGACCTTCTGCAGCACACAGAATCTCAAGTTGTAGCTCAAGCTACAGCACACAGTTGAGCTCAAGCAATACTTCCAATTTCAGCATGATAACATTTTTAAGAAACCAGCTGTGAGAGTGTGAAAAAAAGGTGAGAGAAACAGCCCTTTACACACCAAGGTCAAAGGAGAAAAAGAGGGATGAGACACTCCCAGCCTCAGAGCTGAGATTCCTCTGCAACCCATGGAGAAGGCCAATGTGAAGGAAGTCGTTGCCCTGCAGCCCATGAAAGACCACGGTGGAGCAGATATCCACTTGCAGCCCATGAAGAAACCCATGCCAGAGCAGACTGGAGAAAGCTGCAGCCCATTAAGACCCAGAGCAGGGTCCTGTCAGAACCACTAGCCATGAAGGACCCACACTGGAACAGGGAAGTGTAAAAATTGAGTGGTGTGGAAAGGAGTTATTGCAAAATTACTATATCCCCCTATTTCTTTGGTTTTTCTAGACATAATACCAGCTGAATACCATTTTTAGGGCTTTTATTACTTTAACAGGGACTTGTATTTTTCCAGTCTTAGATATGTTCTGCCCTAATCACTTTTGTTTATCTATTATCTTGCCACTTGACTTTTTCTTTGTGGAATTGATGATGTTAAGCAAATAAATAAGGAAAACATGTGAAGATTATTTTTGCAGAACAAAGCAAAGAAGTAAATGAGAATGAAGATAAATGAGCATGAACACGGACTGACATTTTAAAACTTTCAGCAGACAACATAGTGGAGACAAAAAGTTCACTGTGGAAGGTAAGTATACAGTACATGTTTTTACTAGCAATAACAGCAATATAGAAATTGTTTCAGTGTCTTTTTATTAAATGTCCTTTCTTAATCACCTTTTAAGAAGGATGTATTTCTTGGCAAGCTAGTGTAATTACTATGTTGTATATACAAATTCTTCTGCATAGTAAAGTTTATTGATGAATGCAAGATGTGCATGTTTTTGTTTTACCTCTGCTTCCATTTCAAATTATATTACACTATCATGTGGAGATGTCTGGGTTGTAGTCATATAGTGTTTTAAAGCATATATTTTATTTCTTTTTTCAGCTGGGATGTTGTTTATTATTAAAGAGGTCTTGGTTATAAAAGAAGGGAATTCTACTGAAAAACACTGTAATCAAAAGTGAGTGAATGCATGAAGAATAATTCATAACCCCCAAGGGGCAGTTATATTACATAAGGATGGGTCACAGGAATGGATTTCTGGAATATTAAATTGCCTATTTTTTTTCTTCCCGAAGGCTTTAATAAATTGCTTTTTAGAATTACATTGCAGTATCACTGAGGGAATAGGTGGTTGTGAATACTTAAGTTCAGCATACACTGTACCCTGCCTCAATTAAGATGTATCTCTGAGGGTTTTGTCTGTGTAGAAATTGAGAAAATTCAGATTGTGTGGACTGAACCAGACATAAATGAGATCTCCCAGGTACAGATATCAGTACAAGTATGGTAGTGCAGTATTCCAAACAGCAAATGAGGCAGCCCCAGAAAGCTCTATCACAGCACTGACGTGGTGTCTGAACAAGCTACCTGAAAATTATCTCAGATATTTGTAAAGAAAAGATGAATAAATATACTTATGAGATTTCTACTATTTCATAAGCAAGATCTATATAAGCAATAAATGTATTCTAAATTGTCGTGTTGTGGACATATAGAAATATGTTACAGGTGTTTCATAGAAACAAAGACATCTACAGCAGAAGAAATAGCTGCTGTTGAGAAAAGGATGTTACTGTATAGACTGCATCTGCATTCTCATGGTAGTATTTGTACTTGCTCTTTGAATAGCATCCATTTAATGAATAATTGCTCTTCTTGGTTTTTAAGTGATGCATAGAAATATATGTTTTTATCTGATAAAACTTCATATCTGGGAACATTATTTTACAGAATCATAGAACAGTGTGGGTTGGAAGAGACCTTAAAAGACCATCTAGTCCCAACCTACCTGCCATGGGCAAGAACACCTTTCACTAGATCAAGTGGGTTATAGCCCTATTCAATCTGGCCTTGAACATTCCAGGAACAGGACACCCACTACTTCTCTGGCCAATCTCTTCCAGTGCCTCACCACACTCACAGTAAAGAATTTCTTCCAAACATCTAATCTAATCCTCACATTTTTCAGTTTAAAGCCATGCCCCCTTGTCCTATCAAAACATGTCCTTGCAAAAAGTACCTCTCAAGCTTTTTTGTACATCCCCTTTAGGTAATGGAAGGCTCCCATAAGGTAACATCTCCAACCTGAACAATTCCAGCTCTCAGCATGTCTTCATATGGGAGGTGCTCCAGCCCTCTGACCATCTTTGTGTCTCACCTCTGGGCTCTCTCCCACAGGTTCATGGCCTTCCAGTGTTGGGGGGCTGTATAGCTGAAAAAAGTACTCCAGCTGGGCTTTCATGAGAGCAAATGAGATGGGAGGAATCTCATGCCTCTACACCTCTTTTGATGCAGCCCAGGACAGGTTGACTTTCTGGGCTCCAAGTGCACATTACTGTGTCATGTTGAGCTTCTCATCCACACAAGTTATTCCCTCCACACAAGTCCTTGTCATCTGGGCTCGTCTCAATCCATTCTCCACTCTGTCTGTATTTGTGTTTGGAATTGCCCTGACCATGTGCCAGACCTTGAAATTGGCCTCATAGAAATTCCTTCTCTAATACCATCTAATATTCATATATTCTCTTGATCTTTCTTTCCATCTTACTGTACAGTGTTTTGATGCTCACTGCAGGCTGAGGTTACTCAGTGGTCCCATCCTTTTATAATCTGATATCCAGAAGTTCAGTTTTGTTTTTTTTTTTATCAGCCTCCTGTGAAAGGTCTTCTAACCCTCTATAGATATTATAAAATATAATAGATGTTCCTGAGACATCACACTTAAAAGCAGCCTGCACATTGCAAAATGGTGCTTGCTTATACCCATGTTTAATGCTAGCAAGAGTCCAAATATTATAGGTTCCCAATCTGCTCAGAATTATTGACTAAATAAGGCTTTTAGTCCAATTACAGTAGGTATAACATGAGTTTTGATGTATATCAATAATAGTGTTCTGAATATTTTTAAGAGTTTAGTTTGCTGTCATCTTTGTTCCTTCTCTCCTTAGTACTTACTTAGTCACAGTTAAATCCTGACTTTCATTAAAAGTACCAGAGTGCATGCTCTGCCACAATGATTATCAATGCCTCTTAAATATTGATGATTCAGAATATTTGGGGGTATACACTTCAGCAATCTGCAATTATTCACATGAAAGAATAGTTTTCTTTAATATATTTAGTTGTAATATATTGTAAATATATTTTAACCTGTAATTTCAAATGCATATAAAAGGCAGAGACAGTAACATAAATTAGAAATTTACTTTATATACAATATTATTTATTAGGAAGGAATGATATCCAATAGATATATTGTGGGAATCAGTGAAGTAAGCTTACCACTGTTATATGATTATGGTGATTTCTCTTTGTTTTCTCTTTCATGGCCCATCTCACCATCTCATATTCTTAGAAGGTAAGTTTTCCAGGGTGTTATGTTAAATTTTGTTACTATGCTTCAACCTTCAAGTTGATACATAACACTAAAGTTTGCAATCTTTGCAAGCACAATGAAAAACAAAGACCATAACCTTAGTTGGTATAAATTGCATAGGATTTTTCAAGTCAGCTGATTTTTATCCAGTGAAGATCAGATTGTTGCCTGTGGGCTTCTTGAAGCTATGTATAGGCTGCATATTCCATTACTCCATTCTTTTTGATGGTTTGTTGGTTCCTTGCACAATAATGATGGCAAAAGAACAGTGTTGAATATAGATTCAAAATCAAGTGTTATTGCTAAGGCAGAAAAATAAATTTACAAATCTGTATCATTTATAATTTCTCTTAGGAACAGATACATACAATAAGTAAAATGAGACTAACACAAGTTGCTGTGGAACACCATTTTCTCCATCTTGGAAGTCTTCATAACAACAACTTTTCCTCTCCCAGCATTTACTGAATGTTAGACAAAACTTAAGATATAACTGGATATCACTGAAACTTCTGAAGACAGGGCCAAGCTGATTTTAGTAAACACAAAAGGGGAGACCATTCTGAGGTAGGAGGAAAATAACACAAAACCAAGCAGTATGCAAGAGAAGATAACTATGATGTGTACTACCATTAGATAAACTTGCAAGCTTGGATATTTATGGAGGGAATAACTGAAACATGCAGGTTTTCAAATATCTATGCAAGAACTAATGTGGAAAAAAACCTAATTTCATTTGGATCTATAGACAAAGGCTAAACTTGACATAAATTTGTATTGCCTCAGTCTGGTTCTCAAAAAAGTTATTGGAAGAACAATTTGGCATTTCAAGAGAAATATAATTATTTATGAACTCATGCATAGCACAGTCATTATTGCTATCTTGCATGTGTTAAAATATCAATAGTTGTTGACTTGCCTGTAATCAGGTTGTCTATGATAATGTGAGGAAAAGAAATCTATAAGAATCTGCAGTTGCTTAGGCTTCTGAAAAGCTGGAATTATGAGGTATGTAGTCATTACTCTTCCTTTCTGCTTGGTTCCTCGGGAAGGAGGTGCAGAAAGCATTTTGAGAACGAGGTATCTTTTTTTTTCTTCTGTCTGGACAGCTAAGTGGCTAAAACAATTAAGCCCTCCTGAAAGGTGGTACCTTCTAAGGCACAGAAGTAAATTCAAACACAATTAGCAGAAACTCCTAGATTTACCTTGCCCTTTGTTAATAGCAGTAGAGATATTGCTTGACAGTTATTTGTCAATAAATATGACATTCCAATCTTGTTAACTTTCTCTTTCATCAAGACTGGTATGTTATAGGCACTGCCAATATAACTTTTCTGTGGTGGAGTTGTGACAACCTCTAGTATCACTTGAATGAGCAGATGCTGACCTTTGTAAAGTAGTTGGAGCTGGAAAATAATAGTCTATTCTTTCCAGCAGTCTTAAAATGGAAATAGAAATATTAAGACTTTTTTTCTTTAATCTCAACATTTTCATGGGAAATTAAATAATGCAAAACCTAGGAAATGTATGGATCTCAAAGTCTTGACTGATAAATAATAATTTCTTCTAAAGTTTAGAACAATACATCATTTTGAGGTATATCTTGTTACTAAGGTAAAATATATCTGTAATGATCCTAAAAAGAAATGGAAGCAATGCCTATAACAGTAAATTTAGTGAACTCGAGACCATCCTTTGGGCAGAACAACAATGTGACCCACCTCAATACTCCTACACTTTCCTATCCTGTGACAATCCACTACTTCCTGTCTTCAAAATCTTCTGGTTATTTAAGGTTGCACCTTCAAGGCTCCTGGGACCCTTAAGCTATGTTTTGGGTGTGCTTGAGGTGAAATCCATCTGGCTGAGACTGAATAGGTTGATGAACACCTTATCCCTAAATTTGTTCAAGGCCTCTGAGCAGGGCATTTCCCCATCTACTAACTTCTATGGAACATAGTATAGTAGAACATGTCAGAACATTAAATTTGATTAATCCCAAAGCACAGCAGGTAAGGTGATATTTACTTGAAAATGTAATGATAAAGGTGAAGCCAGCTCTTTCCATCTTTTAGTGAGGGTACTATGGACTGTTAACACTTTTCTGAAATTCAGAAGAGTTTTATAATTCAAAAATATAAAAATGCTTAATTTATAAGGTCAGGAAATATATCACATAGAGTTTGGTAAGCAAGTGAATCTGCTTACACTCTGCATGATAAAACTCATAAAAAGTTATTGAAATAAAATTGTATCTGTAGTGAGATCAAGGCTGATATTCTTCTGTCGTGATATTTTCTCTGTAGCTCAAAGGTACTTGAGGTCCAGAACCACTACTGCAGTCTTGAGACTATTCTATCTCTCCGTATTTGTTGGTACTTGTTTCAGTCTTTTGGAGGAATGAGGTAATCTTTTTTTTTTTTTGATTGCTGTTGTCCTTACGTTTTCCTTTCATTCTGTTTCTGTTTGGTTGTTGGTTTTTTGGTGTCTGCTTTTCAGTCTTCCTGGCTTTTCAATTTTGTTCTTGAGAGTCTTTTCTCTGATCATTACACATTCTGTCTTGAACAGACTATGAACCCCAAGCAATGTTCAAATTCAATCAAGCTTTACAACTGGGGTGTTTAAATGATTTGTAAACTAGGTAAAATAAATACTGTAGTGTCCAGTGGGATGATCCTATCACAGGGTAGTTTATTTTAGAAAAAAATATGGCTTCATGGGTGAAATTTTAAAATTGTCTTAGAACTTGTCTTGAATAAGTAAGCCTACCAAAAGGAGAGCAGACTGCCTTTACCTTTATGTATTTGGGATTTCCATATTTAAATCAAACAACTTGTAGTGTTCTAGTGTGTGACATGTCTGCTTGCTAGTGTAGAACAGAATACATACATTTTTTAGCTTCTGTGCCTGCTAATATAAAGAGAAATCAGTAGATGAATATATAATTCTGAATATTGGCTGCAAAGTAGGTGTAGCTAATACCTTTCATATACTAAGGTGTCTTCTGACCATGCAGACACAAGAATTGCAGAAAATATGCCTTATGTTTTGATTACTTCTAGGTGCTGATATCTGTTATCATCAAACACGAAAGATGAGATACCTGTACTAAGAAGCTGAGTTCATTAGAATAGCCTTAAGGTTTTACAGGCATATATACACACGCACACAGGAAAAAGTGGGGAAAAAAATTGCTATCCCTTTTTTTTGCCACACATTTGTCACATTTCGTTTGTGGTCACAATTTTCAAAAGGTGAAATATTCCTATATATTTCCCCTTATTTTTTTTATTTTTTTTTTTTAATTTTAACTTTTCGGATGTCTTAACGTTTTTCACAAAATCGGACTCTTGGGTTTTTTCTTTTGAAAGACCTCCCAAATACTTTCCAAGTGTTAACAAATCCAGGCCTGACCCATTTTTGGGGGTCATGGTCTGACCTAAAAATTCTCTTTTCTCTTGAATCCTAGGAAGAAACTTCATGTGTTCTTTTTGTTTTCGCTTTGATCCTTGCCTTTTTTTAACATCACTGATGGTACTGAACCATATTTATGATGTTGGTCATAGCTGCATTTTTTATGATGAAACTTTTACCTGAGAATATGTTCTGAAAAACATTAAGAAAGCCTATTAATGTGATTTTTATCTTAAACAACATTTTATTGTTTCTCTTCTAGTGGCAATGGTGTTGTATCTGTATTTGTTTCAGAACAATAAGAACACCCAGAAAGAGTGCAATGCATATCAATAAAATGAATCAGCACTACAGTCATGCTCACTGGTACAGAAGCATCTTACAGCCGATGCTTTGCAATAACACATTGCAGAATTCTTTTAAAGAAAAAAGTAATTAAAACCACATTCTTGTCAGGTATAGGAGAATTTCAAAAGTTATAGAATTTTGAATGAAATTAACATACATCTTAAATTGTTTAGAAAATCTTGACAAACTTTTCTGAATTATCTAAGTGATAAGAAATAAATTTCTTGTAAAGACACTGGGCCACTAGGTTTGTCCAAGTACAGATAGCAAAGGGTGTGAGATATTTTGTGACACAGTTGATTCCCTACCTATGGAGAGAAAATGAAAAATAATTTAGACATTTGTGAAGTACTGGGTCTTGTTTGAATTTATTTTAGGTATGAAGGTATTTTAGGTATTACTTTTATTTTAGCTGTAGGTGTTCATTGGGTCCTGCATTATAATAGCTATAAAAAGCAAGCAATAGCTATGTTTGGCACATTTTTATCATTTTAGTTTTACTGTTTTGATTTTCTTGTTGATTTTATGAAAAAATTTCCATTTTCATGGATCTTAGTGCAAAGTAATGAACATATCGCAAGTGGCTCCACAGCTTTTTGTCACACTAGCACTCCTGAAAACAGCCCAAAGAATATGTTTGATTTAGCAGCCAACATTTTTAACACAATAAGATAAAAGTGTAGTATCTGCTTCCGTCCCTTACAAAAGCAACAGCAATAATACTGATTAGGTCTTTGAAATACAACAATGTTTATGTTTTAATTTAATTTTTTTTTTCTGTTGACATACCAACGGTTTAATTCCTGTGATTTTCTTCATAAGGTTTACCTTTCTCCAACCCATATATTGTCAGATGGATGCATAACATCCCAGTGGCACAATTTTACATAGCAATTTATCTGAATTTCAAAGATACACTGGAGAAAGCCTCTAATGTATAAATTATTTCTGCTCATCAGGATGTTTTTGTTTTAGTTAATTTGTTATGTTTGAAATTACACATGCTGAAAATCTGATAGAGGTGCCCCTGCTGCATTTAATCAGATATGGAATTATTTGCTGTTGCTAAAAATGCTTGGGTTATTAGCTGCCTTTAGGTGTTTCTGAATTGCTAAACATTTTTCCAACATATTTGGCAAAGACCATCTGCTTAGTGATTTTTCTCTGTTTATGATACCGCAGTAAACCTACAGATCTAAACTAAAAATTCAAATGAGAAAAATAGCCATATAAACTACATTTCATAGAATGTCATGTCACACATTTCAATGTATGTCATAGAAACTGTAATTTTTTTTTTAAAGAAAGATTTCTAAAATATGTTGGAACTTTTAAAGAGGGAACTTCTTTAAAGATTAGAACTTCAGCATGATTAATATCTAGTTTTACCTATCAATGAATCTATTTCACAATTGTTTACATAGCTCCTTGACATGGAAGAACTTAAAAGTTAAATTTCAAAGTGAAAAGTAAATTTGCTTTATGATAACTTAAAATTTTAATGCTAGAATAATGAAAAAGAACACTTTTTACTTTTGTACTCTTCAGTAAGTTCTCTGAACACTTTCTAGTTTCTCTACATGGTGAACTGAAAATTTGTATTTCTGCAACAGAATGCATTGTGATTTTTCGCCTACTGAAACTGGAATTAATGCATGGGAAGATTTAATTTAAAATATCTACCATTTTATTTGGGCAACATACAAACAATTATGCCATGCTAAAAGATTGTAGAATAATTGTTCTTTCCAGGGTTTTTTTTGAGAAGTGTCACACTTACTTAGATCTGTAGGACATACCACAAAATAATAAACTGTAATTCAAGGGGGCTTTTTTGTTACTATAGGAGTGCGGTATTTATATTAATCATAGTAAATGTGCTATTTTCTTATAAATCAGTGAAAATAATTTTATTCCTCTCTAATTGGTGCCTGGATTTCTACATGCAGTAGTTGCCATGCAACAAATAAATTGTGTCAGACCTTACCTTAAGACTCTTAACTGTCATCATTCATTATTTTTTGGACCTGTAGAATCAGAATATAGAATTATTTATGTTCAGGTGACCTGGATACTGACAGGTCCCTCTAGTTTGGTGTCATTCATGAACATGATGAGACTGCATTCTGTCCCACCTTCCAGGATAATTAATAAACTATAATTGTGCTAGCCCCACTACTGTGCTGTCTCTATCAACTGTGTGGCAATTGAACATTGTATCACAAATTGTAAGAGACCCATCAGTTTTCAGTCCATTTGCTATCCCACCCCTCAGTTATGTCACCATTTTGACATTAAGAAGAGACTTGAGAGATCAAAGTCTGCCCATGTCTGATCAGATTCAAGTATTGTTTTGACATTTTTGCTTCCAAAAATTGATCTCATAGGCTTTCTCAGGAACCACTATTAGATTGAACTCAACATCGCATATAAATGCAGGAATTTGAAATGCCCTGTTTCCATCTCTCTGCACTTCTTTAATCCAATAGTTCAGTGGGTGGAAAGCATCTGGTGAAACAGATGATCTTCTGCCTGGAGAAATCCTCTTTTTGCTAGATATATATTCTAAATTATAAACTAATATCCCAAAGCAAGAAGAGTGCTTATTTTTATTCTTTCAGAAGAAAAGCTAATTCAACATTCATTTAACGAGCAAAAGAAGTCACTATACAGCATTATAAATAGACAGCTGACTCTGAAATAGGGACATGTGGGTTTTAGTCATTAACCCAGTGTCTATATATCATCAGATGTTTAAGTATCCACTCCAGGAAGGAATAGACCATCAATATTCACTTGCAGGTGAGTTTCTTAACACTGTGTTAAGGAGTCGTTCATGTGTGTCTTCATTGGTCTTCCCACTGAGTATGCAATGAGAAGGGGAGAAGGACAGTTCAAGGGAAGCACTGCACCCATGTAAAGCCCATACTTCATAGAATTTTGGAGAAGCTTATGTTTCTTCACTTTGTTAGAAGGGGAAGCTTTCTTTTCTTAGGAGATGTAGACCTGGACTAAGCAGAAGAGCCCTAGAACTCCTTTTGCAGGGAGAGAAATTAGGTGAGCAATTCCAATTGATACCTAAAAATGTCATTCACAGAAGCTGCTCCACAAATCATCACACCTCCCTTCAAAGCAGAAAAGCTGATTTCCAGACCACTTGGACAAAGACAGTTAAACAAACACAATTTTTCCACATGCCATCTTGTACAACTCTGTACTATGTTGATGCCTGAAGATATTCTTGGACTACTGAAAGCATTCACTATATTCAAGAGGTAGAAAATGAGATCACATCATATTAAGCAAAAGTTTAAAGAGTAATCCAAATTCTCCTGTAGTCTGAAGAAGGGTGGTAACCATTGAAAAGCTAGTTTAAAGATGGGAATGAGTCCTATCACTGGCTGATTGCAAAGACTATGAATTATGTCAGTGATCCATCTCTTCTGAAGGTGACAGCAAAGAACTAAAGACACATTTTTACCAACTTTTTATCAGCATTTCTTAATATTTAACTTAAGCAGTTTCTGACTCCATAGTGATTTCTCACTGTATCTTCTCAAGATCCTTATCTTTCTAATGAAATAAAAATTAGGTTTAATTCAGCCCTGCTGGTTCCAACAGACAGAAACCCATATCCTCTGAACAAAAGCTAGGGGATATGATGTGGATTTCCCCAGTCTTGGCAAGACTCTGACAATGATAAATGGATCTAAGACAATTATGTGTTAAATCTTAAAGTGCTATGATTCTTTCTAATGCTTATAAATGCTGTGTTTTTTTTCTTCCCAAATTCCATTGTCCAAATGTCATTCCCTCAATGCATTACTTCTACTTTGAGAGATTTCTTCTTTGTAATTGTGAAACAGATTCACAGTTTCCGTGTTTTCACCCAGTTCTTAACTCATGAGCCCCTTGTTATGTTTTCTCTCCTCTGTCCAGTTGCAGGGGAAGGTGAGTGAGTGGCTTTCATGGGTGCTGGGTGTCTGGCCAGTGTCAAACCATGACACATATGGAGATGAACAATCATTATCTCTAAAAATCTCTCTTACACAACCCTGTAGCTTGACTTTAGAATCTCAAGTATTTTTAATCTCTATTGTATCAACTTTAGGCAGTCATTCTGGAGATTTTGTGTGGGGTTGTATTTTTTTTAATTAAGATTTTTTAAATCAGTTTCTATTTTATGGCCCATTATAATGCTTTCATAACTTCCCCTGAGAAAATTATTAGATTTTTTGATTTATCAGACATTTAAGATTTCCTCTTCTAAGTTTATTTCCAAAAAACTGCCAAGCTGTAACAACAGCTGCAACTATATTTGAAATTTAATCTGTGTTTAAAACCAAAGGATGATTCAAAGAAGCAAAAAGCACAATGTTTCTAGCATTTAGCCTGATCTTATTTCAGAATCACTTGGTTAAATATCACTTTGGTAATTTTGGAATTACTTAAAATTGCAGTTTCTTTCTTGTTAGTGTCATGTTTTCAAAGGAAACAGTGTAAATACTAGTTTCCATTTTTTTGCAGTTTTTGTCAAGTGTGTGACATATTTGAAATGACATAATGTCACTGTTTATATACACTTTGAAGAGTACAAATATCTACACTGTTTTCCAAGCTAATGGTCTTGCTAATTGAATAAGACCTAATGCAAATATAACATTACAGAATTGAATTAAAATTTCCAAAATCTGGCCTGCATCTGATCACTTAAAGGACAAATCTATGTTTTCATATACATTTCCAAATAGTCCAGCAAAGCCTTCATTTTTGTTGCAGTTTTGGGTCATTACTGCCATGAAAATCTTAAGGAGTGAGTAAAACAAAATGTTTTTCTGACTATCTGGGATTCTTGAGGAAAACAATAAATTTAATTTTCTTTAGAAACTGAAGCACAAAGTAATTTTAATATTTTTCTTGTTTCTAAATAAACTAGTTTATTCTTGATTACTTATTAATATTTCTTTGCTGTAATTTCTAGATTATAGTTAACAGCTTGTCAAAATACACGTGAGAAGCTACTGCTGCTGGAAGTAATGGAATACCTAATAGTTAAAATTAAAGAGGTGAACCAGAAGTAATAAAAATAGAAATGAGGAATAATGTCATGCAAATAATAAAAGACTTACAAATATCTACATAGAGAGAATTAATAAGTCTATTCTAATAAGTTACAGTAACTGTATGAAAAACCCAACCAAACAAAAAACCCCAAACAATAAACCAAACCCCAAAAAAAACAGTAAAAAGATCAGAAATCTGAGGCTGCAAATTACTTGCCTAATTTATAAAACCACTCTTTGGGGAGGGGAATGAATACTTCTAACTTTTGGACTTCCAATTCTGCAAACTCTAAGCATACCAGTAATGCCATTGCCAGGACAGGGTTAATTTTTTGCAATAGCCAGGAGTGGCCAGGACCCTGATATTTTTTGATACCAGCCCATGCCAATACTGGGGGCAGGGGAAAGGGACTCTCAGATTTGAGGAGAAGTGTGTTCTTTCCAGTCAGGAGAACACGTGGTGGAGAAGAGTCGATCAGTGTTTGTTTATTTTTGTCGACTTTCCGTGTAAATAATTTCTTTGTCATACATTTTTGTTATTAACATTACTACTATTATTGTTTGTTTTCTTCCCTCATTGCTGTTTCCAGCAAAATGTTCTCATCTCAACCTGTGACCTTTGCCTTTTTCGCTTCCACTTGGAGGGGGAGGGGGAAAGAGCAGTGGTGTGTTTTTAGCAGGAGTGATAAACTGGAGAATACCATTCCTAAACCTGGATTACACTACAGATTCTGGCTTTAGATCACGAATTTTTTTTAGTTTGGGCAATTTTAATGCCTGGGTATGGCATAGAAATAGCATTGTTTGTGGTAAAAATTTTGATCAGCTTTTAGGGAATGAGGTAAAATTTTCATAGTCAATTTGCTGGATTTGTGTCTGACATTCAGTAAAGGTGATTGCAGAAATGGAGTCACTATGATGATGGAGCAGATAATAAAGGTTAAATGTAATAAAAAAGCACCCTTTTCTTAAGACTGACTCATTAACAGGAATATAAGTTATGTGAACTTTCTCTGATAGCACATTCAACTTGGGAAATAAACTAAAAAGAAAGCTGAATGTAGAATTTATCCCTTTTGAACCACTGTTTCTTCGATTACATGTAAAATACCTATTACAATAATATTTATTATACCCTAAAGGCACAATGAAATATGATTTAATGACTGTAAATTTAAAATATAGGTTTCTCTTTGTCAAGAATACAGTACTAACATGGGCATTGTAAATTTTATTGCAAAGAATACTCCTATGCTTTTACATATGCCTATTCTGTCTTCTAGCACTTGATCTTTTGCAATATTTCAGGAACCTTTGTTAAATTCTTATGTCACTTAGATCTCAGTTTGATTTATTCCTTTATTTTCTTTTAAACCTTTTCTACCCAGTGTTTTGGTTTAGGAATTTTTGGTGGTGTTTTTTTTTTTTTTTGGTTGGTTTTTTTTCTGTCTCTCAAACAACTTTCCTTTTACTTATAGTTAGAACTGTACTCTGCTGTTTATTAAGTACCTGCAGTTAGCACCAGACAGTGATTTTCTATAATAGTACATACAATAAACACATAGTACAAGAGACATGAACATAGAGTTAAATGTGACATCTGGAAATCTACATTTTTGTGGTTGATTACGTCGTAGTGGTGCCTCTATAACAACTCAATTACTCAATTGAAACTTTTTCTTTAAAGACAGAGAAATCAAAAAGTCAGAGCTTTTCTAAAACTTTAATTTTCATGTAGCTGAAACAAACTTTTTGTACACTGTGCATATTTGGAAATAGAAATGTATTATGTGAATAATTATTCAAAATCAAGCCATTACATTTAATGTGTAAGTAAGTATTCTGATTTTTCAATTCACCCTTGTAAAAACCCTCCATCCAGTATTTTATGAATAAGCGAAATCCCAGATAATTATTTTCATACTTATTCCATAACACTTAAATATGAGTTAGATTCTTTATGCTGTAGTCCTATGTAAATCTGTGCCCGTAAAATCATGTCTATGCTTGGCCATACACTGTTGGATTCTCAAAAGCTTGTTTAGTGTGATGGTTGTTGAGTATGCACAGGAACTGTACTATTGGTAAGAACTGCAATACTCCAAACTTTTCTGCTTCATTTGTGCAGGCCAAGTAATTTTCTGCTATTTTCTGTCACTTTATTTCCACTGGAATAAAAGGAATGTGAAAATATTTCTTCTGGTTGTACCTTTTAATCCATCTATATGTATTCATGTTTCAGAGTTTTCAGCTACTTCTTTCAGAAACTGGTTTTGTGTTTACACTTCTCTCCACCATTCTCTCCACCATTCTCTCCACTATTGTCTCCACTATTACCCTTGTAACAGGATTATTTCATACTGGATTCAAGTATACATTAATCATTTCATAAAGGGTTACATAATGTTTTTGTAATTTGTCTCTGGCAGAAGACCAACTTTTCTAAAAAATGCACTTAGTGTTGAAGTTTGGATTTAAAGTTAAATGACCACAGTACTAATGCATTAAAATGTTTTGGTAATCATTCTGCTGCAGTTTCTGAAACAAAGGTCCTGAAAAAATATTATTCTGATCTCTCTTGCAACCTCTTCTTTTTAGCTACTCAGAGAAACAAAATATACTAATTGTAAAAAGTAAGAAATGCTGGCATAACTATCTTAACAATATAAAAATATTTAAAAAGTTAATATATGCAGGAACTGACATAGAATATTTTTGGGAATAAAAAAAATGAGAAGCTGATTCTGTTGCAATGCAACATGATCTGCAATATCATTTGCAATACAAAATTTATAATGAAAATGCAAACAATAACTACTAGAGAAAGGGGGAAGTCAGTAAGTCAGTTATTATTAATTCAAATCCTTCAATATGAATGTCTAATCTGATACATAATACAGTTTTCAAAGATATTGAGCACCATCAACTCCATTTAAATTGTAAGTGTTCAGTAAAATGGAAGGTCAAGTTTGCTTGATACAGATTGATTTAAATATTTAATGTAAATACATAGCTTCTAAAATTTAATCTTAATAGAATGTCACTTTGTTATAAAAAGAGTAAGTAGAACAAGAGAAAAATATAGTAAGAAGTATGTGTGTAAACCTGGTATCTAAGTAGACAGGTTTTGGCCTAAAACCTGTTTTTCAACTGTCCACAGCCTTCTACCATGCTTTTATGATTAAAGGTAGTAATTTTAAAAGAGAGCTTGAAAATTTCAGGGGTGGTTCAAGACACAAAATCTCTGATAAAAATGCCATGTTCTTACAGACAATGCTATGAACGTGACATTTTCTTTTATTTTCTGTTATCTGTGTGAAAATGGTAGGTTTTAAGATGTCACATGCTGAAGGAAGTATCTGGATATTAAGTATGTGATATTTATGGAGTTTCTTCTGTGTGAATCTCTCTCGATGATAAAACATTCTACAGTCACCAAAAAATTGTGTCCTTTAGGTGAGGAAGGAGTCAAGGTTACTGATTAAAATAAAGACCCAGTTATGTTACCCAAACTGTTAGGTATTTGGTAATCAGAAAGCAAATGAGAGATTCTGTTAAGAATCTAATTCTTGCCCCAGAGGACACACTCTGCTGGGCATCAGTGAGGAACCAGGAAACAACAGCACTTTAGGGAATATCAGGGAAATGTCTGTTAATCTTCCCAAAGGAATTAGAGAGCGCGCCTCCCAAAAAGTGAAGAGGTCAGCAGCCCAGCTGAAGTGCCACAGATGGGTAATGAACAGGAGTTGGGAACCATGGTGAAATTAGAAAATTCTGATTTATTTGCTGGCACAGGAAAATGGTGGAACAAGTTACATTACAGGAGCACTGCAATTGTGGCCCTAAGCCGCAAGATTTTCAGAAGAGACAGGCTGGGGATGAGGGGTGGAAGTGTTGCTCTCTATGCTAAGGAATGGATAAATTGTGAAGAGCTGCTTCTGAGAAAAAAACATGAACTGGTTGAGAGACTGGGTAAAAATCAAGCACAGGACCTACAAAGGACAGCTTTGTTCACTAGTTGCAAGCTGTCTTACATCTAAACAGGTGGTAAATGATGGCAGTAACAGGTGCCAAAAATGAACTCAAACTTAATTTTCTCTTCCCTTTAAAATGGTTATGTAATGAAGAAGCTATATGGAGAAAATGTGAGGCAAATAGACACATGCACCATTTTCCTTGGTTTCTGAGAAATGGCATAAACAATAATATCAGTTTGTAATATTATTAAGAATTTGTTGGTTATCCTGGGTTTGCTTCAGTTTGGTTTCTAATGAGTTAGTAATGTAGGACATTTGTTTTTTTTAAAAAATGAAAAGGCAAAATTTTATTTTGTAGAAATGGAAGAGTTTTTCCATAATCTATGGCTAAATACTTGTATAGATGATTCTGAATCTTCTGGCACTTAATCACTTTCCAGTCAAAAATGTCAACAATATAGTTATTCTTAGTTCATGGAAGCTGGAAAAGTGGGGGTTTGAGGGTTAATTGTTATATTTTTAATGCTTGAATGATGGCATTCTTAATAGAAAAAAGAAAAATAGAAAAAGTTAAATTGCAGTGTTCTGGGAAAACATAACTTTTCAAACAAAGTTTAGTTCTCATGTTTATAAAACAATTTACCTAAAACATTAATTTAAGTTAAATTGTTAAAAGAAGCAACAGGTGCGTGTTTGAAAGAGTGTTTCCTGCATAAATTAGGAGAGAAAATTTTCTGCACACAAACACAGAGTTTAATTGCTTCTGTAAAAGACTTGTAATAAATTCTGCAATTGAAACTGTGAATAATGTAGTAATTTAAAGTTTTTTTCATTCTATTGTTGATACATAATGGCAATTGACAATCTTCAAAATATGACTTAACTTTGAAAATAATGTGAGCTTCTGATGCAACACACTTCTGGAGGCTGGTCTCATTATAAATGATAGAAGCATTAACACAATAGGGAAGCTGCCCAGCTGCTGTCTATAACTACTATGATGATTTATTCAACTATCGATAAAAGTTAACAATTTGCAACCAGTTGTTCTTTTACACTTGTGTGGTATTTACTTTTCTGTTTATTTGAACAAATTTGATTTAGTTTGAGAGGCTTTAATTTATCTCAGAATTGAGAAACAAAATTAAGAGGCAGCAAAGTTAAAAAACGTAATTTTTTAACTAAATCTTAAGAGAAAGTCAATTTATGGCTTCTGACAAGTAAATGACTTCACTCTCTTTTAACTGTCACCATTTGCCTGCGTTATTAAGTTTGCAGTTTCTCTTACTGTGTACAACAGAATACTATAACATGGTGGGCATCACATTTTTTGCATGCAGAAATTAGTTAAAAAAAAAAAAGACATAAAATAAAAAGCAGAATTAAATATGAGACATAAAATCACCTGGCATTCTCAGTCTATCCATATTCTGATAAACACAGTAGATTGGCTGTGAAGGCCAGCACATTTAATAGATGTCTTGATGATAATTTTCTTTTTAAGGAAAAACAGAGATCAAAAAAGAAGTTATAAGCATAATGTATGACAAAAGTTTGCCAGAATTGAATAATATAATAATATTAGTATTGAAAGAGAAAGGACAAGTAGAGTGAGAAATCACGCTTCTAAAAAACCTAAAAATCCCAAAATATTCTGTAGGTGATCTAAGTTGTATTGACCTTGCCTGAGCAGAAGAAACGCTTTAAATGATTGTCTGTGACTGTCCAATTCTATATTTCTTATTTATGAGCAACTGTCCTGTTGGGTTTCATCTGGGATAGAATTGGTTTTTTTCTCAGTAGCTGGTACAGTGCAGTGCTTTGGATTTAGAATAATGGTGATAACACAATGATTAGTTGTTCCTAAGCAGTGTTTACCCTAAACCAAGGATGTTTCAGTGTCTCATGCTCTGCCAGTCTGGAGCTGCACAAGAAGCTGTGAGGTAGCATAGTGGGGACAGCTGAACCAAACAGGCCAAAGGAATATTCCGCACCATGGAACTTTGTGCCTGGTGTCAAAACTGGGGGTAGTTGGCTGGGAGGGGTCAGTCCCTGCTTGGAGATGGGATGGGTGTCTGCCAATGGATGGTGAGCAATCGCGTTGGGCATCATTAGTTTCTCTTGCATTTTGTCCATTTCTCTCTCTTTTTCATTATTTTTAATATTTATTATTCTTAGCTGTGGTATTCTTATATTCTATTTTCTTTCAATTACTAAACTGTTCTCATCTCAACCCATGAGTTTTACTTTTTTTTCAATTCTTCTCCCCATCCCACTTGGATGTGGCAGTTGCATGGTACAGAGTTGCTGACTAGGATTAGACCACAACTGGAACATAAAATTAAGAGATATTAAAACTGTAATGGTGCTAGAAAATACCAGTATTACCACTGACATATTTGGTAGACAGACAGTATTATTATGGTTGTTTGAGATATGAGCTTAAAGAAAGTATTAAAAGAGATTTAATAACCCATGACATATTTTATTTTAAAACAAACTTACCAATGAGTTCATACAACTAAAAAGTGTTTCAACAGAAAGAAACAGAATATATGTATATTTATTCGTAAGGGTTACCAGCTATTTTAAACAGAAACTGAAAGACTACTATTATTCCTTCATTACAAAGACAGATGAAGGTTATGAAGACAGATGATGGTTATACAACTGAAAGCTAAAATAGTTTTCCTCTCTATCTCAGCATTACTCTTAAAATCTATCTGAATTCAGAAATGTGCAGACTCTGCCTAAATGACATAAATGATACATTTTGAAAACACTGATGATGTTATGATAAAAGAGTAGAAGTTAAAGGGGGAAAACCCCAGACATTTATTGTTTGGCCATTGAGTGCTCTCTTTATGTTTTCTCAAGAACAAACTTGTGTGTATATGATCTCCAAACAGAACAGTTCACTTTCTTAGGACCTGCAGTGCCTTGGTACAGTAGTCTCTTTGGTGTCAGAAAAGTGTCTTTGAAAATCCTGCCTCCACAGCATGTGCTTTTCCAGGCAGTTTATATTTTCCCACAGTTCATCAATCTTCTAGAAATGAGGTAGCTATGAACACTCCCCAGGAACTTTATAGGTATGATTCTCACATGTTGAACTTGTTTGCCGTTGTTCCTCCTGCCCACTGTGCCTGCTGTGCTGAAGTTATTTCAATCTTGTCCCTAGGAGTCAACAGATGATCAGAAACATGTGAGTAAACCAAACAGCTCAAAAAATGTCATTATTCCTTGAAGTTCCAAGAATGCCTGGTAGTAGTTTGAAAAAGTACCATGAGAAAATAATTCTTGCTCTTGATTTTTCAGCAACTTCAACAATTAAACTCAATTTCTTATTTCTAGGACACACACTAATTAATTTTTTAAAAAAACTTTTAATAAAATGGAGTCCTGGTGTTTTACATAAAATAGCCACCTTATTATATTTGGATTTACTGGTTATCTGGGAGGCGTGTCTGTAGAATCTCAGAAAATAAGGGGCTAATTCTTTTCTCTCAGTAGGAGAATGGCTGTAAATTCAACCTAGTTCCTCTCTTTCTCTTTCTTTCTCTTTTCCTTCCTTCCTTCCTTCCTTCCTTCCTTCCTTCCTTCCTTCCTTCCTTCCTTCCTTCCTTCCTTCCTTCCTTCCTTCCTTCCTTCCTTCCTTCCTTCCTTCCTTCCTTCCTTCCTTCCTCCCTTCCTCCCTCCCTTCCTTCCTCCCTTCCTTCCTCCCTTCCTCCCTCCCTTGCCTCCCTTGCCTCCCTTCCTTCCTTTTCCTCCTTTCCCTCTTTTCATTCCTTCTCCCCTTTCTTTTCCTACTTTTTCTTATTTTCCCTCTTTCCCTTCTTCTTTCTCTCTCCCTCTATAATTCATCTTTTCTTTTTTCTCTTTCCTTCCACCCTACCCCTTTATCCAAAACTCACTTCTGTGTACTTTTATAGTAGGCCAGGGACAAACATACCAATTTCCACGTCAAGTGTGTAATTTACCAATAAAACTTTTTGATAGCAGATCCTCTGAGTTCTGTTGTTCCTTTTGACCATGGGCACTAATAAATCTTGGGTTTTTTCTCCCCCTTAAGGATGAGATGTCAAATATCCTCCCACATGTTAGTTTTTAGTTTAAATATGCCCTCCTCTCTGGTTTGTTAGGACCATTAATGTGTAACAACCTTTGCCTAGTCGTGTCTCCTTTGTTCCTCAGGGAAAATAGGAACTTATAATGAACAATAACTAATTGCACACAAAAACATCTCAGTTTAAGAACTTACTCTTTCTATCTCTCTTACTTGAACACTAGATTTCGCCTCATCCAATGCTGATTTCCAAAATGAGCTGATAGGTCTTCCATGAGAGTAAAAAACGTTTCACAGCCCATTCAAATCAAGCAATAATGTCTTGGTTTGAATTAAAACAACTCTGTGTCAAGAAGAGTTACTGGTAGTGAAACTTGCTTCATCAACTAACTGACATATCAAAAATGAGGAATATTCAAAAGTAATTTGCTGTTCAGTGCAGGCACCCCAAATTATCTTCAATAGGAGCTTTGAAAATTAACCTTGAAGATGAGCTGTGAATATTTCTTGCAGTATTTTTCACTCTGGCCTCATACAAAAACCAGACACTGAAGTACTCCCTTTTCTGTAATTAATATTATCCAAATAAATGTTTCTAAGGGTTATAAGTTCAACTTAAGATGCTTTTTGCAGGAGTATCCCTACTAATTCCGTTATCATTAATTCAATGTCATACCTTAACAAGAAAACTTTGATAAATTTTTTAAAGCGTTTTTTTTTCCCATTGCTGCTTTATTTCAGCTGTTATTTTTCTCTGGACTTCAAGACTTTTATTAGTTTATTAAAATTAGGATTGTAACTATGTGATTTCAATTTCAAGGAAGACAGGCTGTACAATAAATTATCATACCAGCAGATTAAATGTTTTACTATTTATTATAGTAAAATGTTATTTTACTATTTTAATCTATAGCAATCATAGCCTCTGACGCTTTTTTCTTTTTGGTTTTATGTTTGCTTGCTTGTTTCTGTGTGGGGTTTTTTTGTTTTGTTTTTTTGTTTTTATTTACTTTGTGTGATTCTACTGATTCTTACAGAAAAATCGTCAGACATATTAGTAAATATTATGGAAGGGAATTCGCTAGTTCTATCAAACCACTTTGTTATCCTGTGACTAATTTGAAATCTCTGAAAACTCCCAGATCACAAATGGTCGTAAGCTTTTGTAGGCAGTTCTACATAACTAACATGTTGAATAGAAACATGTATATGTACTTATTTTTTCTGTCTAGTTTTTCCTCAAGTTCTTTCAGAGTAATTCTTTTTCAGATCATTTGCTGTTCATGTTTGTAAGTATTTATCATCTTTTTATATCTTGGAGATATTTACAAAAGATCTCACTTTAAGGTAACATTTCAATTTAGTTAATACTTATTGCATTGTTCTTACCCATATCACCAGTAAAAATGTAAACATATCCAGCATCTGCCACTGCAATATTCACAGGGAAAACCCATTCAAATAAATACAATTACTGGAGGACTGTAAATGCCAATTTGTGACATTTTTCAGTCTGTAAAGCAAGTTAACCTATTCTTCTTATTATTGCAAACTCTTTAGTAAAATATATCAGCATTATTTCTCATGTGCTCTGGCCGTGTTTCTTGCATTCAGCTGCTAGCTTTGTAATTGCATTTAGAATCTTCACCTGTCACATCCCTTTCTTTTTGGGCCACAGTTGTTATACCTCACTGTTTTCTGTGGACTTTTATAGTTTGGATGGAAGATTTAAATATGAAAATGCTAAAATTAATACTCATTTTTACTAGAATTTTGAATTATTAATTTGCTTGCCAGATACATAGGGATTTCACAGAGGAACTCAGAAATAATTGTCATATGTACACTCAATGCATCTGCTACATCTATTATCACTCAGAAATATGATGATTCTGACTGGTTTGAATTCAGATTGTGAAAATATCTGTATTCACTAGCTTTAAGAAGAGTGTCAGCAGGACTTGCATAAGACAATGAAGAAGAGGAAATGCTTAGAAAAAAGACAAATCATATTTGATTCTTCCCAACTAACCAGAGAGCAGGTGAGTATTATGTCACTGACTAACATTTTGTCTGAGTAAAATGTGGCAGTAAACTGGCCTATTTCATGTGGCTTACTTACTTACTGTCACATCTGCTATAAAAAGGCAGTCTTATGCCCGTGGCTCTTACCATACTGGTGACTAAAGAAACTAAAACGAAAAGAGCAGCAGACATAATTTTTCTGAGTTGGGAGTCTTTTTTGGGTTTTGGGTTCTGCTTTTCTTTTGGGGGGTGAGGGTATTGGTTCATGTTTTTGTTTTCTGCATCTCAAATCTTTCTTCAAAGAGAGATTCAGAAAGGATATGTCTGTAAATTGTCCTAGAATATAATCCTTCTACACCCAAATTCATTGTGATCCATTACATAGAGCAGATTACATACATTACATAGATCCATTACATACTGCTTCATGCATCTACCACTGAGCTACTTTCTGATGATTAGTGTAGCGTTTCAAAGCTTCTTTCTTTCTCTTTTTTTTTTTTTTTTTTTCTTCTGTGAAAAACAAATGTTGATTTACTGGTATAAAATATCAGGCATAAAAGGACTGGAGCAAATTTATTTCCTTGGGTTGAGACACCCAATCTTGATTAGGATGGAAAAGCTCAATATCTCTAACACAATGCAGAAGTAGCACATCTGAATTCAGATGCATCTGCTACAACCAGTTCAGAATCTCAGAGTATATGAAGTGTCATCTTCCTTTTCTAAGAAATAGCACATCTGTTTCCCTGTTTTTTCCTCTAAACTGTTTATAAACTGTGTTGAGCTACTTCTGTCAAGACAGGGTAAGACTCAAGTGAGGCAACAATTGAATCCTATTATTTTGGTATAATAACTCTTCTTTCCCTCTAGCAAATCTTATCAGTCTCTCCCAGTCACCAGTGTCAGTTAGTGTTAGCAGCAAGGGAGTCACATTTTCCACATGGTATGCAGACCTCTTCAGCAGACTTCTACAGCATACATCTGTGTTGCATGAGTTATTCTCCAAATCAATAGCCAGAAGAGATGAGAGCTTTAAATATTAAGGCAGTTATGTCAGCAGACTCTATCTCAACATGAAAGCTGAGAGCCTGACAGGTTTGGTTCTCTGTGGTTTCCAGCTACTTTCTCACATATGCACAAATTTTAAAGTAGCAGGCTTTTTGGTTTTTTGTTTTGTTTTGGGTTTTTTTTTTGCAAACTTTTTTCTTCCACAAGATCTTTCTCTATTGTCTCCATTTCCGGTTGCCTTCTGCCTAGTAATTTTTATGTGCAATGCTCCAATATTTCCTCTGGAGAAATTTCTATGACCAGATAATCAAAGAATCATAGAATGGTATGGGTTGGATGCAGCCTCAAAGATCATCTTGTTCCAAACCCGTGCCATTGACAGGGACACCTTCCACTAGACCAGGTTGCTCAGAGCTACATCCAACCTGGCCTTAAACAACAAAAGGTGAGCCACAAAGTTGATTATAGGGATGGAGCACCTCTCCTACAAGGAGCTGGATTTGTTCAGTTTTCAAGGCGAACTAATCGCAGCCTTTCAGTACCTGAAAAACCTACGCAAAAACCGGAGAGGGACATTTTATATGAACATGTAGTGACAGGACAATGGGAACAGCTTCAAACTGAAAGAAAGCAGGTTTGGATTAGATATTGGGAAGAAATTCTTTACTGCAAGGGTGGTGAGGCACTGGAACAGCTTGCCCAAAGACCTTGTGGATAATGAGAGAATTGGAAAGAAAACACAAAGAAAGTTCAAGGCTGCAGCCTGAGTAGAGTTAATGTTGTCAGATTCTCACATTTTCTTTTCTTATTTCCAAAAGCAAGACTGGTAGCTTTTAGACATAAATCATACAGGCATCTCCATCTGAGGCTCTTTCTCTCCTTGTATGTATGAAATCTACCACTTACTAAAAGAGCTTCAAATCTATTGTTTTTATTCTGACTTCATTGTTAAATATTTTGTATTAATGTTTTCTTTTAAGGACTAAATAATGCAATATTTTCAACCACTTCTAATTTGCATGTAGTTCAATAATTTACTCTAAAACATGGATTGCTTGCAACCACGTAGAAATCACTTCTTTACACTTTTCATTATTTCCAAACCTCTGCAGAAGGCTGACTGCTCCCAAACACTTTGCTCACATATATAAGGGACTAACAGACTAAAATCAATCAGGAATACAAATGTATTTTTTACTTTCTCTCAATCTTTGGTTTCACCGTATTTAAAAAAAAACTTAGTTTTTCTGGTTTTTTTGGGTAAGAGTTTAGTTGTTTTGGTATAATTCTATTTTTAAACAAAAGAGATTTTATTTTTTTTCCTTCGCATGTAAATGTCCCCTTTCTAGATCTTTTTTAAGGTGAATAAATTTCAAAAATACCATTAATAACATTGATGGCAAAAATAACAGAAATGTTCTTGATAAAATATTTTCCCATTAAAGAATTATCAGACAAACGCTTTGTACATGTGAGTTTGTTATTATATTTTTTGCACAATTTCAAAGCTTCTTCTCATAAACCATGAGAACTGTTAGTGTGTTCTTTTAATGGCAGGAATTAAATTTTTGGTGTGTCTTTTTCATGAAAAATTTGCATTTTAGTATGTCTTAAGCATGAAAAAAAACTTCTCTGTCCTCAGAAAAAAATTTAAAAACAATTTGACTGCTTCTTTTATCAGCTAAATTTAATATAGACAAACAGGATTATTTAATAAAGCAAAGGGTCATATCCCAACCAAAAGAATATATAAGGACTCTGAAACATAAAGCAAATACTGTACAGAGGTTTCACTATCATAACACTAAAATAGAAATATAGAACATCAAAACCAAGGTCTTTCCCAGGGTGTTTCTGCTTTTCCTAAAATGTTCATTAGTCATTTCCAGATCTGCTTTGCTTGATACACAACTGGTTTAATTCTAAAATTCAGATTTTCTTTTCTTTGGATTACGCTCTGTAGTACTTGGGTGTGTTTAACTTAATTGCTAAATGATTATCATTTAATAGGTAACTGACTGGCACTGCCTTAACTACATTAATACCACACACTACATATTAATAAAGGTATTTGAGTTAAATTTATAAATTTCATTTTAAGTATGTGCAGGATTAATTGTCCAGCTGCTTTAGGAAAAGAAATCACCAGATAGTCCTGATAGCCACAATTTAAAAACAGGTAGCTATAAACAAGTAAGGGAATTCCAATCCACAAAGTTCTCTTTTTTATTTAACTTTGTCTGTGACTATACATGTCTAGGGACTGGTTTAGCTTGGAGTAATGCAAGGACTGTAGTGGCATGAAACGAAACATGATTGCTTTGCCCTGTTGACACTGGCTATGATAAGAAAGAGTCAAGCATCTTTCCTTAATAGGTCCAAGAATTCACAGAAATAATTCTTTCTTGAATGTGACCAAGTGACAGCATGACTCTATTGTCTCTGTACATCTGATGAGCTGGCTTGGGGTATCTCCACAACACCACCTCCTTTTCCTTCACAAGAAGAAAACAAAGGTGGAGAAATTCAGTGTTATGTCTTTGCAAATTAAGTAATCTTTAAAAAATCCACGTAAAATGCCCACTTAAATATCATTTTCAATGATTTCTGGAAGATACTGACTCTCACTACCTGACTGCAAAATACTGAATCTGACTAAACATTTTATGATTTATCACAGCCATTCATTTCCTTCATAAAAGATGGATATATGTCCTTCAGAAGAAGAAAGTTCATTGTCTGAAGAAAGTTAGAATTTAACTGGCATTAAATAATTTCCTAATGAAGTAGTCATGTATTTAATTTTAAGTTATGCCGGCTGAAAAAAACAATGTAAAATTTTTGTTCTTAATTTTTACTGTTCTACAATCTGAAATCACTTGTCTTTCGCAAACTGTTTAATCACTGATCTCAAGGACAAAAAAGAGGCACCTTGAAATATCAAAGGACTTTCTGTTTTCATTGACATTAAGAGAATTCCCACATTTGATGGACCGTCATAAAGATGGCTTTAAGATTTAATTAAATATTTCCCAGCAGATGGCAGCCTTTTACAGTGATTGGAAATCCTGAGTGATACCTCTGAAGGCTTCTGTCGTTGACAAGTTATTATGCCTTTCCACTGCAAAAATTGGTTAAAAGGGCTTTCTAACTTTGCTTTTGCAAATGGTCAAAACTTGTTACATATGCTTACTTTTATTTTCCTATATCCATAGGACATATCTACGTCTCTATCTGCCTACAATAAAAAAATGACTAAAAGTACTATTTAAACACAGGAACTGCAAAGGAAATGTGAAATGCTCCAGTTGATTCACTTGATACTGTCTGAAATCAAAATATTTTTAATTTTTAATGCTTACTCGTATAACCTGGGGCAATATATTTGAAAACCTTTGTGATATGTCTGAGACTGGGATTGCACAGTATTGGAATTTAAATTCATACAAAAGGTAGCATGTTTTTCCACAGCTGTCCTCAGAATTAACATCCTTGCATTTATTGTAAAAATTCACTTATTAGGACCTGATTCTTTCCCATCCCTAATGAAATTCATTAGATATAGTAATTCATATATTTAATCTACTTGCATATGGTATTATAAATCAGAATTCTAAATACATCCCAAAAAAAAGACCAAGACATGACTTTTGTGCTTTCATCACTTCACACATGTCAATGTAATTTATTTTCTTAAGCTTTTACTGCACTCTCCCACCTTTACTCTTTCTTGTTTTCAGTGTCACCTTGCAGACCTTGCACTTAGAGAATAACAAAGATATTTGCTTGTCTATCTCAGTGTCAGTAAGGCAGTGTTTGGTGAAAAGAGGTGCTATCTTTTAATAGAGCTATGTCTAAGTTAGCATGTGGTTCAAACATGACCTACCAAATGACAAACCAAAACAAAGTACAGACAAAGAATTTCTGCTGGGTGTGATATTTCCATTTTATGAAAGCTTTTGTGCAACAACTTATGTCTTCTTGACTTTTAAGATATTTCAGGATATTCAGGTCTGTTCTGAAGAGGGAATTCCAGCCCCATTTAAATACCCTTAAAAGGAAAAGAAATACAGGAAATTGAAGCAGGCATGTATGTTGCTCCTGTGGAACATTTTAATTTGAGGGTGAGTAATTCTATGTAGTACGCAAAGATGGACTGTGGGGATTAATTAATTAATCATTTTTAAAACAGTGTGATTATTTTACCAATTCTACATCAAGGGTACTGTGGTCAGTGCTAGACTCCCCAGCACAAGAATATGATTGAGGGATGAAACATCTGTAATTTGAGGAAAGGATGAGAATGTTGGGATTATTCAGTGTGAAGAAAATAAAACTCACTGGGCACTCATCCCTCTATTTAAATACCCAATAGGAGTGTGCAAAGAAGACAGAGCCAGGCTCTTTTCAATTGTGCCAAATGGCAGGAGAGGAGGCAATGGACAAAAACTAGAGAAACATGAATTTCAGTCTGAACACAGAATATACTTTTCTGTGAGAGGTGACCAAGCACTGGAACAGGATACTCAGGGAGATTGTACAGTCTCCATCTGAAGATATAGTGAAAACCTATCTGGACATGATACTGGGGAGCCTTCTTGAAATGACTCTGCTTTAGGTTTGTGTATTGGAGTAGGCTACCTCAAGAGAGCCCTTACAACCTCAAACAGCCTGTGATTATATGGATTATAGACAGAAACTTTCAGGGCATTTGAAAACTCATCCAACATCACACAAGTTTTTCAGATTTTTATTACTTTTGTGTTGTCAGAAAATTACTGACAGTTATTGAAAATTACACAGGCTTACAAAATTCTAATGGTATTTCAAAAGTTAAGTCTCAGGTAGTAAGTAAATAGTTTTTTGTAAGTCCTGGCAAATGTCTATTGAAAAACACTAATGCATCTTGCTCAGAAGTCTTATGAAGTTAACAAAGGTTTAGAACTTTTGAAATGCTCAAAACACTTCAAAAGGATTGGTGTGCAGTGCCAGTGTACTTCCCTGGATACCCATGAGTTTGTCAAAACCATTTATTATTTTATTGCCCTCCAGAACTCAAGAGCGTATGCTAGAACACAGAAACCACAAATCCTTTATTGCCATAATTATGTCCCATATTAAAAATTATGCTCTGTTCCTGGAGCTGACTTGTGGCAAGCTTTTTTTATTTTTGTTGATAAAATCAAGAATTGGATCTTGGAGATCCAGGAGTGCTATGATGAGTTATAATTGTAAAAATTTGGGCAGTTAAGGGTCAGACACTTGCCTTTATCAAAGTGAAACTGTTGTAACCTTGTCAAATGGATAACAGGACTGTAAGATTTGAAACTAGATGAGAAAAATGCATTGAAATTATTTGGGCTCATCCATGGAGTGATCCTCACTGCTCCACCATGACATCAGTCACTTATCTACGCTGTTTCCTGTGGAGCAGATCAATATTCTGTCCTGCTCCTTGTTAAAATGTGAACTCCAGTTGATCTTTGCCTTATAGAAAAACAGAGAATGTGACAATTTGGTTTTGTTTTTCTTTTTTCTACCAGGGGCTTTTAACTAAATGATGACAGGAAAAGCAAATTCCTCAGTTCTTATATGAAAATCCCAGAGAACTGAAAATGATATGAAAATGAGAGATACTTGATAGATCCTATCATCTTTAAACTTACTTGAATATGTTGGATGTTTGGTCTTGTTTTATCAAGAAACTACTAAAATCACACAGAAGAAGTCTTGTGATATTTTTGGTCAGTCTAAACTAAATCATTTCAACACATATCTACAAATGGTGTTGTTCAGCACCTTTGATATAAATGGTAATTAATCTAGGCCATTATTTATATTTTGCAAGATTCTTCTACTGTTTTCAAGGAAATGTGCATTAGGTGTTTCTCAAGTAATTATTAAGGAACAAACTGATAAATATCCATAATTTATATTCCTCTGAAATAAAGTAGTTATATATGCAGATCTTGGAAATTATTTTAACTTTATATATATATTTTATAGTGGATTTTACCCTTTTAAGCACCATCATATAACCGTCTAGTCACCTTGCAACTTTGGATATTTAGCTAAAATTATGAATTTACATTCTGTAAGTAAATAAGCGTAGGAGAATAGAGAGATTAGCGATCTTGAGAACTCAGTGATGCCTCCATATTTCCAAAATTTCTGCATGTAAAACCAGCAATTTTTTCTTTTTAAAATTTAGGATACATCTTGGATTTTTCCAACATTTGTATTTATTTTCTGCTTTACTGTGTGGTTATCTTCAACCAGAAAATAACCAAAATTAAAAGAATGTTCCTTATTGCTTTAAAAATTCAAACAAAAACACTTCTTAGCCAATGTCTTACTTCATTGCCACCAAAAAATGGCTTTACATATTGAGAGAGCTCTTGCTTATGCTGAAGAAGAGATGAGTGTGAGGGAATGTTATCAATGCATACAAGTACCTTAAAGATGGGTGCCCAGAAAATGGGGCCAGACTCTTTTCAGTGGTTCCCAGTGGCAGGATGGAAGGCAATGGGCAAAAACTGAAACACAGGAAGTTCTTTCTGAAGATGAGAAAAACTTTAGTTTGAGGGTGACAAAGCACTGGAACAAGCTGCCCCGAAAAGTTATGGAGTCTCCTTCTCTGGAAATGCTCAAAACCCAACCTGACACAACCCTGTCTTGCCTGGTCTAGGTGAACCTGCTTTAGCAGAGAGTTGCCCTAGATGATGGCCACAGGTCTCTTCCAATCCCAACCATCCTGTATGTTTCTGTGATATTAAGTTGTGTTAGTTTGAAAACAAACTAGTAGGAAATCGCAAGTCAGGATTACAAATTTAACAGGAAAATTAAAAATAAGTGCAATAATACAAGAAAAAACACTGACAGAGTCAGATACAACCTGACACCCTGTTAGTCAGGGTGGTGGTAGCAGTCCAAGTGAAATAGTTAGGTTGAAGCAGTGATCCTGTGGAAGGTCTAGTCTCCACTTGAAGGTCCAGTGATAGCTCTTGTCTTCTGGGAGCCCAGCAGACAGGGCTGACTTGGGCAGTTCCAAAGCCAGGTTATATCCAGGTGGGAGTGCTTGGCTCCTCCCTCCTGGGTGGAGCATCTCACAGTAGGATAATTCCATGAGTCATGCGGTGGGTCCTTGATGGCCCATTGTCTGTTATCAGGGGTGAGTCACAGCAGGAGATAACAACCAATGCCCCACAGCTGGTGGTAATAGAATACTGAATGCATCTGTGTTGTAACCTAGGACATAAGTAAAATGCATGCCCATTCTGAGTCTGTTCAGGCCAACCTAACTGTAAGTAATACCATTTTTTGCATCCTCAGTCCCAATATCCATTAAACAGTATTTCTCCATCTGTTTTTCCTGCCATATTCATAAACTGTCTGCCATTTGTTACAGGTTTTTTTTGTTCTAATTAGTGAAACACACCTAGCATGATAATGCATCTGAATGTGGATCCAGTAAAATGAATAAAAATATAATACTGGATAGCTCTGGTCTTTATCACCTTGGAAGGCTCTGTTGATTTCTTATGTAATGTAATCAGGCATTAATTAGATCCCAAGGCCTCCAAGGCAAACTTGTGGTATTAGTGTTTAAATTGCTGCATTAGTTTTGTCCTTTTGTTTTAGCCCTCATTCCTTTGCACACCACTTTTTTTTTTCTTTTTTTTCCTTCTTTTTTTTTTTTTTTTTTGAGTGGCTTGGTTGTTTTGGTGTTTTTGATCGATTCTCCTCTGGTGATTTTTTTTTTTTATTTTATTTTTCCCTCCCAATAGAGCAATGCAATGAATGTTTATCGAGACTATTTTTAGTGAACAGATATTTAATTTCATTTCATTTTACTCATAGATTTTTATTCTGATTACTTAATGCAGCACACAAACTTTTATTTGTCCTAAGTATATGTCCAGGGATGATCCTACAGTCCAAACTTTTTGTTTATACAGCAGTGCAGGAGGAGTGCTAAGGAAATCTGCCTAAGGACTCTGGAAAGTGTTTTCCTTCAAGATGTGGACAGTCCTGCACATTTCTGGTAGTAAAAAAATCACACTCTCTTTCCTTTGTGCATGGACATTTGAACTATCAGTATGATGGCACAGAAATAAATAGGTTGCAGGTTTGTTCGTTGCAGTGTTTTTGTTGGTTCTAGTGTTTTTGTTGGCAAGTGTTCCTTTAAATTGATAGTAACAGACCTAATGAGATTTGATAGTTAGATACTGAAACTGGACAAGAGTAGCCTTTTAACATGGAGGTAATAAATCACTGTATAACTGATCTAGGGTTTTGATGTACTCTCATCAGTTTCAGCCTTTTAAGTCAAGGTTAGACATCGTTCTAAAGGGCTTTCTATTACAAAAGCAAAAGTAATATTTCTCAGCTGTGGTTCTTTCATTTGCATTATGAACATTAAAATCAGAGATAAAAATTGGTCATCTGGTGTTAAAAGCTATTTATCTAAAAATATGTGTATATATATTCAATTCTAGCCTGTAGGCAGCTGCCAAAATCTGCAAATCATTTGAGAAACTCATGATACCTTTTGGACTCCAGCCTGTGGTCCAGACATTTCATGAGTTTCTTCATTTCTTATCTACCAGCTCAGTGAGGATGTTTTGGACACCATTAGGCAGCATAAATACAGTTTGCAGTCCCAAATACATATGTTTAGGCAACTGAATTTATGTCTCTTTAGCAATTCTGAATCATGATAGAAAGTTATTCTAGTTCATTGACAATCCTCATCCTATAACAACGTGTCTCAGACTGTATATAAGCATTAAGTATGTATAGGTGAGATGATGTTGTTTAAGTGCCAGATCAATTAGACACTTAAAATTAGAATCACTTGGCAGTGTGTTAAATAGTATCATGAAGAAGACACAGAGAGAGAGACAGAATATTTTATTTTTGGGTGTGGATATAACGCCACGGCACCATCCATCTCTGAGTCAGAGTGAACAGTATTAGGCCAGTAGAGTCAGATACTAGGAGTGAGAAGTCCCTAGGGTATGTCTACACATTTCTTTCCAATGAATAGGTAGTTTAAACTCAATATTGGTCTGAATTCAGTGTTTACCTGTCAGTGTACTGTCTGTACACACCAAATACACTCTGTCTCCTGGGGTCTTCTGTGGAAGGGAGTGAATTGTCAACTCATTTAAGAATTGCAAGGAAGTTTTAGGTGTTGACAGGTCTTTTTGAGGCTTCTGCTCCTCAAGGATTTGGCAGATACGAACAGCAGGTGATCTGAATCATCTGCTGAGCTTAGACACCCCAATTCTTCTCAATCCTTGCTCCATCTGCCAGTGCAATTTGAATTGATCCCATTTTTCCATAGAGCAAATTAACTGCAAAAAAGATCCCTTACTATTGGTAAAAATCAGGAAATATATCAATGGAGGCCATAAAATTTGATATATAACAAAAAGAAAAACTACGCTTTCTCTTCCTGTAAAGCATCTGTGAAAAATGTCAAATCAGACAGGATATATGCAGAAGGGAAGAGGTGAGATTCAGTAGTGAGGGTATCTATTAAGACAAAGAAATTATTCATGTGATCCCCATTGATTTCTTTTAGTGTCCTTTTTAATCAGTTAAATATAGGAGTATTGGGCAACAAAAACATACATAGGAAAAGAAGTATTACGAAAAAGTTAAGAGAATTTTACTGATGGCAGTCCATGCTCATACTGTTAAGTCATACAACAAAGAAATATTCTACTGTAAAGCTTTTGTGCTAAGGTAAAGGGTTCAACTTGGATTTTGCAGGTGTAGTCACATTGCATTTTTACCTGGCTAATCCAAAGAATTACAAATAATTTGTGACACATAGGAAGGTAATTGCTAAATTATTGTAGGTAGCTGAATTCTACGGGCATCTATGATAAAAAATCTGTAAACCTAAAGTTTTATTAACATTTATATAATCAGTTGTACATCATATTGATTATTAATCCTACTACTATGCATAATATATCACTGCATTTTATAATTTGGATTGAAAATATTAAGAATTGAAATCAGATCAGATTTTTCAATTCCAGAAGTAAATATTGACAGCAGTATGGCAAAGATAGGACCCACTTTTCTTTTTGCCTTTACGACTGATTTAATCTGCAACTACAGTTAATTTCAAATTAGCCAGATGTGATCTGTTCTTTGATATTTGGGTTCAGTGATCTTTTCTGTTAATTTAATGCTGATAGTCGTAGGTACTATTTAAAACAAGCAGGTGTAAGGGTCCAATATTATGTGTGCACTTTCTTCTAGATATTCATCAGGAACTGTTCTTTTAGGTATTTGTCAGGAAATGTAGCGATAGGACAAGGGGTAATGGGTAAAAATTGAAAGAGAGGAAATTCAAGTTATCAGGAAGAAATTTTTTACCAAGTGTGGTGAGACACTGGAACACATTCCCAGAGAAGCTGTGGATGTCCCAACCCTGGCAGGGTTCAAAGCCAGGTTGGATAAGGCCTAGTGGGAGGTATACCTGCCCAAGGCAGGAGGGTTGGAACTAGATTATCTTTAATATCCATTCCAACCACTTATGATCCTATGATCTGATGATTCTAACATTACAAAGTATGAGACAGTGTTTAATACAAAGTTTTCTTTCCTGAGGTTAGCTGATACTATACAGGACTTGGATTTAGAAGAGTGATACAGCAAAGTACTTGTACCACAATGCAAGTACAAATTACATTTAATGGAGTACAACAGTAGCAATGTACACCTGAATTGGAATACAAATGTGATACCCACCATATGCTATCAGTGACATACTCATTGTCATGAGGCTGAGCAGCCTGGTTGTCAGGAAGGAATATGTGAGTTGAAACTAGCTCAGCCCTACTGTTCTTGTGCTGATTTTGGCCTAGATAGAGTTAATTTTCTTCATAGTAACCCGTATGGGGCTATGGTTTGGACTTGTGCTGGAAATAGTGTTGATAATACAGAGGTATTTTTGTTATTTCTGAGCAGTGACTGACTTACAGAGAGTCAAGGTCTTTTCTGTCTGTCACACCACCCCCACCCTGACCCCAACTGACCCACAGGATATTCCATTCTACATGGCATCATGCTTAGCATGTAAACCTGGGGGAAGAAGTAGAAGGGGAGGACATTCAGAGTGATGGCATTCGTCTTCCCAGGTCCTTGTTACACGTGATGGAGCTCTGCTTTCCTGGGGATGGTTGAACACCTGCCTGCCATAGGAAGCAGTGAGTGAATTCTTTGTTTTGCTTTGCTTGTGTGGCTTTTACTTTACCTATGAAATTGTCTTTATCTCAACCCATGAGTTTTCTCACTTTTCTGGTTCTCTCTCCATCTTGAAACAGAGGGGAGTGAGTGAATGAGTGTGTTACGAATGGAGACAGGAGCTCAGATAAATCTCTGCCTTTTGCCTAGGCCTTTAGCAGCAGGCAGTAGCTCTTACTGGGATGGCCAGCATCCCGAGACCTGGTCTTGTTTGCAAGTCCTTTAATAATGGCCAATTAGGTCCAATATGACATAAATTATCATTTATTAGACACAGAAAATAACAGACACTAGACTTGGGACAAAAGTACATACTACACAGGAATAAAATAAAAGAAACTACTAGTAGAGAGAATTCAGCCTGCATAAAGGTACCTGCTATTACAGCTAGCAAGAAATAATATAACTTAGGAACCAATGTATCTTACCAGTACCAATTTGGTGGTGAAGTATACCAGGGAATCCTTTCACTCAATTCCCAGGAAAGTAGCCAGCAGAGCCTGCATCCAGACTCCAGGGAGAAGCCTTTGTGTATTTCCAGAGTGTGTGTAGGAGATTTCTGCCTCTGTGATGATTTGTGTGTCTTTTATAGTGCAAAAGTGTGGCTTTCAGTCACATATTAATTCTTTTCATCTCTTTCCACATCTGCTCTCCATACTAAGATGAGGATTCTGGGTTGGAGGCTCCAGACTCTCAGGCACCAAGAGATAACCACTTGCTGGGCTTTTGGCCCAGCCTGAGCTATCTTATGCACCAGCCATGTGGTAGATGGAGAAGGGGAGGACATCCTTCCACAGAGTGGCTGTGGGTGGAGTTAAACCACAACAGCTTTCTTCAAAATTCCTCTTGTTCTTTGTCCACTTCTTATATTTTGAGTTGGTAAGAGACAAGTCTACATTTCCATGCTGGTCTCACTAATTCTGGAATATATTTGCAGTCTTCTGATAAACTCAGGGACAAACACTTATGGAACTGGTTAATTCATTTGGCTGATATAACTGCTTGATTTGGTCATCTGATGCAGGTAGCTGATCCACTCGTCTGATGAAACCATTTATACAGAACAAAGGCCATCTTCTGGTCCCCTCTGTGCTAAGTATATCTTTCCTCCTCAGAACCACCTTCTGTTGTAGACATTCATTCATTGGTCACAGCAGGCTGAAAGGATTTACTTGCTGTTCTTATTGCTATACATCTATTCTTCTACTTGCTCTATTTTTATAGCAGAATGACACTACAAATAGAAGAATCATTATTTTAATGATTGTTCAGTAACAACATATTCCTGTTTTTAGATGAAAACAAGTGGACAAAGGGAAAAAAATAAAAAAAATTATAAAAAACCTAGCAAGGAACTGGAAGCAGAGACTGGTTAAAGCTGTCAAGGTTCCAGAAAATTATTCTAATATTTTTGCAGACACCCTGCACACATCTTACTACTTAGGAACTGTATTTAGTTTTTGGAGGCCATCAAACATAAAGGGAAAATGTTAAAAGCTCTGGTTTTCAGTTCTGCTGCAGAGAAATCTCTGTAGTTTCTCCCTATACCTACTTCTCATCCTCTCTTTGAATAGATGAAATTACACATGAGATAGTTAGTTACAGTCAGATTTTTCTGGTGGGCATGTAAATCATTCTGACAGATTCTTTACATTATTCATTCTAACACAATAAGGAAAGACAGAAGAGACTTGTGTGGAGAAGTGCAATCAACTCTTCTTACAGAAGACACTGTCAGTGTCATGCATGTATGTAGCAAGTGTCACTGACATCTGGACAATTGTTCATTATTGTGTAGTTTTCCTAACTGTTCATAAACCACTAAGAAGACGAGCTGTTTTATAGAAAAAATGCAATTACCTTGAGGAGAGGCTCTGCATGAGGTGTTTTGTCATTCACAGTAAACACAGAAAAGTAACATCACTTCTTGTAGAGTCACAGGAATAATTGAAAATGTTAAAAAGCCTACTAGAGTAAGGGAAAAGTAGCTTAATTTCCATTTGATTTGTAGTTCAGGTGGTTATGTCTACAGTATCATGGAAATTCAGGGCTTTACTTTGCACTCCAATCCACACAACCATGCCAATTCAAACTACTTCAGTGCACCAACTCATTTACTAACTCTAGATGTTATCACATGAAATTTAAAGACAAAGCAAACTAGCATATACTTTGGTTCTCTTCCCAAAATATAGCCCCCAAAAAGGGCTTACCCTACCATGGACTTGCCTGAAGTTCATATCCATAAAAATGCTCCACTTCTACATTCTTGTGTTCTCAGCAGAAAAACAAAGTGCAAGAATGCCAGAAGGGCTTCTTCTAAGTGGGAGCAAAGGCGTAAGTGATCCCTGGAAAAGTATGTTCACTCTGCCAAGATGTGGATGTGACAATGGCAAGCCACAAGTGAACCAAGACAAGGTTCCAAGAACCTTGATTTGGAGGAAAATAGCTCAAGCACAAGTGAGCAAGTTGTGAGCTGCATTCAGGAATGGATACTAGCAGCAGCATAGGCTTGCAATAGATCCAGCAGAGTTCTGGAAAGTTTTCCCTGCCAGCAATTGTATAGTACAGGATTATATCTGTTGTAAACAGTTTATTGATTCAATAGATAATACAAGGATGGAGAGAAAGATTGGCATGTAAAGGATTAGGAAGATTTTATGCTAATGCTTTCCTATTTTTTTAAGTTGTGTAGAAAAGAGAACATAATCCATGATTATCTTCAAGTTCTCTCTTCTGGGGATGGAGATTCAAGCAAACAGTTCAATATGCCTTTGTGTTGAGTATTAAAGTTGCTACCTGGGATTCTCTTTGCCTTTCTTACTCTTACTTTTTCTGTTTAGTCTGCTACAATTTCAGGATGTAAACTATTTATTAAAAGGTAGAAGCAACAGCAATCCTTCTTCCACTTTAACTCACAAGACTGAAAGATAGGTAGTATTTTATAGCTCAGAAGCTTTTCAACTGTCTGTATGAAAAGATGAAATTACTAAAATAAATAGAAATAAATCATTAATGTTTTTTATTGTAGAATCAATTATTTCAGGATCACTCTTACCTCTGGTCCCCTTTCATTACTCCTACTCTCATCTCCCAGAAGGTTGTGGATAGGCAAGAGGCTTGAAGTGGACATAGCTAAGACAGCCAATCCAAAGTGAACAATGGGTGGTCCATGTTGTGTGATGTTATGCTCAGCCCAGGGTAAGAAGGACAGAGGGTGAATATCTGTATTTATGGTGTTTGTCTTCCCAGGCAACAGGTACCAGTGTTGAGGGAAGTAGCTGGATATCTGCCTGCCAGTGGAAAGTAATGAAAGAATTTCTCATTTTGTTTTGCTTCAAAAAATAGTTTTTGCTTTTCTTATTAAACGTTTTTTATCTTGAACAAAGTACCTTTGTGACTATTATTTTTTACTCCATCACCTGGTAGAAGGGTATGAGTGAATGGCAGGATGGGTATTTGGCTGCTGTCTGGGTTCAACCCACCACAGCAGCAAACAAACATGTAGAACATAATCTACTTACCTTCAATCAGGTATATCAGTCTGTAAATAAGATTTATTGTCTGGAATCTCATTCATTTATGAAAATTTTGTAAAGTGTTCAGTCACTGCATTTAGCATTATATTTATAAAAAAATAAAGATTCCTAGTGTGAATAAGAAACAGTTCCTCTTGGTTTACAACAGTATAAGCACTATAATGATCTGAGAATTGGGTCTACTGGATGGAAAAAAAGCTCACACTAAACCACAGTTTAATTATTTTTCATAATTACTGAAGTTTAGAGTTATCATTTTAAAGCAGACTTTATTAGAAGTCTGATTTTTCTTATGTTTGGAGGAGAAATTCCTTCCCAAAAGAAACAATTTCTGTGGTTCTTCATATTTTATCTCTAACAAATCTGCTTTTTTACTTCCCTTACAATTTCTGTTACAAAGATGCAAGACTCTCCCAGCTCCATTAGCTGCATTGATGAGCAGAACAATTCTGCTCCCTGAAGATAAATGTCCAGCCTCACTTCAGATGACTTAGAGTATCTGACATAAGTCTGGTAAATGGTACAAAGGCATACAGGATAATAATGTTCTTCTACAGCAGTGTCCAGAGGTGAGGTGGATTTCATGGCATATCTTGGATGGTACTACACACATAAGATAAATAACTTTAATGAACACTAGTATTCATTGACCTTGTGGGAGCATAGAAACCAAGGACACATGTGAACATCTACGTGCAGAAATCCAAACATAGGAAAGATAGCAGGGTCCTCAAGAACTGTCTCAAGGGTTATAGCAAATGAGGTGCTGGAATCCATGTAATTCTTGCTGGCCATCTCCTCAGGTAGTACATGGCATATGTCAGCTGCTTAAAAAAGGCAAGACAGCATAAAAGTGCTGGTTTGACCTAATTCCTACCATTTTAACAAAATTTTAAAGATGGAAAAGTCACCACATAACTGTAGGATCAACTAAAGTATTTCTGAGGCTAACACTTGGTAAGCATAAGCTAGAAGAAGATTTTATGGTTGACATTAGTCATCAGTGCAGACATAGACCCATGAATCAAGATAATATTTTTTTTTCTTTTAAAGACATATAAAATTTGGCCGAATACCTGAGAACTCATTGACTCATGTAAATTAACATACCTTTTTAGAAGCTCCTGAAACTACCTAATTACCTCACTAAAAGATATTTTTGCCTCTGGGAATATCTGTGTTTGTGTATTAAAGAGAACAGATCCTTTTCTATTTGCTACAATAGAAAAATATGAGCAAAATTGATAAGAGCACAGCAGTAAAGTTCTTTCAGTTACTCTTCTACACTGCAACTATTGTATTTAGCATAAGGAACAAAAACCAGATGCTAAAGACTATTCAAATGAGGTTTGCTTTTTTCATCACTCTCAAGAAGTCAACCAATTTTTGAGCCAAATCAGAAAATGCAAAGTTGTTGCTTTAATTATTTTTATTATATACATTCACAGTTTATACATGGTAATAATTTTTGGTAGAACAGATATCAAGAGGACTTTAGAAATTTTCTTTTTCAACTAAAGTTGGCCTTTTTATGTATATCCAAGGATCAAATTGTAATTAATAAATGACACTATTACACAGACAATGTTCTATCCTTGCCCATAGTCTTTGAAAATATTTTTTCTTATTTAGATAAAAAATGCAAGTCAGAAGTGATTGTCTATCTATAAATATGGTCGATATCTGCCATATTGATGTAGCTTACCTGCTTTTTTAAATTATTATATTGATGATCTGTGTTTCACATATCAGAATTAAATATGAAATGCAAATTCATATTTTAATGACATGGCAGAAATTTGTCTTCTGAGCAAAGTCTTGAAAAAGCAGAATTATCTTACTTTAAGTGCTTACAGTCAGTCCTAATCACAGGAAGATAATTGGTGTTTAGAATTTTTGTGGGGTTTTGGGGTTTCTGTTTCTTCATTTTGTTTTGGTTTTATTGGTTTTTGTTGGTTTTTTTTTTTTTTTTGCTTTAATTAAGATTGACAATGAGAATACATAACTTTATTTTTGTTAAAAAGTATCTTGGTATAATAAGTGACATTAATCTGGCTTTCTTTGAGGAATGTGAATGAAAAGCATATCTGCCTTTTATTTTGATGTTGTCACTATACACAGTAGCTGTGTGTTGCACAATTGCAGCCTAGCTTGGGAATAGTCCCACAGTCAGGAATTCAATATTGTTTTTATTGTTTTCATCCAATTAGTTATTATAAAACATGCATGCATTCTGGGGAGTAGAACCCAGTTCTGCTCAGTGGATAATTCCTGTCAAAGCTAATCACAACTTTTACAACAATTGGGTTATTAAGCAAAAGATGTGGAGGCAAACCACAAGTAATTGATCATGATTCTATGATTTATTTCAACATTAAAATTTCTAAATTTGATTGATTTTCACTAAATGATCTTTTTTTTCTGGGGTCATAACAGAGGATGAAAACAAATTTCAAGACACAGATGATTCTGAGTTGCACTGCATAATATATAACATAGAAAAAATATGAATATTACAAAATCCTCAGGCTCAATATTATTTTCATGTCATACACAGTGATAACTTCTGTAGTAAAATAACAACAAAATAAGTTTATTTTTTATGGAAAAATAAGCACATTTGTACATTAGTTTTCTTTCCTTTAATCAGAACTTAATGAAACAGTCATGTTCTGAAGTTCATAAAAGTAATAAACTTCTAATGAAATACTGTTTAAATGTTTTTATATTTTAACTTTATAACCAGAAAGGAAAACAAAAGATTTTTTTATAGTTTTACATTTCCTCAGAAAACTAAAATGCTTTGCACTATATCACATTTTATTTGCAATAATAGATTATGCCAACAATCTAAAACAAATGTGCAGGAGAAGGATAAATTTTAGTAGATGTGTTAGCATCTTAAAGCGTCCTTTATACTGAGGGGCTGTTGCTGAGCATTTCCTATTTCCGCTCTGGTCAAAGGAAAGTGTAGAGACTCAGCCTTTTCTAGGATCAGATCCAACTTTTTTACTCTACTGAGCCAAGATATAACTCACATTTATTTAGTTATAAACTATTTGTATGTATACGCAACATAAAATATCAGGATTAAAAATATGTCTGTATAAAAATTGCCTTTTAGAAAAAGCCTAGGAAAATTCTGCCTAATTTTAAGCACTACTTTCATTTCAAAACTAGCAAGAAATTAGTAAATCAATTTGCTTCAGTGCTGCATTTCAAATCAGCCCACCTATATGAGGACATAAATTCTTATTTAGAGGAAAACGGCAGCACTGGGCATGGTCAGTGATCTGAAAGTGGAAGAAAAAACCTCTCTTGTTTTTTTTTTTTTTTTGTTTAATATGAAAACCAAGAACAAAAGGATATATTACAAAAATTAATAGATGCTTGCAGTAGTACATACTTTTTTTTTCTTTTATTATTGTTACAGTGTAGGGGAAAAAAAGGCACATGGAATATTCTTCTGATTTATAACCAACTGTTTGTCATTTCAAAAACAAGACCATGGTTGACAATACTTCTGGTTTTCCTCACTGCAATAAATTTTATTGGAACTTTTCAAACTGAAATGAAAACAGATTACACATCTGAAATAAAGTGAGGGGGCAGAGAGAAAGTTTTGTCCCGAAGTGTTGGTACATAACTGTGTTATAGCATAGTAGTCTTCTGGGTATTATTATGAAATTATGCAATATAACTTTGCTTAGAATTATATAATCTTCATGCTATTTAATTACTATAATGAAGAATTTCATTTCCAAAAAACCTAATTCCAAGTGATACAATTTGATAGGAAAACATACACGTGTGACAAAGTATGTAGTATCTGGCTAAACTGCCGGTTAGTTTTACTAGTAGTGCAGTAAATCTTTCAGTATGGGCCATAAAAGCTTTTTGCATGGTTCCTGTTGAGTTATACCTGGAGATTTCATGACATGAAATGATAGATTCAAACAAGGACTGGCTACACTAAAAAAATCTGATGAATGCTTGAGTCAGGTAAGCATCAAGACTTCAAGGGTTTATCCAAAATTTTTATTTTTATGTAAAATATTGCCTGAGGAATACATCAGGATGAGTATAGTATTTCAGTATGATGGCAGTTTAAATGTAAGGTAGTGTAAGGTGGCACACATGTATCTAAAGATGCCACCAACTTGCCCTTCTGTGAAACAATAGATTACAAAGTCATGTAGAAAGTTTAAAGAAAATATCTGTTGTACTGTAACAGGTAAAGTATAGCTGTCCTACATAGCAGTTAATAGTGAAGGTGAAGCCAGATTAAAAGGATTTCACATGCGTGGTTGCAAGTAGATGCAAGATTTTAGTACTCTAAAATACTTGAAGAATGTTGCATTTTAAGATGCAGAAAGCCATTGAGCTGAACCATCCACAACTAATGACAGAATGTTCAGTGTGTCTTAACCCTTTGGACTGATTCAACACAAGCATCTGATTTTAGAAAGAACTGGGCTATATTATGAGCAATCACTGTTGTAATTCTACTTTTTGAACTAAAATCGATAATGCAACAATTTTAAAAGTTGGTTACTAACTAGACCGAAATATTTAAATTTCTTATTCCTGCATATCACACTGCATAACAGATAAGGTTATGAATGCAAATATCAGTGTCCTTACATTTATGTATACACTATATAAAGAAAGATTTTGAGGTACCAATGTGATCTTCCATGATTGCTTGGTCTGTTTTATTAAATGTTAGCATTTATTGTCAAAATCTTCCCTTGCAGATCCACATAGTTTACTGAGAAGAAACACACAATTAATGTGCACATAATGAAACATTAAGAGAATAGCATAGCATAGCATAGCATAGAATAGCATAGAATAGAATAGAATAGAATAGAATAGAAAGAATAGTTGATAAAGCTCTACAACAATCTTCCTGTCCAACTGTCAGATGGCTTGTGTGTATCTTTTCCTTCTAGATTGATCAAAATGACTAAACTTGTTATAAACCAGGAAGTGCTACGTAAGAGCTTTCCATTAGCAGGAATAACTGCATGGATTTCCATGAGCTGCCATTTGTGCTGGCACATTTTACTCACACTGTTTTTAAAAGACAAGTGGCTTTCTCATGAATCAGTCTGACAATAAAATATTACTTGCTACATAACCAAATGCAAGCCATGCTTTTGTTTTAACATTAAAATATTATTAAAATATTATTAAAATATTATTAAAATATTTTTGCTTTATGTCAGGTCAAATGCAATCTTAACTGTATGTATCCTGAGTTTCAAAAACAGTTCATACAATAAGGCAGCTAGTAAGCATAGTAAAAGATATCTTCTTTTCATTTCTAATTAAGGGATGTATTCTAAAGAATTCCATTGATAAGGATCTATTAACAAAGACCTGACAGTTGCTAGGAGCTGAGAGTCAGAACTGAATGCAAACAGGGAACTCATTTGTAAAACGATTACCAGTGTTGTATCCCTGATCTCAATTAACTGCCAGCTGAAGTCAGATTCTCTTAATGTGATTCATTTTAACATAACAAGAGTAAATAGTTTTGCCATGCAGAACAAACTGATTATTTCAGACACAGTGGAGACCTTACTTAAAATGTCAGCCAGATTATGAATTTATGCTAAATAAGTCAAAGAAAAGATTAATATCAATGACAACAGTGCTTCCAGATATAAGTCCTTATTATATCTAAAATGGGCACTCTTTTTTTTTTTCTTCTCTTTTTATTTTTTCCCCCCTGGCTAATAGACATTTTCTTTGAAATGCATAATTTTCTGTACCACTTGAAATTAGCTGGTAAATTGAGAGTTTCATCTGTTTTTACCAAGATAAAGAGATGTACATATATTTCTATGGATTGCTCTTGTTGGTTTTGAGTCCTTTGGTATGAGTCTGTGCCAGCAGGGAAATGTCTTTGTAATGTATAAGTTTTATACAAAATAATTCCCAGCTAGGATAAGTAGTGTTTGTGTACCATTTAACCCTCACCACTCCAATGCTTTGATCAAGTTAGCTTTCTTAAAGGAAGGAATTGATATAGATTCTTACCTTTCAAGGTGTAAGTGGTCCTATTGATTTTCAAGAAAATATTTTCTTCATTCTTCATGAAGTCCTTTGTTTTTTCTGTTCTTTATCTTTTTTTCCAGTTGTGCATTTACATATCATAGTCATAATTCCTTGCTTCTTTACATATTTTTGAGAGGTTAAACAATAATAAAGTTACCATATATTAGAATATTAAAAAAGCAAGCTAGTACTGCAGTGTTTCAGCAGAGAAAAAAACTCATAGTCCTGTAGTTAACATTCTCTATTTCTTTCTGTTCATAAAGCAGGGGAGGAATCTTCAGAGCTTTCCTCTGAAAACATTCAAGGGAAAGTAAAATTCTAAGTGAAAAACCACACTAAAAAATATTGACAAAAGTGTACATTGGGGTTAAACTATGGCAGCATACTAAAACTTGCTCATCTTCTGGAAAATAATTCATACTACAAGATGCTGGAAAGGGAACAGCTCCCTTACTTCCTTCTACTAGCTCAGTCAAAAACTGAAATTTATAAAATTATTATAAAAATATGTAGGAATTGTCCTGCCCTTTCTTAAATGTCTGTAAAATATTATTGATAGGCATATATGCTAACAAAAAGGAGATTAGACATGAGTTTTGTAATTTTCAGTAGGCTTAGGTCCTCACCATCAAGCAAAGAGTTTGGAGGGTGGGATGAAGCATTACATATATGTGCTGAAAAACATCTCCAAAAATGCCCCAGAATCTATAGCTAAAAGTTACTTTCATCATCACTTATTAAGTGATGTGCACCAGAAATGTTTAACAGTATAGTGTTATACATTTCCTGAGCACATATCACAGTCTTTGTGAGTCCACCTGGTAGACATTGAGATATTGAGACCTGTGCTTTAGGATATGAATTTCACAGGGACTGTATCAATGAGAGCAAAGGGTAACTGACTACCTGAATAAGAGGGACATATATGTTTTTCTTCCCTCCATTCTTTTCCAAAATTATTCCAAATATCTTTTTTTAATTTTTTCTCTTTTTTCCTTTTTTTTTCTTTTTTCTTTTTTGTTCTTTTTTCTTTTTTCCTTATTTTCTTTTTTCTTTCTTCTTTTTCTTTTCTTTTTTTTTATTTTTTCCATTTTTCCTTTTTTCTTTTTTTTATGGCATCTCTGTAGAATTCTGTGCAAATGGGTGTAGTGCCATAGAAGAAAAATTTAGTCCATCACAAAATTAATAATAATCAGAAATAGTGATATTTGGTTACTCCTCTTATTGTCAGTGTTTGTAGAGTGAATCTAAAACATGTTAAAAATTCTCCTTGTACAATCTTCAAGATATCTTTATTTAATTCAAGGATATGACATAGCTTTTCCAGTGATAATGAAATATAAAAATATATTAAATGGAGGAAAACCCGGGTTCTTTTCTTTCAAGACACATTCTATAAAAACATTAGAAAATGCTCACATATTACAACATATTCAGAGAGGTGAAAATCCACTTATTTTCTGTCCATTGCTAGAACTGTGGTTATTTAATCAGAAAAAAATGTAGAGATAGGGGGTCCACAGACAAAAAAATTTAGAGAATAGGCAGATACTTTTTATCTGTCATCTCTAATACAGTGACTGAATATACAGTTTAGGAAAGCAAACCAGACACTGGCTTGGCTGATGTGTGCTTCCTGTCGTATTCTCACTGTGCTAGACAGCCCACTGATCTGAAGGTGCAGAACATCTCTGCAGACAAGCTGAGAAAGTCGGGGCTGCTCAGCCTGGAGAAAAGAAGGCTCCTCACAGCAGCCTTCCAGTACCTCAATGGGTCCTACAGGGGACATGGAGAAGGACATTTCATCAAGAGTGGTAGTGATAGGACTAGGAGTAATGGATACAAATTGAAAGAGGGGAAGTTTAGGTCAAATATTAGGAAAAAAAAATTCACTTTGAGGGTGGTTAGACGCTGGAATAGGTTGCTTAGAGACGTTGTGGATGCCCCAACCTGGCAGTGTTCAAAATCAGGTTGGATAAGGCCTTGAGCAACCTGGTCTAGTGGGAGGTGTCCCTGCCCATAGCATGGGGTGTTGGGACCAGATGATCTTTAAGGACCATTCCAACACCTTAACATTCTATGATTTTATTGCCATAGATTCTGGCAGGTTCTATGGAATCAACCAACATCACATTTTTATTCTACATTTACCATTCATTATTTGCACTCTACTTTTCATCACATTCTTTTTTATTTTCTGACCCATGATATGAAAGGTAATGTAGTAATTAAATCACCCACAATAGTTATAATTCTACTTGTAATATTTTATGATAGAATATAATTTTTAATGAAATGTGAATGGATTTCACCCTCCTTCATATTTGACCAATTTTCTTGAAGTTAGAAGCTCAAAAAGCAGCTTTTAATTCCAAATGTGTGGCATTTTTCCTGTGAGTCCTCATGCTTTGATGCCTATATATGGAATAGTCATCCTTGCCTTCTTTCTAAAAAGCTGATGATGAGTCCACTAATTTTTGTTTTATAAAGGACATAGGGGTACACAGGAACTTGGAGCTATCCCTCTTTACTCAAGAGTTTCATAAGTGAAGATTTGTGCATTCCATAAAAATAATTTCTTATAATTTATTTAGGCTTTTCCCTATTACATATCATATACTTGCAACAACAAGTGACATTTTTGATGATGGGATTTGACATGACCTGTCTCACTCAGAAATTTCAAAAACGAATGCTGCTCAATATTAGTCTATCAGAAATGACGCACATGTCACCATGTGATTAGCTTTCCAGACAAGGCTCAGGCATAGGCTCATTTCCTTGGGCATAAAAACACTGACACTCAAGAGAAAAGGACAATGCCTGTCATGTGCTCCTTTTCTCCACTGAAATTCTTTCAAAAAACCTTTAGGGCTTTACTCTTCTCTTCCAAGAGACTCCAAAAGGATACTTATTCAACACTTTTCTGTGAGAGACCTACTATTATTTGAACTGAGATCACCTTCGAAAAAATGTTTTTGGTATTACTAACAAATTTTGATTAAGTGAGGGATTCTTACCAAGCAGAACAAGGAAATAGAGACATATGTTTGTATAACACAGATGATCATACACTTTTGTTTAATTTATATAATTTTGTACACATTATGTTTGAAAGAAAAATTTTGTGAAAAAGCTGATTTACACATCATTCTGGGTATACAATATAACAGTGAATTATTGTAATTACGTAGTTTATCTTGTAACAGTTTTAATTGGTACCATGAGAGTGAACAATAACTATAGAAAGAAGATTAAATATTAAAATTTCCATATTCTTCATTGTAACCAGAGAAATTTATTAGTAAATAATTTTTAGGTATAATATAGTATTTTGACATACACATATTTACACATGTATATATAATCAAACATATGCCTATATTATATATGCACATACAGGGGCTGACACGTTTTAATGCAAATATTTTTTTGTGGAGAACACACAGGAATAAAAAATATGTGAGACTTTAGTTGCCTTTCGGCTATAATAACAGTTTTAGAAATCATTCTTTTCAACCACGCACATGTTCAGACTGCAAAAAACATTAGAAATGTGCAAATGCCTTCCAAGCTGGTATCTGACATTGAGTAGAATAGTGATACTTTTCATGCTTTTGGAGTTTTACAGCAAAAGATATGAGGGGTTGTGTTGCGGTTTGACCCTGGCCAAAATTCCAGGCACCTATGACATCTGCTCTCTCTGCTCTGCCCTGCCACAGCAGGGCAGAGAAGAGGAGGGGAAAAACAGTAACACACACACACAAAGAGCTCATGAGTTGACTTAAGGAACTGGGAGAAGACGTACTGAAGGCAAACCAGGATGGAATTAAAGTTGCAAAGTGATTTATTGCTAACCAGACAGAGTCAGAGGAAGATAATTAGAGGTAAAAGTAAGCTCTTAAGACACCGTTTCTCCACTCACTCCCCTCTCTCCTTCCCACCAGTGGCTCAGGGGGACAGGGTATGGGGGTTTGGTCAGGTCATCACCGAGATCATCTTGCACTGCTCAGGGAGAGGAGTCCTCTGCATTGCTATGGGGTCCCTCCATGGGAGGCAGTTCGCCTGAACTTCTCCGGCGTGGGTCCAAATCTCACGAGCAGCAGACTGCCAAATCTGCTGCAACACGAGCCTCCTCCCATGAGCAGACAGTCCTCCCAAATCTGCTACAACGTGGGCCCCTCATCCACGGGTTGCAGACCTCTGAGGCCAGGCTGTTCCATGTCAGAAGCAAGGCCTCTCTCTCCACTGAGAATACCACTGGATCACATCTTCCTCCAGGCATCTACCCACTCTGGCATGGGCTCCTCCCCATGGGCTGTGGGTGGATCTCTGCACCCCCGTAGACTCCATGGGCTGCAGGGGGACCACCTGCTTCCTCCCATGGTCCTCACCACAGCTAGCAGAGGGTTTTCAGCTCCGGCACCTGGAGCACCTCCTCCCCCACCTTCTCCACTGACCTTGGTGTCTCCGTGTTGTTTTCCCCTCACATATTTTCACCTCTTACCCCTCCTCTAACTAAAAAGAAATGTGTGCTCACATAGTTTTGATTTCTTCTTAAATATCACAGAGGCGTAACTAGCACCTCTAATTGGCCAAGGCTTGGCTAGTGGCATGACCATCATCTTCAGAGCCATCAGAGATTGGCTCTGCTGGACATGGTGAAAACTTTCAGAACCTTCATACAGATCACACAGGAGCCATCTCCGGGCTCCCCCACCCCACTAGTAAAAACTGGGCTAAGCAAAACCAACACAGATTGTAAGAAAGAACAACCATAAATTATTTTGGATTTTAGTTCAGAATCAATATTACACAATGGCAGTAATTTTCATATCATTATATGGGTTGAACCCCTTTTCAAGGGGGTAATATGAGTTAAAATGCTTTTCACCTTGGCAATAACTGTTGTACTTTGTAGTGTATTACACAATGACAGCAGGACTTAAAGTTGGGAAGAAGGTCAACTCTTCAGACAGTGATGCCTTTGGGGAAACCAGAAGTTGTTCCCACTTCTCTGTCTGTAAAGCTACTGGCATCCCAAATAGTCACAAAACACTTCAGTGCCTTAGGCTATTTCAAAGTCAGAGCTGCTTCATTCTAATTAAATTTACACTTAATTTACACTGCTTAATAAGAAATAGCCTTTTAACGAGAGTACATTATTTTGTATGAGAAATCCCAGTTGCTCCTCTAAAAGCTACTTACATACAACAGCATATACTGTGCTTTCCTAAGGAAATCCAAAATACTCAAAATGGAAGAAAATGTGGTAAGAGATGAATAATCAACTCACTTTAGTTGCTCTCAGAAAGTGAAGAAGAAGCATGAATGCTTTTAGTTACAGTCCTTAGGAGCAAAAAGTCTGAAGATTGGTATCACTTCTAAAAGTCCACAAATAAATTATTGTAATTTTTTTCTCTGAATCTTGAAACAAATAAATATATATATATCCTAATTGACCTCACCTTTTTATGTGAGTTTCAGAAGATAAGTAATGATTTTGGAATTGGAACTGAAAAGCAAAAATTAAAATTGGGAGGAGAAAAAGCACAAAACACCAAACAAGCCAAGCAATACTTTGTTTGCCTCATACCTCCCTTTTTTCCTTTTTTTGTGTTGTAAAAAAAAGAAAATAATGCATCCTCCTTAACCAGTGTTTATTAAACTTACATTATTGTCTTTCTGTCCACAGATCTTAAACAATATTTAAAAAAACCACTTTTTTAAAGGAGGCAAATAATAAACCCTGGCAAACATTCTAATGTTAGAAAATGGAGAAGAAAAAAGATTACAAAGCTAAAGTTGACTCTCTAATCTGAGACTTATTCTGAAAAAAAGATTATATGTAACAGGCTTGAAATGTCTTACAGGATGGAAGTCTACATTATTCTGAATGTACTGATAATCATCTAATAATTGCTGAGTTTCAGGGAAAAAGGACATGAAGTCTTGTCACATGTAAGAGAGTGAGCTGAGAAAATATGGTAAAGATACAATGGAAATCAGTTGAGATTGCATGAAGAAAATTTACCAAATAGCAAGAAAAGTTAATTTAAAAGATTCATAAAAGTTCCATAGGAAGTTCTATGGTATATTTTTCCATCAGTAGCCCTTAAGATTAAATCAACAGTGCTGTAACAATGGTGTATTATATGTATTTGTTTTGATACTTATGAAAAATCTAACAATCAAAGAGCACAAACAAGCAAAAACCAAGGTTATGAGGGTACACATGTTGACATGTCATTCATAATGTTCTGCCTACCTCGGTCAGAGGGGTAGTTCTTACCTTGTGGGATAGCAAAATCGGTAAATGAAAAAGGCCGGAAAGGCTTTTCTTACCATTGAAGTGTTCAAGCAGATTGAGGAACGGTGTAGTTTCAGATAGAAAACCACTACAAAGCGTTACCCTTTATGTAATTACTGTTGACTGTCTAAAATACAGACCAATGCCCATAAAAATTAAGGCAGATGAAACGCACAAAACCTCCAAAGTTATTTTAACTTATTATGAGAAAGTAAATACATATAAGCTCAGATGCAGTAGCTAAACAGTTACAAGAATAATAAATTTACCTGATAAATTGTGAGGTTTCTTACAGTGTTAAACACACGATCACTTCGATGGTATGGCAAAGACACTTTATTGCAAACTCCAGAGTTCCTAAACTGTTAGTTTGTTATGAGTTTACATACTTGTGAGGCACAACAAATGTGCCTAACCAACCACTACAGACCACAATAAGAACAGGCACTAGATGTAACCAACCATGAGCCTCATGGTGTGAGAACTTATTAGTTCTAATAATTGTTTTACAATTATGTAACTTGTTTTTCACCTCTAGTTTAGCTGAGTCATTCCCAGAATGCTTTTATAGTTAGCCAAAGTAACAGAGGTGAGCAAGGAATTCACAAGGGAAGCAAGGCCCTCACTTTCAAGGCCTTTCTGCTCTGCAACAGTTTCTGTCACATGACCTTAAAACTAAGGAATTTAACTTTCTTTGTGTTTTTCATAGATTTGCTCAACTTGGATCTTGAAGTCAAATAAATACATTTTGTATTATACATCCTTTAACTATTAACAGCCTGACCACACTTGTGGCCTTCTATGATTGGATGACTACATCAGTGGACAACTTACAATAGGGGAAAAAAAAGTAATCTTTAACCTTTGTTCAGAATTCTTGTTGCAGTTTTCCTGTCATTTGTTTAAAGCAATGTGGCCTTAACCTTGGACCATACTCCAATTTTAACTCAGAGTACCACATTGCAAGTGCAATTCTGCATTTGTATTTCATAGACTTTATGATTATTACTTACTTGGTTTAAAGACATCAGGCTTCTGAAAATTTCAAATTGTCACTGAGACCTCTTGAACGCATTTCTTCTTAATAGGGGGTCCAATGCATTCACCCAGAGTGTTGTGGGCATGCTGTGATAAGTATCTGCTTCCAATGTGGGGAAAGGGGGTATAAATTGATTGAATAGCAAAGTGGCAAAGCAAGTAAGAACATGAATCACACCTTAAGGAGTAAAATATGAAGGGGATTTATGCATCCTGTAGCAAACATTGTTATTCATGTGAGATATTGAAAAAAAAAACCCAAAACTTTACAATTTCAATGTAAATACCTAACATTGGCCGTTTTCAATTGTGCTTTTGAAAAATGCCCTTTTTATTCAAGAAAATGCATTTTATGCCAGGCTGGGTTCATTTTAGTTTCAATTAATTAGTTCCTGCATGCAATCCCCAAGAATACACAAATGCTTTAATCAGAATTTAAACAGACTCGACCCTTTCTTAGAGAATTCCTTCATTTTTTTAATGGAAGTTTATTGATTTTATGTAACCAAACTTTGCTTTCATAATGGGGTATCGGACTAGTCTTTTCAGTAATAAATGCCTAAGACATGTCATAGGAATTAAGACACTAGAATTCTACATTTTTCTAAACCTTAATCTACAATTTTCAAATACTTTCATTAGAAAAGGATAACTACATTTGGGTGGATTTCAGTCAAAACATCTAACCTTGTAAAACTATCTGTTAAATCACTTCAACTTTATTTCTAAATTGTTTAGGAAGCATTCTCTCTTACTGAAGTCTCAGGCAATCTAAAGTCTATTTTAACAATTATTTTTGTTGTTAGATACAAAACAACCTGCTTTATTAACCAGAATTAATGTTTACTAAATACCTATCCTTTCAACTGGTTAGGGTTGCTTGAAGTTAGTATATGGAATCATTTCCCTCTTCTCTGACTTTTTATAGAGGAATATTTTTCATAAACTATTCATCTGAATTATTCTTAATTTCAGATGAACCTGTAGTCTCACTGAAGGATGGGAACTATAATTGGCATGGAGTGGTTCTTCATGTAATACTTGTGTCTGCAAAAACAAGGTAATTAGAAGCAAAGATTTTCATATATTAAAGCTGAATTGGGTGCTAGGAATGAAATTTCAGTTTATTTTCCTGTTGATGGAGAGAGTGACATGCAGCATTGAACATAATAATGTGCAATCTGCTTTAATGGGTGGGGAAGGAAAATGACTGCCTAGTAGGACAAATCTTCAGCATCCTGAGAACTTAGTCCAGGTTTTTCATCCTTCCCACACCTCCTTCAGAAACTGTTGAAAGAGTTAAGCAAGTTTATGTCCTCAGTTTTGTAGGACCTAAGTTTTTTCTTCTTTGATGTAAATGGGCATGCTTAGGTAAGGAGGGTATCATAAAATATTTCACCCAGAAGATCGGTAAGTACCACAGAAGACAGTATGTTTGCTGTTAAAAAGACAAATATTTCCAATTATTTCCAAAGTTTTGTAAAAAATGCTAATATTCCTTAAGTTTTCCTGAAAAAGTGTTAGGAATTACATTCATGCTCCATATATTCTTCAAAACCTGATAGAATTAGTGAGGCTCTTTCGGCAGAAGATGCAAAGCTTTTTTTTTCTTGCCCTCTTTATTACTCCTTTCTTTTGTTCTGAAGAGAACTCAGTCCTATATATTGCAATATTTATATAGGAAATACATATAAATGGGACCTCTACACAGAAAACGTGTCTTCTTAACCTCACTTCAATTCTCCAAACTGAATTTTAATGAATTATAATTGCTTATTTTTCTACTGACTTTCCGTGTTGTTATGTTTTAGACTTGCACTAATATGGTTCGGACTAATTATTTCTTGAAAACTGTTTATAGTCCTGTCCATGATACTTAAATAAGGAATCCTTTCATTTCTTCTTGCTGTACTTGCTAATTGACTAGTCATGTAAAGATAACTGCTAATGCCAGTAGCCTTTCATGTGTGCCACGAACCTACTGCCCTTTCTCTTTTAGGAGAGAAAAGATCACAAATATTGTTACTTTAAGGAATAGATACAACTTGAAAGAATGATGATATCTTCTACTATTGGAAGTGTTGCAATCTTTTTTGCATGAGCTGCATTACTGCAACACCACAACAATAGCTGAAAACAAAATGAACTTCAGAAGCTGTCCCTGGTTTTATGTTTAGTATTGGACTTCCCCACTCCACTGTGAAAACGAATATCATGCTGATGAAGCCATCTTACATTGACTTTAATTTTAAATAAAATGTTACAAACCCAGGTTCACAGGAATCCTACATAGTATAACTGTATATTTCTATAAGTATTGCCATAATGGGCCATAAGATCTGTACTAAGTTTACTAAGCCTCAGGACCAAGGCTTAACAGTTGTGCTTTGTTATGCTATGACCTACCTGCAGTCATGTTTTACTTGGTTTAGCTGTGACAACAGTTTGTCCAAATGATTAAGGGTCTGTGGCTAATTTATTTTATTTTTATTTGTCTGTGTGACACAGTTTAGTGGTGGACTTGGTGGTGTTAGGTTAATGATTGGACTTGATGATCTTAGAGGTCTTTTCCATTCTAAACAATTGTGTGATTCCACGACCCAGGCAAACAATTGAAGAGTGAACATAACGCTGTGAAAAAGGGACAAAAACTATGAGTGTGTGTTACAATTTTGTGTTATTATTACTATTATTGAAAATTTTACTTTATAGATTTTTTTTCTATTTAGATTTTTACTCTTTTGTGTAGTTAGAGATAGACTAGTAATGATTCTTGAACTGGACTGTAAAGATTCTATTTACACTTATAATTTGCTTCACATGCATCTATCTATCTATCTATCTATCTATCTGTCATCTATCTATCTATCTATCTATCTATCTCTCTATGTATCTGTTTATCTATCAATCTCTCTGTTTTGGGTTAACGTTAGACCTCATCACAAGAAACATATTTACTAGTTGGAATAAACCCAGAGGAGAATCACCAAGTTGATTATGGGGTTGGAGCACCACTCCTGTGAAGACAAGATGAGAGAGCTGGGGCTGCTCAACCTGGAGAACAGGAGAATCTGGGAGGACCCTAGTGTAGTTTCTAGTGGATAAAGGGAGCTTAAAAGAAGGCTGGATAAGGATTTTTCACATGGGAATGTCATGATAGGACAGGGGGCAGCAGCCACAAGCTGAAGGAGGGAGGGTTTAGATTAGATATTAGGAAGATATTATTTACTATAAAGGGAATGGAATGAAGCAATGGAACAGGTTGCCCAGAGTCTCCCAAGTCCTGGAGTTGTTCAAGGTCAGGCTAGATAGGGTTTACTCCTGACTCTTTGTCTTAGTTTAAGGCTGTTATATGTGGTGAACTCTCCAAAATGAGTTACCACCTCCTTTACAGTTTTAACAACTCCCCTTTCACGAATTAGGCAAGAAGATATAAATGAATGCAAGAAGATATAAGTGAAAAAATAAGTTTGCTAAAGAACAAACAGCAACAACCAAGATAACAGTAATAATCACAAGATACAATGGTGTTGAATCCTGTGGACTTTCCACAAAAAAAGAAAACAAGATGGTGGAAAAGCCCCTCCCCCAGGATTGTGGCCGCTGAATTTGACAGCATAGACAAGACAAAGATAGTATGGAGGATAAGCTCCTTCCCCAAAATGGCAGCTGCTGTGGAAGACCGCTTGGATCAGAAGAAAAAGACAATATGGCAGAGAAGCCCTGCTCAGCTCAACCTTCCTCCTGGAACAAAAATGAGAAGGTAGGAGCTCACAAAGCAGTTCTGGTGGCAAATGTGGGGTGCTGGCATTGTCTGGGGCAGCCCTGAACCTGAAGTGTATGTTTCTCTGCCTCTTTCCAGCTAGCATCAGAGCTGCCATTCCAAGATGCTGCTGCAATTTAGGGGGAAGAAAACGGACTCACCAGACACAAAAACCTGCAGCCCCAGCCCTGTTGGCCCTGACTTGGTGCTGTGCCTGCAGAAAGGTATTGTGAAATTTGCTCTGAAAGAGTTTAGGATTGTGAAATGCAGTTTCTCAGAGACCTACGCCAGGCACCCCACTCTGGAGCTCTTCACTCCAGTTTAAAAGTGCTATGCCTTGTTCTGAAACTAGAAGCCTTGATGAAAGTCTGTCCGTCTTCCTTGCATCCCTTTCTATATATTAAAAGGCTGCTGTAAGATATTTTTAGAGCATTCTCTAGGCTGAACAATCCCAGCTCTCCCATCCCTTTATTACAGGACACATATTCAAGTCCTCTTATCATTTCTGTGGCCTTTTCCTGCACACACTAACAGGTCTTTCTTGTGCTTGGGACCCCAAATCTGAATGCAGTGTTCCAGGTGGGGTCCCATGAAAGCAGAGTAGATGGGGAGAATCATCTCCCTCAACCTGTTGGCCATACTACCTTCAATGCAGTCCAGGATATGATCAGTTTTCTGGGCTGCAAGCACACACCACCAGCCCATATCCAATTCTATGCCCAATTTCCATTGTTCAGTGATGAAGGATGTTGATAGCATAATGTTTGTGCTGCTGTCTTTCTTTGTCATAAAGTTATCTTGTTTTGACAAAAACAAATAAACAACAAAGTTTATCTCTCATATTTTACAACTGGTGCTTCCCTGATGTTCTACAGTAATATATCATCAATTCACTGGTCCACTGATAATGTATGAAAGTTAATATGTAATCAACACACCACAATTTTGATGATAACTTCACTGTAATGAATTACCAAGGCAAAGCCAGCAGGTGCATACTAATTACTGATCATAACACAGTAGTGTGAATTTCTTTGCTATTTTTACAAGCAAGGAACTTGCTGAGGATGATCTAACTGTTTGCTTCTGGTGGAAGGGTAGCTCCTGAGAAATCTAAATGTGATTCTAAAACCCTACTGTTACTGCACTTTCAAAATATTATTGTTGACATAGAGAGCCACAAGCAATTCTGCATTACAGTTATAAAAATTTGAATGCAACATAAAAGGTTAATTCTTCTTTTGCGTTTGCCCATTCAAGTGTTAGGTGCGTATTTCAAAACTGAAACTCATTCTCAGTGCAGATTTTCATAGGAATTTGTGGTAGATGATATAACAAGGGCAAGCAGCCATAAACTGTGTCTTGGGAAGTTCAGACTGTACATTTGAAAAATGAAAACAAAGCAGAAAGAAAACCTGGAGAGTAATGCAGAAACAGACTGGCCAGAGATTATGCTGTTTCTGTCCCTAGAGGTTTTTTACAAGACACTGTCCTAGGTTGCAATATTGATGTAGTTAAGTATTCTATTACCACCAGCTGTGGGCCATTAGCTGCTATCACCCACTCCGGATGACAGGCAATGGGCCATCCGTTAGCTATTATCACTTGCTAATGACCCACCCCGCATGACAGGCAATGGGCCATCAGGGACCTACCGTGTGACTCATGGACTTATCTCATCCCATTGTGAGATGCTCTGCCGAGGAGGGAGGAGCCAGGTGTTCCCACCTGGATATAACCTGGCCCTGGAACTGCCTGAGCGAGCCCTGTCTACTGGGTTCCCAGAGGACCAGAGCTACTACTAGATCTTCAGCTGGAGACTAGACCTTCACAGGATCACCGCTTCAACTGGACTACTTCAGTTGGACTGCTACTACCACCCTAACAGGGTGTTAGGTTGTATCTAATTTTGTCAGTGCTTTTCCTTGTATTATTTCACTTATTTTTAATTTCAATCTTAACTTGTGATCTCCCACTGGTTTGTTTTCAAACCAGCACATATTTTGGCGCCCAATGTGGGGCACGACCTGAGAAAACTCAGAAATCCTATCACCATGATTCTCAGTTTATCTATGTGGGTACTGTATCTCACTCTCTATATCTTTCCTCAAATGGGAAACTATCTACCCATTGTATTGCTCTTATTGCGACCAGGAAATGGCATGAAGATTGCTTTGTTAGTTTATTATGCCTATTGTATGATAACTTGTGAGACGATGAATACCATTCGAAATACATACTCAATTTTGTTTGCCTGGCCTAATCTGAGCTGCTACGTCTGGGACCTCCTCAGCAATCGCATCCACCCTCTGGGGCTAGGAGGAAAGAGTGGTTTCTTCCAGCCTTTCAGGTCAGGCACAGCCATCTTTGACAATATTGAGTTCTTTCTAGATGCTAAAGATGGCATAATCTTCCTGTTAGTTCTGTTTTCTTTCTTCTCTGAGACCAGCACAGTGTACCTCATGCTAAAAATCAAAAAAATACTTTGTCTTCTTGAAGAGGAGAAACGAAGCAAATCAGCAAGCAAGAAGAAAAAAACCAAAAAAGCAGTCGACGTCTCAACACAGACCATTACCAAATCAAAACAGCCAAAGCCTGTAGCAGTTGCCCCCGTCCAGAAAAAGAAATCCAAGAGCAAATCAGTCCGCATAGCGACTGATAAGGATGCGGCAGGACCATCTCACCAAACAGAAGAGACAGAGCCAGAGATCATCACTCGCTCTCTATCCCTGGGGGAGCTGCGTGACCTACGGAGGGAATTCACCCAGCAGGCGAATGAGTCCATCTTGACCTGGCTGCTCCGTATCTGGGACGCCGCAGCTAATGACACTATTCTAGATAGAAGTGAGGCCAGACAACTGGGATCCCTGTCTCAGGATGTGGTCATTGACCAGGGGATTGGGAAAACCCAAAAAACTCTCAGCCTCTGGCGGCGATTGCTGCTGAGTGTACGGGACAGATACCTGTGCAAAGAAGACCTCCAGATGCACCAAAGGAAATGGAACACAATAGAACAAGGTATCCGATGCCTGAGAAAATTGGCTGTGCTAGAGATCATTTTCTCAGACAACGAAAGATTCCCCAAGAGCCCAGATAATGTCCAGTGCACTTCACAAATGTAGCTAAAATTTGCGCAGCTCGAACCAGAGATATACTCTCGCTACCTGGCAACATTGCAGTGGAAGGAAAGCAAAGACCAGGTGGGCGTGTTAGCAAACAAACTGAGAATTTATGAAGACACTGTCACCGCCCCACTACGCACCCAGGTCTCATCGGTAAAAACAAACCTGGCCGAGCAAGTCTGGAGATTAATTGAAAAGAGCCATCAAAAACTAAAGAAAGAGCTCACAAAAAGATTTTTCCATGCCACACCAAAACCAACCCGAATCTCTGCCATCAAGAGCAAACGTACTCCAATCAGGAAAAGAAAACAAACTCCACGACGTGACCTCTGGTTTTTCCTTCAAGAGCATGGGGAAGACATGAGGAAGTGAGATAAGAAACCCACCTCCACCTTAGCAGCACGGGTACGTGAATTGAAAACAAAAACATCCACTTCAAGAAGCTCATCTAGATACAACACTGCCCCAGTCTCTTGTGGACAGAACCCCCAACAAAATAAAAAAGATAATATAACTGATCCTCTTGAAAGAACCTCAGAAACACATTTACGAGAGAAGAACATCGTGCACCAAAAACAAAATTAGAAGAGCCCTGCCTCTAGCCAGGTAGAGGAAAGGGATAATCGGATCTATTGGACTGTGTAGATCCGATAGCCTGGCACGTCTGACCCACAAAGATACACAGCTTTGGTTGACACCGGCGCTCAATGCACCCTGATGCCATCCAGGTATGTGGGAACCGAATCCATTTCTATTTCTGGAGTGACAAGAGGATCCCAGCAGCTAACTGTACTGGAAGCTGAAGTGAGTTTAACTGGAAATGAGTGGCAGAAACACCCCATTGTGACTAGTCCAGACGCCCCATGCATCCTTGGCATAGATTATCTCAGGAGTAAATATTTCAAAGACCCAAAGGAACATCGCTGAGCTTTTGAAATAGCAACCGTAGAGACAGAAGACATAAGACAACTGAATAGCCTGCCCGGTCTCTCAGATAACCCGTCTGCTGTAAGACTACTGAGAATTAAAGAACAGCGGGTACCAATTGCTACAGCAACAGTGCATCGCCGGCAATACCGCACTGACAAAGACTCTGTAACCCCCATCCATAAGATAATTCGGAATCTAGAGAGCCAAAGGATAGTCAGCAAAGCTCACTCACCCTTTAACAACCCTATATAGCCGGTGCGTAAGTCCAGTGAAGAATAGAGACTGATGGTAATTTACCGTAGCCTGAATAAAGTCACACCACCACTGAGTGCTGCTGTACCAAACATGTTGGAACTTCAGTATAAGCTGGAATCCAAAGCAGCAAAGTAGTATGCGACCATTGATATTGCCAATACCTTTTTCTCCATTCCTCTGGCAGCAGAGTGCAGACCTCAATTTGCTTTCACCTAGAGAAGTGTGCAGTACACATGAAACCAACTGCCCCAGGGGTGGAAGCACAGTCCCACCATCTGCCATGGACTAATCCAGGCTGCACTAGAAAAAGGTGAAACTCCAGAACATCTGCAATATATTGATGACATCATTGTGTGAGGGGACACAGCAACGAAAGTATTTGGGAAAAGAGAGAAAATCATCAGAATTCTCCTAGAAGCCGGTTTTGCCATCAAAAAGAGTAAAGTCAAAAGACCTGCCCGAGAGATCCAGTTCCTGGGAGTAAAGTGGCAAGACGGACGGCGTCAGATTCCTTCTAAAGTCATCAATAAGATCATCGCGATGTCTCCACCAACCAACAAGAAAGAGACGCAAGCTTTCCTAGGTGCCATAGGCTTTTAGAAAATGCACATCCCTAAGTACAGCCAGATCGTAAGTCCTCTCTACCTCATAAGCCGCAAAAAAAATAATTTCCACTGAAGCCCTGAACAGCAGCAAGCCTTCACCCAGATCAAACAAGAGATCGCTCATGCGGTAGCCCTGGGACCAGTCAGGACAAGACCAGAAGTAAAGAATGTGCTTTACTCTGCAGCCGAGAGCCATAGTCTGTCCTGGAGCCTTTGGCAAAAGGTGCCTAGTGAAACCCGAGGTCAACCACTGAAATTCTAGAGTCAAAGTTACAGAGGGTCTGAAGTCAACTACACTCCCACCGAGAAAAAAATCTTGGCAGCTTACGAAGAAGTCCAAGCCACCTCAAAAGTGATCAGCACAAAAACACAACTTCTCCTTGCACCCCGACTGCCAGTGCTGGGGTAAATGTTCAAGGGAAGGGTTCCCTCTACCCACCATGCCACTGATGCCACGTGGAGCAAATGGATTGCCCTCATCACACAGCGCGCCCGTATTAAAAACCCAAATCGCCCTGAGATTCTAGAAATTATAACAAACTAGCCTGAAGGTAAGACTTTTAAATTATCTTCAGAAAATGCAGAGGAGCAAGTAGCACGTGCCGAGGAAGCACCCCCGTATAACGAGCTGCCGAAGAGTGAAAGACGCTATGCCCTCTTCACCGATGGGTCCTGCCAAATTGTAAGCGCAAATCAAAAATAAAAAGCTGCAGTATAGAGCCCCACACGACAAGCTATACAAGCTACTGAGAGACAAAGCAGATCGAGTCAAGTCGCAGAGCTTAAAGCCATCCAACTGGCTTTAGATATTGCTGAACGAGAGAAATAGCCAAAGCTCTATCTCTACACCGACTCCTGGATGGTAGCCAATGCACTGTAGAAATAGTTAGATCGCTGGAAAAAGGCTAACTGGCAGCGCAGAAAAAAACCCATCTGAACCGCTGAGATTTGGCAAGACATCGCCGCCCGGGCAGAAAAGCTGACTGTGAAAGTTCGACATGTGGATGCACATATACCCAAGAGTCGAGCTAATGAAGAGCATCGTAACAACGAGCAAGTAGACCGAGCTGCCAAGGTAGAAGTGTCACAAGTAGATCTAGACTGGCAGCACAAAGGAAAATTATTTCTAGCTCGTTGGGCCCATGATGCCTCTGGTCATCAAGAGAGAGATGCGACATACAAGTGAGCTCGTGACCGAGGGGTGAACTTGACCATGGACAACATCTCACAGGTCATCCACAGCTGTGAAACTTGCGCTGCAATCAAACAGGCCAAGCGAGTAAAACCTCTGTAATATAGTAGACGATAATCAAAGTACAGGTATAAGAAAATATAGCAAGTTGACTACATCACACTTCCCCAAACCCGCCAAAAAAAGCGCTATGTGCTGACCATGGTGGAAGCAACCACAAGATAGTTAGAGACCTACCCTGTGCCTCATGCTACTGCCCGGAACACCATCTTAGGTCTAGAAAAGCAAGTCCTGTAGAAACATGGTACCCCTGAGAGAATCGAGTCTGACAATAAAACCCATTTCAAGAATAGCCTCATAAGCACCTAGGCTAGAGAGCACAGAATTGAATGGATATACCACATCCCCTATCATACACCAGCTGCCGGGAAAGTTGAACAGTACAACAGACTACTTAAGACAACTTTGAAAGCACTTGGCGGGGGAACCTTCAAAAATTGAAAACTAAACTTAGCAAAAGCCACCTAGATAATTAACACAAGAGGTTCTATCAATCGAGCCGGTCCTGCCGAGTCCGAACCTTTGCACACAGTAGATAGAGATAAAATCCCTGTGGTACACATAAGAAGTTTTTTAAGAAAGACTGTTTAGATTAGTCCCACCTCAGGCAAAGGCAAACCCATCCGTGGAGTAGTTTTTGCCCAAAGACCTAGTTATACTTGGTGAGTGATGCAGGCAGATGGGGAAACCCGTTGTATCCCACAAAGAAACCTTATCTTAAGTGAGAACTGTGTAGATGGTAATAGAATAAGGGGTAGATAATGTCCTAGGTTGCAATATTGATGTAGTTAAGTATTCTATTACCACCAGCTGTGGGCCATTAGCTGCTATCACCCACTCCGGATGACAGGCAATGGGCCATCCGTTAGCTATTATCACTTGCTAATGACCCACCCCGCATGACAGGCAATGGGCCATCAGGGACCCACCGTGTGACTCATGGACTTATCTCATCCCATTGTGAGATGCTCTGCCGAAGAGGGAGGAGCCAGGTGTTCCCACCTGGATATAACCTGGCCCTGGAACTGCCTGAGCGAGCCCTGTCTACTGGGTTCCCAGAGGACCAGAGCTACTACTAGATCTTCAGCTAGAGACTAGAACTTCACAAGATCACCGCTTCAACTGGACTACTTCAGTTGGACTGCTACTACCACCCTAACAGGGTGTTAGGTTGTATCTAATTTTGTCAGTGCTTTTCCTTGTATTATTTCACTTATTTTTAATTTCAATCTTAACTTGTGATCTCCCACTGGTTTGTTTTCAAACCAGCACAGACACCTAGAAAAAGCCAAGGCTAAATGACCCAAATGACTCAGATCAGCTCCTCCAATGTCCAACCAACTTTTCATAGAATCACAGAATAAACTGAGTTGGAAGAAAGCCAACAATGATCATCAAGTCCAGTTCCCAGGTTTTCTATTATTCTTAATGTTTTTGAATAAATACTTTGCAAGGCCCTTATCCCATGTGTGTATATTTTCTCCAATAATGAGAGACTTTCCTTTTTCTACAACCACTCAGCATTTACTATGAATACGCTTTGGAAATACCTGTAAGATTATTAATTGCCAATTTGTTCATTAGAGATAAGTAGAGAATTAGATAAAATATTTCTTTTGCCTTGAAGTGAAATCTAAACTGTCACTGCCTTCATTGAGTCATTATATAAATACTATTGTCTAACAAGTATAAATCTGTATAAAAATGACTGGTTGAGATGACATTTTATGAGAAACTGGATAAACCAGTAAGCCTTCATAGCAAGTAAATAATTAAGGTCAAAACAGCTTTTCAAACAATTTTAATTAAAAAAAATACGAAAACGTTGAAAGATATTTCAAAACTATACTTTCTATAGCAGGGCATAAAGTGAATACTACAAGACAGTAAATACACCTAAATGATAATGACAGCTTCATAAAAGAGTAAGAGCTGGATTCTTAGATTTGGGGAGCACAATCTTAATAAATGCATTTCTAAAAGAAATACCAATTTTTCTCCAGGGCTTTGGAGATGAAAACTTGTTTTTCTCTACAGTCATCTCCAAAGATATATTATAAAATTTGGAGAAAAAAAAAAGGAAAATAAAAAAATCCACACATGAACAGGCAAAAAAACAAACAAAAAAGTTTACATTTCATTTTCTTAAATGAATGATGATTTTGAATCCCATTCAGATGCCAAGACATCCTCATTCTCAGAAGAGGAAATACTACTTAGGAAATACTATAATAGAACAAGACTCCGGGTTCCACCCTATCCAATCACATCCTGGTTCCCTTCTGTAAGTGGGCTGTTGAGCATTGCCCTCTCCCTACCCCAACAGATTTTTCTGGCTATTTTATCAGTCTTCTAATCAGTCACTATTAATGGAAAAAGAACAAGTTTAGTACAGGGTAAATTATGCTCTAGCTCTGGAACTGAAGAGAAAGACAGAAAACCAAGAAACAGAATTTTCAAATGCCATCAGTGCTCCATTAGATGGCCGCCAATTCTTTATTTTGCATTAAAATCTTACATTGTATTTTCCTGGTTTTGTTTGGGTTTTTTTGTTTGTTTGTTTGAATTAAGACCTTGGTCAGATCTCAGAATCTCATTTTATCACAAAGTCTGTTTTCCTGTAATGAAATGCAGGATCTTTTATCTTTTGCTCTTTCAAGAATTTTGCTTTTTCACTGTACCTATAAATAGTAATTAAGGATAGCAGGTCATACAAGGAAAGCAGGTGTATAAGACAAACAGATCTGGCATCTGAAGAAACATTCATTAGGGACAAGTACTCCCTCTTAAGAAATTCTGCCTCATTAAGGGATAATCATGAATGCATCAATAAGGTGACATAACTGATTACTTGTGCATCTGTCTCAAAAATTTTTGCGCTGCTTAGTTCTGCCAGCAGTGGCAAGCAGGAACAAATTGCACTGCGTTATAATGTTAGACTGATAATAGTGGAGCTACAATTGATGATTTCATTTTGATTTAAACGGTAAGATAAAGTTGCCTTATGCAGATGTGGTTGAACTTGATTGCTGCTGACAAAAAAATCTATAAAGGTCATTAACAGGCTAAAATTTGATTTCTATTGAAAAACATCATTATAATTTGCATGATTAATACTAAAGAGTCGCTGTTGTATAAGCAGAAGTTTCTAAAAACAGCATCTGTTAAGCGTTGCTTAGCAATACTTATGTATATTTTAGATGCAAGAATATGTCTTGGGACAAAATTAAAGGATATGGTTTTTAAAAAAGAAAAAAATAAAATTTAGACATTATTAATTTAATTTTAAAGTACATAGACACTATGTTTAATGTGAAAAAAAAGTTTGTGGTTGTTAGAAAAGTGGTTTCAAGTGGCATGTAAGTGAAACGGAAGCAAAGAAAAGGCAGCAAGAGTCTATTTTCTTCAAATTACATATAAATGGAATGAAGAAGAGTAAAAATTTCTTCAAAAATATCATTTTCATTCTTGCCTTCAACGGGTCCAAGAAATACAAAAGATGGTGTAAGACCTCTTGGGCATCCATAAGTCACTAGAATTTTATATGAAGAAAACTAGGTGTTACAAGATAATCAGAATTCAGTTTCATTTTAAAGACAGGCTTAAGATTGTGAGGATGACTTGCCTACTTGGGATTGTTTTGTTGTTTTCCATCATAGAATTGTTGGCCCAGTTCCATGAGTGTAAATCTAGTGCCTAGGCATGCAGAAACAGAAATCCAAATTTCACTTGATTTTTTTTCTCAGGTTATATTCCAGAAGTAGCAAAAGACATATTACCTCCCTGCATTAGGGTTTTTTCTGCTGTGTGGCTCAGGGACTGGAGACAACTACAAAAATTCTGTGACTTTTTCCAGTTGCTGTTACAGACTTGCTACAAATCTTTGGGCAGAATAGATAGGCTCCAAGCCTTGCAGAGAGATAAGCATTTAAATCCAACTGACCTTAAAGCTTAAAAAATGTGTTATTCTTTGGAGAAACCCCATTGAAATTTACTGCTTTGTATCTGAAAGTCCTTATTTTAGGCAGACCAAAATAACAACAGTCGAAGAGAACAGATACAGGGCTGAATTATTTGGTTCCCTCATCACATTTTGTATTTTTTTATTATCAAAAATATTATTAATAACAATAAGATTGAGTTCAAAGTGGGGCCTTTATATTTGTGGCCATCACATTTCACTTTACTTTGACAGTACTTTTAGAGTTGACTGCCCTCATAGTATGAGAACAGACCTCTACATAATGACCTGTGTGCTAAAACAGGATTGTTGGTTATGAGCTGCAGGTTTAGCAGTCATCAATGTTTTCTCAGGTAACATTCAAAATACCTATTAAAATGCATTCTGTAATTCAAAGAACAGCACAGTCAGTGGTGGGCCTTGCTAGGACACCTGTTTTCTGGAAGTTGAGAAGATAATTAGAAGCAGAAGAAAAACTCTAAAAACACAAGGTCTGAAGTTTTACTTCAAAGGATCTGGGTTCCCTGACTTTTCCTGAACTCTTCTCTGATTTACACACTACATTCCTAAGATTTGACATAGGTTATTCAAGATTTTAAGAAAAGTTTTTCTTTCTTTTCCCTGAAGTGAACTATCTTTCATAACTGTCATGTTATTTCACAGTATTATTGAACTTCCTATCAAAAGATTTGATCATAATCTAGGTTCTGTACTTATCAGAGACTCACCTTAAACAGTCCTCAGATTTGTCATGTCATACAGAGCATAAGTAAGTGAAAGGGGCTATTACAAAATACACTTTCATTACAGACAGCTCAGTGAAGGATTGGGAAATATCCAGCTGCAAATGTGTTTTAAATTACAGATCCTTATACTGGGTGCTTTCTAATATTAGGAAAATTGGTACCCTCCCTTTTATACTCAGATAAAAAGAATTAATTTAATCTCACATCAGGCATTTTAGCTGTTCAGAATATAATCAGGAATATAAATTTTCTAATCAAACAAAGAAAAAAGGAAAAAAAGAAAGGGTTTCATTTTGCAGTATAGCAGAAGCATAAAATTCAGATATAGCTGATTTAGTCAATAAAGACAAAGACATTTCTGCCAAATTATACTGTTTTTATTTGGTGTCGAAACTCCTGTTGAGTTCCCCTGTGAAGTGCAGCCTCAAGTCCAGTTTCCAGAATTACTAATAGGCTGTAGCATAGGTTTTTGTTCTCCATGGATCTCTCTAGCGCAGTATTTGAGCCCTTCTGTCTGCCTATTCCCTTTCCATAGTTTCATATGACTAATATCAACTTTCATGTTACTAAATTCTATGAGACTCTACTTTATATCTCCCATTGCACCTAAAAAAATATAAAAATCGGCAGGGTGGAAAGTCTAAAGCGTAAGGAGCCAAGGGCAGCTGAGGTGTTTTGCGTGGAAGGCAAGTAATGGAAGAAGTAAGAGTGATCTCAGTCACACATGGAGCTGAGGTGTTTGAGCATGTACCTGAAACCAGTAGCTATGACACATTCATTGCTGTCAAGGGGTAAATAAGTACTTAAGTAATTCCAGTGATATCTTTGGAATTAATACAAATACAGTAGAGGGAACCATGATGTTTTCGCATGAAAATGAGTAAATGGAAAATTTGCAAGGATTAGATGTAATTGTGAGGGACAAAAATAGGTAGGTATTAAAGACTTTTCTTCACCCTACACTGTAGCAGAGTCTCAGACTTTAGGTCCAATATGGTAATTTATTTGAGTGATACAGCAGTAGAAACACCTCGAGCTGTGTGCCTCCAAAAATGGATCCTGAACAAAGAAATCCCCTTTGCAATTCTACCTTTAGAATCTAAATTCCCCACCTCTCTCAAAACAGTTCCAACCGGTGTTAATGTCTGGGATCTTCCCATTCCGCATTGGATCCTTTCATTTTCTCTACGCCATTTCTTTTCTTACATCTAAGGTTTCAGCTTCTGCTGATGAGTGTAGCAATCTTCCTTTCTTCCTTATCTTCCAGCTCCAACTAGCTCTGGGGTCCCTTCCTCCTTAACTAGATAAAAGTTCAGCATATCACAGCTTGCAGACTAAGGCTTCAGTGCACCTAAATGCTAAATTAGGTAAGGGATAAATTTCCTTTATTTTGCTACAGTAGGATTCAGGCAAATAGGAAGACTGGACGGTGCATAGAGACCTACTTGCATGGTACCTTTAAATGTAGCCACAGAGTTACAGAGCTGCTGCTGCCTCTCACATCATCCACAAATCACTTGGGATCACCATAATGATCACTGTGTCATGATATAATATGCTGTATGATGAAAATACAAGAATATAGATCTGTACATGAAAGGAGAAAGGAGAATGAGGAAATCCATGAGATGTTTGGGGGGGGGATGTGTTTATGCCTGAACATAATTCCCAGCTTCAACTGGTTCTCTACCTTTGCACTTTTAAATGCCTATGGATGTGCCTTAATTATTGTCATGTGTATTACCAAATGGTACTTTTTACACTGTAAATGTTTTGGTATGTTATCTACTGACAAGCAGGTTATAAATTAGGTGCCAAATATGGATATTACTTGACAATACAATAATTTTTATCACATCTTAAAGGTGGGTCAATTAGGCTCTGAGTAAATAAATCATAAAAGTTCAACCTATTCAATTTATTCAGTAAATCTAGGAGAAAAATAGGGGATGAGGTCATGATCACAACCTATAAAAGCCTACAGAAGGGATAAAAATAGCAATAGAAAGCTCTTCACGCTAGATCACAAGCATATAACATGATCGTATCACTTCAGCCTAAGCAAGATAAATTCAGACTTGGCACAAAATTTGAACTGCATTTTCCAAGCCATTTCAATAATATCTCAAAAATTCTGCTGCCTCCTCTCTTGCTGGGAACATTTATATCAAGAGCATTTAACTAAAGCATGATTTAGTTTAGCACCAGCTGCAGGACTGACAAATTGTATAGGGAATCTCATTAAGCTGCTATTAAGTCAGAGATCAAACTGCAAGATTATTGCAGTTGCTTCAAGTCTAGAGTTTATGAAGGATGTGACAAGACAAAGAAGTGTCTCTTCCATACAGAATTCCACACCACTCAAGAGCACTGAACCCACTGTCAGCCTTTAATAAAATTAGGATTTGTACATGCTGCTCAAAGTCTCCCAGTGACATGTATATTAGTGTATGCTGAAAAAAATAAAACCTCTTCTTCTAATGCCTGTTCCTCCTGTTCAGTACAAGAGATCTTCCACAGGTGATTTGATCTTCTATAATGACAGAAAATTTTTCACTAATTAACATTTATTTAACATTAGTGCTTGCTGATTTACATTTATTAATTCAGTGTACTGACAATGGGCTAGGTATCATATTTTTAATTGTATCCTCCTTATATTTACTTTAAACATAGGTAAGGTATAAGAGAGAAATGTCTGGATCTCCAGATTAATTATTCCTTGGCAATTCTTTAATTAATACTAACTTATAAATGACATAATGAAATGCATTTAATTTCTAGTGCAAAAGGATTTTGAGGATAATTTCATAAACTGCATACTCCCAGGTTAATCTTTTGACTGTATCACTCTGCATCTGACTTGAGGAATCTCTTCCAGACTTATCAGTTTGAAAGTCTCAAGTCTTAAGACAAGAGATGTTCTGAAACATAGAAGTAGATTTTTGCTTGCTCTCTAAATACCCTAGAATTAGATATTGCCAAGGAACCAAAATGTCTGCATACTTAAAGACTGAAGATTAATCAGCTATCAATAATCACAAGGATTATTTCTTTTCTTACACTTGCAAGTAAATTACTTTGTGTCAAGCAGACATTTATGGCATCAGTCCCAGTTCTGATATGTTGCTCTCTCCTGGAACAGATCCAGGTGTAATTCAGAAACAATAGTCAGTCTTTAATCTACAAGAAAAATTATGCCATCATTCAGCAGAGGCTAACCTCACTTCTTAATTAAGGTAAGAAATTAGTGATCTTGAAGGGAGTGGTAGCCCGTATCTTTCAAAGTTAACATTAATTGTACAACAGCTCACAAATGGAGGAGCACAGAGCAGAAGCACAGTTCCATGTCCCCTCTCCTCCCTCCTTTTGACCATGTTCTACCACCTTCATTCTTGAACCCACCTTCTGAAATAGCTTTTTTAATTAAAAATATTCAGTAGTATATTCTGTACACTCTATGATATGAAAAGTTATCTCAGATTAGTCTTCAGAACCTGAAGATTTTTCAGATTCAGCATCATAATTCTATTTTCTGATGTGCTCATACCTGCAAGAACCACATAATTTTCTATGATATAGGCATCATATTGAGTATGTACTACACACATTTTTTATTGAATTGCAGAAAAGGTATAATTTTGCTTAAAAGAATGTCAAGAAGGCTATTATAAATATATTTCTTGTGATTTAGGTGCTCAAAAAAATCCTTGGACTATTATTGATTTTTACAGATGGGACTGCACCATTAAGATCATTAGTACCAAGGCAGTCTTCAGGTTTGAGTAAAATACAAAAGACAATCAACAAAGAAATACACAATTTTCTACAGACTAAATTCATTATAATCTTTTTATAAGATTATTTATTAGCATTCTCTTTGAATGGGACTTGCTGTAAGAACTAATGTATAGCTGTGGTAGGACGACCTCCCCCTCCCCTCTCTCCTTCTGCTTCATGGCGGAACACAGATAACTCCAGTGGGGTCAGAAGCCCAGCAGGAGGTTATCTTGTGGCACCCAAAGGTCTGAGACCTGTAACCTTGAATTCATATTTTAGTATGGAGAGAGGATGTGAAAAAAGAAACAAAGAAATGAATACGTGACTGAAAAGGCACGCTTTTACAGCTATAAAAACTCACAAAAATATCCCAGAGGCAGAGCTTTCCTACACACACTCTGAAGACATGCAAGGATCTTCTCCCCCGAGTCTGGACGCAGGCTCTGTGGTTACTTTCCTGGGAATTGAATGAAGGGATTCCAAAGTATTCTCCACCATCAATCGGCTGATAAGATACATTTGGTTCCTAAGTTTTATTATTCTTGCTAGCTGTTAATAAAAGTAAGTACCTTTTCATAATTGCAGTTTAGCTATCTGTAGTTTGCAATTATGCTATTCCTGTGTAAGTATGTAGTTTGTCCTAAGTTTTTATGTCTGTCAATTTCTGTTTCTAATAAATGATAATTTATATAATTTTACATCTATTTAATTAGACTTAATCAGCCATTGTCAAAGAACCTTGCAAACAAGACCGAGTCTTGAAGTGCTAGCCACCCTAATAAGAGTTACTGCCTGTTGCAAGAAGCCTAAGCAAACAGCAGAAACCCATAAAACTCCTGTCTCCCATGCCTAACAATAGCAAAGGACTTTATGATTAGAAACTAGGAATAATATTTTAACAGCAATGATAGTTGAGCCCTACATTAGACTGCCTTTGCAACCTGCTTCAGGGGAGGTTATTGCTAATAACAATCCTTGGGCAGATTTTTAGTTTTGTAGTAACATTACACACACACGCACACATATGTATATATGTAACAAAGTTAAATTATAAAAAAGTAAAAATCAGGTTTGCAATGAATGAACTAATGCTGCATTCAAATCTGCAAAAATCAGATTTTGTTAACAGTTGATCCAGTATTTAGGAGCTGAAGTTCCACTGTAACTCAAAAGTAAGAGTGTGAACAATCCTTGCAAACTCTTTCTTGTTACATTTTCTCTTACACTGTTTGGGTTTTGATATCAACAAGCATTGGAAATTTTGACATAGTCAACAAATGTATCTAAGGATTAAGGGATAATTAGTGTTGCATGTCAAAATTTCATCATAGACAACAATATTGAATTTTCCATGGCTATCTAGACAAACCATAGCAGCTAGAACTTAAAAAGATAAATAGCTTTTGAACATAATCTGAGAAAACACCAAGGTGTTTTTTACTGCACTGAAGAAGGAGGAAACTATAGTAGCCAGCTGAAATGGTTTGCAACCATGACAATAAATCATTAAGAAGAAGAAGAAATAAGTGAAGCAACTTCTGACGTCATTTTCAAATGGCAGCAATGAAGTGGAAAATTGCTGTACTATGAAGAAGAACATTTACTATTACTGTAATAAATCATTCACTGAATACTATCACACTTTAAATTAAAATAATTTATAATTAAGTTTAAAGGATCTTTGAACATAATATTTTTGATATCATTCCCAGTAATATTGTTTCACTGCTGTTGGCTTAAAAGAAAATGCTAAAGATCTCGTTTAAAAGGCTCCTATATGGTAGGTTTCAGATGTAATTTTCAATAACTGCATGAATTTCTTGTCCTGAGAAAAATTCAGCTATGATGCTTTTTAGAGAAATGAGTAATTCTTACATTTTCTTAAGTTTACTCACAAGAAGAATAGTTTAGCTAGAAATACATACAAATTTAAAGTAGGTTGAAATAACATTCGAAATATTGCTGCGTTTGTCAACTCCAATGTGCTAGTAAAACTGCATAGCCAATGCAATAATGTGAGAAAAAAGGGAACAAGTACATCCTCAGTAAGTTTGCAGACAATTGGGCAGGAATGTTGATATGCTTGAGGGTAGGAAAGGTCTACAAAGTAATCTGGACAGGTTGGATCAGTGGACCAAGGCCAATTGCTTTGGGATCAACAAGGCTGAATGCCAGGTCCTGCACTTGGGTCACAACAACTCGAAGCAATGCTACAGACTTGGGGAAGGAAGATTGTCTGGAAAGCTATCCAGCAGAAAAAGACCTGGGTGTGCTGGTTGACAGCAGTTGAACATGAGCCAGTGTGTATCCAGGTGGCCAAGAAGGCCAATGAAGGTCAGGTCTTGGCCTGTAATCAGGAATAGTGTGGCCAGCAGCAACTGGGCAGTGATTTTCCTCCTGTATTCGTCACTGGTGAGGCCACACCTCAAATCCTGTGTTGAGTTTTGGGCCTTTCATTACAAGAAAGAAATTGCAGTGCTGGAGTGTGTTGAGAGAAGGCCAACAAAATCAACAAAGTGTCTGGAGTATAGGTCTAATGAGGAACTGCTGAAGGAACTGAGTTTACTTAGTCTGGATAAAAGGAGGCCCAGGGGAGACCTTACCACTGTCTACAACTGCCTGAAAAGAGGTTGCAGTGAGGTGGTGGTTGGTCTCTTCTCCCAAGTACCAAGACCAGAGCAAATGGCCTCAGGTTGCACCAGAGGAGGTTTAGATGGATATTAGGAAAAATTTCTTCACCAAAAGATGTGCCAAGCATCGCAACAGGCAGTCCAGGGAAGTGGTTGAGTCCCTACCCTTGGAGGTATTTAAGAGGCAGATAGATGTGGCACTTAGGGACATGGTTCAGCAGTGGATGTGGCAGTGGTGGGTTACTGGTTAAACTTGATGTTTTTAAATGTTTCTTCAAACCTAAATGATGCTATGATTTGCTGATTTTATTGTAACAAAAATTAATTTCTGCTTATTCAATAAAAATCTTTCAATTTTAGTCAATTTCTAAGATCTATAACTCTGACATATTTAGGCCATTTACATTATGTGAAATTCATCTCTGCACTGAGTTGGAACATAGGTTACTGTGACTTTGGATTCTATGACGGCTTCTTTGGAAGCTCAGGGGAAGGCAGGAATGTGTGTACAATGAAAAATGAAGCTTGCCTTGTCCCTATTTCGCAGCAGCTCAGTGTGAACCATCTACAGTCTAGAAGACACAGAGACTTTTTGGGATGTATTTGCTCAATCACTCATCATATTCCCCTCCCAATGGTAACTCAGCTCCTGGGCAAATACTGTTTTGTAGCTGGCTGGCTGGGTTGGAATCCACCCCTTCTGCTTTCACACCCACCTTTGAGGAATCAGCCAGTCTTTTGCCTCTTCTCTGCTCTTGTTTTTACCTCCACCTGTCCTGACACTTCAGAATATCAGTTTAGGCAATCAAACACCATTTTTTAGTATGTATAATACTCAACATAATGGCTCCCAATTTAGTCTACAGTCTCTGGGCACTCCTGTAATGATGCTGCTGTATTAACAACATCTGACAGGATGGCAGTAATTTTGCACCTGATCTAAATTCTGCTGCAGAAAGCATTCTTATTATTTTTAAGGTATGTATTGAGTCAGAATAAATCTCAAAATATCAGATTCTACTGCCTCTTTTTTCTAGTCTGATCAAATTATCAAGCTGGGTGACATCTATCAGAGTTAGATTAAAAATCAATTAAAATCAATTTTAAGATTTTATTCAAGTATCAATTACTCTGTTTATTGCCTCTGATAATGATTGGTATGCAAAGAATTGCAGCAAAAGAATTGATTACAAATCACCCAATTGTTCACTGAAAGCTGGGTAGGCTTTTCACTGACTGGGTGAGCCACCAACATTCCAATACAAATTCTTTACTTTGGATAATTCTGATCTGTAGCAATTGCATTTCTTTCAAACTTTTATTCAGTTCTGTTTGTAAATTTGAGCAAGTCTTATAGCTTTTAGTTTTGTTGACTAGAACATCAGGAGTGAATAGAAATATTTTCCTTTTCCTTATTTCCCACAAAAGAAAAAAAACCATTACGGATAATAATAATGGAAAACAAAACTAGATATATTGATAACTTTCAAGCATGCATTCTTTCATTTTGGATTTTTTTTTTTATTTTTGAAAAATAACTTTCAGAAATTGTTAATATTCTTTTGTGGGAAAATCTCATACAAATCCTGAAAAAAAATATAGCTTTATGAAACTTCATTTATTGAATTTTTTCCCATTACTAGGGAGCAAATGTGCTCCCTCTTGCCTACAGGAATGACTTGAAGAAAATAGTTGCATATTTAAAGTAGCTCCCAGCTCCTAAGGCAAAACCTAGATGATTCATCTTTCCTACAAGAAAATAGCAATTGTATTGAATATCCCCAGAATATAGCTACAGCATTTACAAAGGTGTGTTCCAAACCACAAGATATCTCAGAAGAATCAATTTGAAATTTTAAAAGGACATAAACCACCAAAACAAAATGTGAGCCACTTACTACTCTAGTAAGTAGTCAAAGTACACCCTGAAAATTAAATGAGACAATTAAGGAAACCTGATGAACTTCTGACACTTGAATCTTACCTTCTCTTGCTTTTTAGCTTTCTTTTTTTTTATTACTTTTTTAAATTGCATAATTGGATAAATTAATAAACTAATACTTCAATATCTGCATATATATATGGATATATGTCTGTGTGTGTTTATACACACTCATAGACACTGACAAATGTTCTGTAAAAATATGTATATAGAGAGATATTTGTCATAAGGTTACATACACTTACTTCTTGACTTTGTTTCCCAGGCCTTTAAACCTCCTCAAATCTTTCTTCCCAGATTGCATTCTCTAGATTCATAACCAGAGAGAGAAAAATGTCCTTTGATTGTACGTGTACAGCCATTACCCCTATTTTTAGTCTGTGATGTAACTGAACTGAATATTGCCTGATGAAAATATTCAACCCTGCCCAGCTGTAGAATGGTGGGAAAACTGAAGTGGGGTCACAGTACAGATTTTTTTATGTTGACTGGATCTTCTGTCGATCTTTTATGCTTTTTAGTGTAAAAGCCTTTTTTTTCATAATGAGTTTCAAAAGCAATCCAGAATACTCAGAAGATTTAAATTGCATGAAAGCTGTATTTTGTTTTCTTAGATTTTTATGGGGATGCCATCACAGATGGTCTAGTGAAGATTTTCTATGACATTCCACTGTTGTTAAAGGAAGTAACAGACAAAAACATGAGGTACATGAAGTGTATGACACAGGTGATGTTTTAGCCTTCTGTGATGTGGCAGTTTAATACAGAAACTTGCTACATGTCTAAGAGGCAAAACAGATTTTCATAAAGGGCAGTGGAAGTCCCAGAGATGTTTTTCTGTGTGATGTGCTAAAGGCATAAAACCAGTGATTGCATAGCCTCCTAAAATGACAAAGCATGAAAGATGAACTTGCCAATGTAACATTAATCAGAAGAAATTTTTTACTTCCCACCTGTCACACTTCAGCATTAAATAAAGGAAACTTACAAAGAAAGAGAACTATTTTTGTTGTCTGCAGCACAAAGGAGGTTATAAGCATATTTAATTAGTCATTGTTTACAAAGAACTTTAGATCCTTGGATGAAAGGTGATAGATAACTGCTAAGCATGATCATAATTATGCTTTTTTTCTATAGTCTTGTAATTATGGCAATTTAATTATGATGTCTGTACAGTCTTTCAAATGAGAAGGCTATCAAAATATTGAATTTTGAGATATTTTTTCTTACTTGTGCTAGAAATCAGTAAGGCTGAGTTTTCATTACAGGTTTATGTGATTAACGAGTTCATTTATCAATATGTCCTTTGCACTCACCACCATGACTAACTTATGCTGAAATTTTCTGACATATATATTTTCAGTAATGTAGGACCATTTTATTATTTCATGTTTTTCTACAAAAATGTATATTTATATGTATTATGGAAATATTTGTCAGGACCTGAAACTCTTTTAGAGAAATATTTAATCTTGTTTATAACTTAACTGTCAGTTGTGGGTTCTTATAAAACAAAAGGAAGAAAACAGATGCATTATATTATTTCATATTACCTTTTCTTTTTCATTTTTTTCAGTATCAATATGTAGATATTTTGTTTCAGATGTGAATGAAATGATCCCAACTATGAGCTGGATTCTGGGATACTTTGAACTCTATGGAGCTCATTGCAAATGCCTAACTCTAAACATAGGATCTAATGCTGCAATTTAGGGTTTTCAAAGTCTGATCTGATAAGGTTATCTATATCTCTCCTATAGGTATTTGAAATGTTTTTAAAGGTAATTCATCCCACCCAGCCCAGGTATGCCCTGCCCTTTTTCTACAAAACTTATCAATGAAGAGTAACTCTTTGAAAGAACTTATAGTTTCAATGTCCAACCAGAATAACATATTTTCTTTAATCATAAAGCACTATTTTAAAGTTCAACCTCAGGAAAGCAGCTGAAGGAGATTGCACCAGTTCTTTTCTCCCTCTATAAAATGCCATCACCTTTAGATATATGCTAGTCTGATTCATATAAAGAAACACTATCCATCTCTTTAAAGAAATCTTTGCCACTATGAAGAAAATATAAATCAAGTTCAATAAAGAAACGGAAGTCAGATTTGAAGAAAGGATGAAGAAAACGTTGCAGAGAGAACAAAATGGAGCATGCTGGCTAGAAAGTAGGACACAGTTGCAGAGAGGTTATGGAAATCAAGGTTCAAGTTTCTGCTCTAAAACTCTGTGTTTTTTCCAGTTTAATGACAAAATTGGGACACGTGGTGTGAACAGTGATAAATTTCTACAAACCTGTAGACATGCAATGTTGAAAAGTTCAAAGAAGTTTGTCAGGACCTCTTAAGTGTTTCAGTAATACAGCTAGGAGCATTGATCTAAATTAGTAACCTAAGAACAAAACAGTTTTAGAATATTTTTATAATTTCATGAGGCCAGTATGTAAAAATTGAATTAATTTTTCTCAAAGTCAAGTTTCTAGTTTTGATTTTGTGTTGAGTGCTATCAAATGAGATTGAAAAGCCACAAAATGAAATATCTGGCGAAACAAGAGTGAGACCATCTATACTACATATTTCAAAAATGTTGAACTATTTAATTTCTATGTCAAAACCCTCCTCTATATTAAATTTTAAAATAATATCATAATATCAATTCAACATATTTCATGGCCTGAAATCCAATATTTACTCAATTAAAATATGAGAAGAGTAAAATTTCAACCCTATGTTTCTACCTTAGATTGAAACCTTTCAGTAGTACTCAAATGGGTAAGTAAAGAATATTTTACCTTCTGAACATTTTGTGGAAAATTTCTCAACTTGGTTATTAAAAATAATAGTAGTATAAAAATTATTCTGGTTACACCTAGACATCGGGTAGTGTAGAATTTTGATTTATTACATCTCCCTCATTATTTGCTTCTTACTGTAGCTGCTGCTTTTCCTCATCCACTGAACATAATGTAGTAGTACTATGCAGGTCCATACTGTAAACATGATTCAGTTTTAAACTGCTTATAAACTGTTAAATATTACCTTCAGTTACTGAGAATCAAAATAAAAGGTTAAATAATTAATGTTTATGTAAAACATTAATTTCTAGAATCTAATACTTGGTTCTTCTATTTATAGTTTCCAGCTTTGGGATAGATATGAACTTCATGTATTTGATGCATAAAACTAGGGCAAGATCACAATTTTTCATGTAAATTGAAACAAAGGTCAGGAAATTGTGTGGAATAATCAATTACAGGATACAAGAAAACGAAAGAACACAAACAATGAGCAATATGGTTATGCTTGAATTTCCTTAACGTCAAAACCACAATGTTAACTGAAAGTCTGCACATTCATATGCAGATTTTATCAGTTCAGCATAAATTCATTCTCACTGAAAATAAAAATAGGGTCACAGAGGAAACATACAATGAAACATAATAATAAAGGTAAATTAGAAAACAAGACAAATTCGTTTCTATTTCCCAGTATAAGAAAACAAAAGAAATATACTTGAAAAAAAAAGAAAACAACTTGAAATATACAGATAAATGAAAAGCTGATAAATCAGGGGGAAAAAAAGAAGGCAAAGTGTACAGGTAGAAAATATTCAGTTAGGCAATCTCTGCTAAGACAAAGAAGAGATCGCTGCTTTCTTCTGTATCACTTCACTATCACACTCAATACACAAAGGGTCGTATAACTGCAAGGAAAATCTTTACTGATGTAGAAATAGTGATCAGTCCTCCAATAGGTTCCCCATGCATTTTCAGAATGTCACCAATATCTTCTTCTCTTTTTTTTTTTTTTTAATTGATAATTCTTCATTTAACTCTCTAGCACTAGCACTAAAAGCCCATCTCAGACAGTGCCTAATGAAATGGCTTTGGTATTACATGACCTGCTAAGAACTTATGTGAGAAATATAATTGTTTCATATCTCTCTTGCCTAAATTTTAAGAGTTTTGTTTTGTTCAGTTTGGCTTTTTCTGATTTTGTTCTTACATGATATCTGATGTACAAAAATTGTACTTTAGCTTTAATGCATCTCTACTAAGACAAACATTTTCCTGTCTTTAGTCTTGTGCATGCAATTTAGCACATAATGCCATTGTCTTCAGAGATTGTTTAGATATTCTGCCCCTTTTCATTTAAGGCTACAGTTGCATCTTGCGATGTCATTGGGGAGCGACAGTGTAGAGGTAAGAATTTTTCTTTTTCTAGGAACATTCTCAGCAAAGACCATCTTTATAAAACACATCTAGAGCTTAAAAGCAAATGCGGTGCTATTGAGTAAACAGATTACTGTAACTCATTAAATTGTGAGGTCATAATGATTTCATTTCACCACTAACTATATGATCTCCAGGAAATCATTTCATAGCTGCCTACTTCTATTTCCCCAATATTTTCTCGATTACCTCATCCTTATTCATATTGCAGTTTACCTGTTTCCTTCTGGAAAGGGCCTGCTTTTTCACAAGTCTTGCTTTTATCACTGACATATCTATAGAAGCTTTTCTTGTTGCCCTTGATGTCCTGGCCAAACTTAACTCCATCAGGGCTTTAGTTTTCCCAACCTGATCCTTGGATGTTTGGAAAACATGTCCATATTCTTCACAGAATAACTTGCCTTGCTTTGACTTTCTGTAGGCTTCTTTTTTTGTGTGTTTGAATATGTCCAGGGGCTCCTTGTTCAACTGTACAGATATCCTGGCATTTTTGTCTGGCTTCTTCTTTGTTGAGATGCTTGGAGGAGGTTATCCTTGAATATCAACCAGCTCTCTTGCACCCCTCTTCACTCCAGAGGCTTTATTCTATGGCACTCTACCAAGGAGATTCTTGAAGAGAACAGTCTGCTCTTCTGAAGTTCAGGTGTGAGCTTTTTGCACATGCACGATCACTGCCAAGGATGACTTTGAGCTTCACATTCCCCACCAATCCCTCCTTGTTGGTGAGAATAAGGTCCAGCATAACACCTCTTCTCTTTGGTTCCTCTATCATTTGGAGAAGAAAATTATCATTAGCACATTTCAGCAATCTTCTGGACTGCTTATGCCCTGCCATTTTTTTCCCTCCAACAGTTATTAGGATGCTTGAAGCTCCCACAAGGACAAGGGCTTGCTCATAGCTGTCCATGGAGGGCCTCGTCCACTTCGTCTATGTTGTTGGGTGGCCTGTAGGAGACTGTCACTGTAATGACACCTGTTCCTGCCCTCCTCTTAATCCTGACCCACAGGGCCTCGTTTGACTCTTTATCCATACCCAGGAGGAGCTTGATGAAGTCCAGCTGGTCATTGACATAGATACTCTGTCCTCATTCCACCTACCTGTTCTTCCTAAAAAGCCTCTGTCCTTCCACTCCAACACTCCAGTCATGGGAGTCATCCCAACACATCTCCATAATGCAAAACAAGATCATGGTTCTGCAGCTGTGTGCACATCTCCAACTCCTCTTGCTTATTCTCCTTGCTTTGTGTTTTTGCATAGAGGCATTTGAGTTGGGCTCAAATGTGCTGCCTTTCAGCTGCTCTCCTGCTGACCTGCAATTCCTCTCTAGGCTCTGGGCATCTTTGTCTGGAACTGACAACAAACTGGGAGAAGTGGGATGGACTGAGGTTTGTCTCCCCCAGCAATTTTAGTTTAAAGCCCTTTTTATCAGCTCAGCAAGCCTATGACCAAAAATTCCTTCCCCCATCTCTGACAGATGTACCCCATCTGCCCCCAGCAGTACAGGTTTCTGGAAAGCAAGACCTATGGTCTAGGTAGCTGAACTTCTGGATGTGGCACCAGTCCTGTAACTGATTTTTTAATTAGCCAGAATCACTGGCCCTTTTAAATGCCTTTCCTTTTCCCAGGAAGATTGATTAAAAAAACATCCGTTCTCCAGAGTCCCTTACTACTACTTCCAGGGTTCTGTAATCCTTCCTGGTACTCCTCAGGGTGCTCCTGGCTGTATTACTGGTGCCACATGAAACAAGAGCAGCAGACAATAATCAGTGGACTGAATGAGACATGGTATTCTCTTGGTAACATCCCTGATATGAGCCCCTGGTAAGCAGCACATTCTTCTAGAGCATGTATTGGGTCTGGATAGATATTTGCATCCCAGTCACTCCTGCATAAACTCATGCTCATGGGATGTGCTGAATGTTTCTGCAAGATACAGGGTACCCTCAATGGCAATATTCATCACAGAATTAAAGGAGTTAGATACCATATTGGGCTGAGTCACAAAATCAAATATCTACAGCTCATCATTTACGGTATGTTTCCTTGCATAAAGTAGTATTGTCTATGTGTAATCTTTGTTATTAAATTATAGTACTTATTCCATTCTCATTATCAGTATTTCAGTTTACCTTCCTAGCTCTGCAGTAGAAGAATGTAGTCCCTTGACTTTCAATTTGTTCTCCCATTATCACCCTTTACTATAAAACAATTAATCCATAGTGTATCAAGTTTATAGCTATGAAAAATGCTGTCATAGAGTCTTGAGTTCATTTGCTAAAATGTTTTGCTTTGTTTCTGGAAAAAAATTGGTAAATTACTATGCCTTAGTGTGAAATAAGATGAAAAGCAATATTAAAATTCATATAAGGAAAACAACTGCACAAAAGCAGAAAAAGTAAATACTTCAGCTAGTGTAAAATGAGCTTTTAGCTATTACTATCATCTTTCCAGTTAATTATAACATATATGAATAGGATGTTTCTCTGCTTGGTAAGAATGAACTTTGCTGTATTTGGAAATCCTTTAAAGATAAAATTAGTAAGCATATGCAAAAATCCATTTTGCAGCAGTATTTCAAACTGATACTTCATGATTAAAAACCAAAGATTTTATAGATGCACATTAGGTGTATGCAAAAAAAACCCAGTATTTGTGCTATTCCTACTTAATATACAATACTTGTTAGCCTTTCTGAAAATCAGGCAGGTATTAAGACTTCATTTCCTATCATATTTCCTTAGACTATAATTTCATGTTACTTTTATGAATAGGAAGGTTTACTATAGCCAATAAAATGCTAGTATATGAGAATCAGAATATCAGACATATATTGCTATATGGTCAAATTAAACATCTATGGCTTAGAAGAACTTTGAAAATTAAAGGACAAAGGGATCTCAGGAGAACAGATTCTTCCGTATTTTCCAGTTACTGCTGAAAAAGCCCCTATGATTCCTGAGAGTATTCTCCATTCACACTTCTGCTCAGCTCCAAGACTCAAGGTTACAGGTCTGTTGATTTCATTCAGAGGCATTACTAAAACAGGACAGTGAGTAAACTGAAGACATAAAATCAAGGATTAAGTGGTTCATCTTGATGGCTATAGTACAAGTGTCATGAAAATAAAAGATTTAATATATGTAAGTTTAAAGAAATTTATTTCTAGCCTAAGTTAGTTTTCAGACTCAGATAATTAAAAAAGAGAAATGAGTTATCTTCAGCTTCAAAATTCAAAAAAAAATTGAAACAATTACAGAATTACTGAATTGTTGCTCTGGGATAGAATCTCTAGCTTCAAAACTGTCAGACATTGTAAAACTGAACTTTAACATAAAATATTCAAAGAAATATATGGAGTTCATTTATTGAGGTAATAGAGATGTAGAAAATTACTGAAAACACACCATAGATAAACATATTTTCTGTGTCTCTGAATTATTTTAACTAGTGAAGGAAGAAAAAGGTAGTAATTTTTCTGAAAAGAGCAAAAGTGCAGACTGTTTGAAATAAAGCAAAAATACACACAGGAAATAATAATTTTGTGAGTGTTATTTTTTAGTCAGTGGAAGGACATTTCTGAAGGTCCAGATTCATAGCCTGTAATTTTGTAAAATTGTTTGGGGATAGAGAGAACAAAACAAACCAGAAGATCTACTGCCAGATTCTTCAAGAAAGGAAACCACATTTTTATGAGCAAAAAAATAAGTAGTTTTTATTTGAAAGGGGTGATGGGCTGAATGGAAAATTCACAATGTAGAATCCTTGTCCTTTGCTGAGAGAGGGTTTCATCCAGATTGATGTGGTTTAATCCCCGCCTTTGACTAACCCTACACAGCCACTTGCTCACTCACCCACTGGTGAGATGGGGGAGAGATTTGGAAGAGTAAAAGTGAGAAAACTCAGCAGTTGAGATAAAGACAGTCTAATAAGTAAAGCAAAAGCTGTGCATATAAGCAAGGAAAAGAGGAGAAATTTAAGTAAAATAAGGAATTCATTCATCACTTCCCATGGGCAGACAGGTGTTCAGCCACCCCCAGGAAAGAGCAGTTACTTGGGAAGACAAACACCATCCCTCCAAATGTCCCCTCCTTTCTTCTTTTCCCCCATCTTTATATGCTGAGCATGATACCATATGGTATGAAATATCCCTTGGGTCAGTTGGAGTCAGCTCTCTTGACTGTGTCACCTCCCAGATGGTTGTGCACCCCAGGCTCCTCACTGGTGGGGCAGTGTGAGAGGTAGAAAAGGCTTTGATGGCAAGTAAGCACTTCTCAGCAGTAACAAAATGCCAGAGTGCTACCAACACTATTTCAGTGCAAATCCAAATCATAGCCTCCTACTAGCTCCTATGTAGAAAATTAACTCTACCCTGGCCAAAACCAGCACACAGATGGACAAATAGTATAGGTCCTTCTGGTTCCTAAAAACCGTGAGCTTCCAAACAGCTTTGTGTTTCAGTTGTTACTTAGGCAAGCGTCTCTTCATTTCTTCCAGCGCAAACTAGTATTTTATTTCTAGACCAAAAGCTCTCTAGTCTTGAAGAAACTGCATTTGCACTATAATTTCAGGGATGATGGAGTCCCTGTTTCAGCTCTTGATTGTGGGGAAGTCTACAGAAGTGTAGGCACATGTGAAAGGTCAGATTTCTCTGTGAGAGCTTCTGAACTCAGCTTCAAGCTACATGAAACAGAAAAACACAGAAGGTAGGTTAAAAATATAACTGTAAGAGCAAATAAGTGAACTGAAAGAGATGCCATGTATCCATTTTGGGAAGAAGTACTCCAGTTTAAATTCAATGCAGTTAAGCAGCCTGGAAATGGCTGGTGGCTTGAGCTATTTAACTGTCTAGAGGCCGCTTCTCACTTGTTCACTTGTTTAAAAATTTCTATTTATACATACTCCTGAACTGAACAGAGTAGAGTATGAGGTAAGCAGGGCAGTGCATTCCTAGCAACCAGGCAGTCTGGAAAAAATGTACCGGTGTTTCTACAATCTGTGCCTTCATTTTTTTTTTTAGCTTTCTCACTGCCACAAGAGCACCCCTGAAACTATGCTCCACCTCACAAGTGCGCAAAACTGCTCCTAGGATAGGCTTTTGGTTATTCTCCTTAGTATGGACATGCTCACAGATGTGTAAAAACACTCAGTGCTTCCACAGAGCTGAAATCTACCTTTTCTCCACATTATATAGTCTAAAATACAGAGATGGGTTTAACCTTGCAAAGACAGAGTACACACACAACTCTGCATCAGAGAAAGTATGGTTGCTTCAGTGAGAGCAATTATTTGTTAAGTTATAAATGGCAATTATTTTGACAGAAGCAGAATGATTTCCAGTAAAACAAGCTTTCAGATTATAAGGTGGCACAATTTTGCTTCCCTTCATTTATGTGGTGATAATTTCCTCTGGAAATACCACTTTTACGCACTGGAATTGATTGGGGACTACAGTGAGTAAGCTACAGGTGTGTATTGCTTCTGGGTAAGTAAGTACTGGACAGATAAGGAACAAGCAAACTTCTAATTCAATATGAGGGTTAGCTAATTTTTTCTGGTAGAAGTGATCACATATAGTCAAAAAGTTCTTCAACTAAATACAGAAGAAGAATAGACAAGAATGAAAATATCTACCTCGAGAAAAATCTGCATTTTGAGAAAAATGTGTATGTTTGATTTCCATTTCCAGTTCAGCTAGCCACTGAAGAAGCCAGATGGCAACATTAACACCTCATTATTAATATTGTTATTTCCTGGTACCTAGAGCCAGTCTCCATATATCATTTATAATGTATGAACACAGAAATTGCATTTACCAGAATAAATGGAACAAGGATCAAACTGCTTGGGACCTGCACTAAGAGGGAACTTCCACCTTTCCATATTAAAGACATTACCAGTCAATTCCTGTTAAGTATTGTGAGCAATTAGTGGTGTCCAAATTGAGTAATCACTTGTATCAAGGATTGGAGGCCTCATCTGATGGTTACTTTCAAGAAAATAAAAATTCAGTTTCTGTATGTTTTATCACCTCTCTGTTCTTTCTCTAATCCCCATTTCACTAATTTCACAGAAGTTATCACAGCAGCATTTGTCCACAGTTTGTAGGGAAGGCTAAATTGTGCTGCAGTGTAATGTGGATCGCATGATCCAACTTCTCCATCTTCCAGAATATAAACAAGTCAATAAGAACCATAAAGACAACTCCTATGCTTATTAGGAGGGGTACTAGAGAGGATCAGAAAAAAATAAAAGAGATAGAAGTGATCACATATAGTCAAAAAGTTCTTCAACTAAATACAGAAGAAGAATAGACAAGAATGAAAATATCTACCTCGAGAAAAATCTGCATTTTGAGAAAAATGTGTATGTTTGATTTCCATTTCCAGTTCAGCTAGCCACTGAAGAAGCCAGATGGCAACATTAACACCTCATTATTAATATTGTTAATATTATTAATATTATTAATAATACAATGGCTCTTTGTCCAGGTAGGGGCTGGTGATGAATTGTGTCCCTTAGAGCTCTGTTTTGGGGTGGGTACTCTTCAAAATCTTCATCAATGACACAGACAGTGAGGTCAAGTTTACCCTCTGCAAGTCAGCAGATGACAAAAAGCTGAGCAATTTAGTTGCCACAACAGAAGAATGGGATATCATCCAGGGCAACCTGGACAAGCTTGGGAAGTGGGTCCACAAGAACTTCTTGAAGTTCAACAATTCCAAGTGCAATGTACTGCATGTGGGTCAGGGCAATCCCAGACATGAGTACAGACTGGGAGAAGAACTCTTTAAGATCAGTCCTGCAGAGGACTTGGGGGTACTGGCAGATAAAAAGCTGGGCATTAGCCAAAAACATGCACTTGCTGCCAAGAAGGCCAACCTCATCCTGAACTGCTTCAAAAGATTCTCCTCTTCTACTGTGCCCCAGAGAGGGCCTGCAGTCCTTCCTCAGTGCAAGAAATATGTGGATCTGTTAGACTGGGTCCAGAGAAGGGTCACAAAGACAATCTGAAGACTGGAGCACCTCTGCTATGAAGACAGTCTGAGAGCACTGGAGAAGTTCAAGCTGGAGAAGAGAAGGCTATGAGGAGACCTTGTAGCAGCCTTCCAGTACCTGAAGGGGCCTACAAGTGAGCTGGAGAGCTGCTGTTTCCAAGGACATGTAGTGAGAGGACAGGGGGAATGTATTTAAACTAAGAAAGGACAGATTTGAATTAGATGTTAGGAAGACATTCTTTACTGTGAGAGTAGTGAGGCACTGAAACAGGTTTCTCAGAGAAATTGTGGCTGGCCCATCCAAGAAAGTGTTCAAGGCCAGTTTGGATGAGACCCTGAGCAACCTGATTTAGTGGATGGCATCCCTACCTGTGTCAGGGGGGTTGGAACTAGATCATTTTAAGGGCTCTTCCAACCCATGCCATTCTATAATTCTATGATTGTTCATAATTCTATGATTAGTAGTTTTTGTTGAACTATATAAGATTTCACAATATCTATTTTCACAGCTTCTCAAGGTGCGTCTGAATGGCAGCAGCACCACTGGTGAATCATTCTTTGCAGTTTTGTGTCATTGCAGCATTTCTGAGAGTGCATTCTCTTCCATCACACCATCATACACAATATTGTTCATAACAAAATTCACTGACTGGCAGTGTGTTCTCTTTATTGACACATAAGTAGGAAACAAACTCAAAAAAAAAAAGTATTCTGCCACATGGTCTGACAAGCCTGTCATTTTGATGACTAAATGCATCTTATGAAGGAAATAATTTCTGTAGCTATTGGCTTTCCTAGAGGGAAAATAAAGCTGTCCACCTTATGTCTTTTAATCAGATGTTACTTAGTGAACTTTGCTAAGCAAGCTACTCAGAGTCTGGCATTCTCTTTCTAATTAAAAATGGTATCCCCCTGAGTTTAGTGGAAGTCTTGTTAAGATTAAATTTTCAACGGTTGTCTGTTTCTGTTGCTGACTGTATTTTAGAGAGTGTCAGAACGCTTACCATCTTGGAGCAACTATTTGTAGACAGATTTACAGGGAACAGCTGCAGGTAACAATCAATCATATTTGGTTCAGTGACAGAATTTAATTAGCTGACAACAAAGTGAAATAGGCTATAAAATAAATGAATTGTTATTCATGTACAAATACATTTCCTTTTCAGGTCTTTATATAACACATAAGAGACAAGTGAAAGATCATCATATAATGATGATCCATGACAGACTCCAAAATCAGAGGTAGAGGCATCACGCCTCCCCTCTGTCTGTTGCCAGGATGCTCACTTTGCAATTAGTAATATGCAGCTTCTTTCACCACCAAAACTATTTCTGTTTCTTTATGCTCAGTGCTTTGTCTGACATACATGCTTTTTCTATTGATTTTTAATGTAAGTTGGTTACAGATATATTCATCCTTGATGAAGGCAAGGCTTGTCTCTGCATGAATGAATTGGGTCAGATATTCTCGCACTGTTGGAATAGTGACTAAAGGAAGGCAATTAAAATAACTAAATATCAATTTCCTGGCATTTTACTATGTAACTGGGCCTACACACCAATTGGGTACTTTGGCCCTTTCAAGCAATGGGAAAATTTATATTCTCTAGAAAACAGCTCTATAAGGAACAAATGGCTATGAGGGGAAAAAATTTGTATCCATCATAGGAAAGTATAAACAAAGGGCTTTACTTTTACATTTTGCCCAGAAAACATCAAGCTGAATTAGACTTCTCTTGGCGCAATAGCAAGAATTTCTTGCTATGTCAAATGGTGCAGTACTGAGTTGAACTGAGCTTTAGCAAATGGTCTTTATGTTCTTCTTTTTCACATGTTATAACAATATTTCAATCAGTTTTTGAGTTATAGAGTGTTTTGAAAGTGGACTTTCTGAATGACTGTTCACAAAGTAAATACACTCTGTAGAACAAAAAGAAATCAAACGTTACAGAAAGCATCATATGTTTCAGCAGAAAAAGTTCAGAGTCTCTGGCCCAATGAACCATTATGCTGTGACTCCCACCAAAGCTTGAAATGTATAAGAAAACATTAAGTGGTTCAGCCACATCACACTTTTGGTATTTTTTTTTTTTACGTTAACTCACTGACTAGAGGTAGCATATTTCTGTCTAGAATTCCCTTAAGAGAAATATGTGCATTGTGCAGCTCTTTCCATGTGTACAAACACATTTCCCAGATGCATTACCCTTCCTTCCTCACTTCTGTGATACAGTGCAATGGCTCTGATCCTGTAGGGAAGGTCTAGATGTGGTCAGAGTGGTTATGCTCTAGGAACGATCTTTTCCCAGCTGTATTAAAGATCAGTCAAAGGTCCAACATGGATCTTGGAGTATACACAAAGTTTTACCAGGTGAATATGCACACATGGATTTTTGTTGAAGGAAAAGATGTGTGGAAAGACTTACATATATGCATATATAGATATATAGATATGCACAATATTAAAAACATACCAGTATTCTATACTTTCTTCAAATTTGTTTGTGCTTAACTGTCCAAAATTTATCATATTCTATTTCATGCAGTAGATAGATATGACACCTGGCTATTGTCTAACTGTCTCAGCATTTCAGGTGAAGGAAAGGAGTATATTTTGTTTGCATTTATCCTATGCTGCTGTTTGAACAATTTTTATGCTCCTCAGTGGCCTCTGCAGCCTAGCATTAGAAGGAAGAGCCTTAGGTTATTTAGAGGCAGCAGGAAAATGGGCTGTTGAGAGGAGAAGGTTATGTAAAGGTGAGTTAAAAGTCACATTTTTGCATTCCTTCTGACTTGCCCCCAGTGATCTGACCAGCCACTAGCACACACTATTCAAGGAACACAGCATCTATAGAAAATGTGCTTTTGTGGAGAAGTACCGTCAGCCTGCAGCTACTTTTTCTTTCTGAAGAACATTTTTTTTAATGAAATGCTCATTAACCTGAAATGTCTTGGAGAAACTCTTCTGTAACTAATCTCTTAGCTATTGGCAGTTTACTAAAACTGAATTTTTTACATTTTTGTTTTTTTAATCAATGTTAACAGTAATAAGAATAGTTTGCAGATTTATAACCTTTTATTTAAAACTTTCTTTACTCTGAAGTAAAATGTGAAGAGGGAAATATAAATGCAGTACCTTTTTGTGTGGATTTTACCACCATCAAGTTCAGCAAGAAAGGTTGAAAGAGTGGCTAAACAAATTTTCCATCAGGTAAAGTGGTTTGGTCAAAAGAAATTTCCTGATGTTACTGGTGTTTTTCTATCACTCTTAGAACATATCTTATTTGTTTTGTGGAGTTGAAGAGCAGAAATTTTAGTCTGTCCTTAAAAGACAGTGCAGAAAATGCATCTCAGGTATTCTATTTTTGGCAGCTTGCTACCTGAGCAAAGAGCCAGGATGATTCTAATATCAAAAGATTACTGAGAATTAACTGAATTTATTTGGCCTGAAGTGTAGATATATTAGACCTGCAGTGGCAAAATCAGTTACCCTGATTGCACATGCCAATCAGGTAACTGTAGGCTTAAGTGCCATTTATATGCAAGAGCAGTTTATCCAATCTTCATAGATAATTACAGATAAAACATATATAGATGAAGTTCACAGTTGTGTCTGCTAAAAGCACATGAGTTGGTGTACTAATTCTGTTTAAACATAAGGAATTTGTCCAAAACATGCCCTGCTTTACTTCATAGGGTTTTTTATCTGTAGAATTGTAGAAGTAGATAAAATAATACAAAATGTAAAACAACACAGATCTTAATTTATGGTAAAAATGAAGACTAATACTGAAAATAGATAAAGTACTGGGGAATACTCAAAATAAGATTCAATAAAAACTTTAGAAACTTTGGAAATAAGCATTGCTCAACTTTTTTCACCATACTACAGTTTTTTTCTGTACTCTGAAAATCACAGAGAGATACATGTGAAAAAAATATACACTGGATAATCATGAAAGTATAACTACCATGAATTTAAGTCTATAATTTACCTAGCATTGGTGCATGAGTATTTCTGTGCATTAAGACTGTACTGTTTCTTAGAAGTTTTCATTAGTTGCATTAAATCTGATCCATTTCTGGGTTTAAATCTTTGAGGAATGTATGAACATAAAACTGTATACAAAGTTAAAGTGTCAGATAAGGAAAAAGTGAATTAGTATATTGATATATACTGAAAAGGGAGTACACCACTCTGGTTACAGCATCACGAGGTTCAGGCTTTCCCGATGGAAGCCATGATATTATGACCTTTGAGCATTGAACCAAATGATACAAGTTCATGACCAAAGGTCAATGTTGTCATCTCTACTTTTCTCCAGCTGAAGTGTAATTTATGAAACAAAAATTTGTGGAGCGATATTAACATATAGGAAGGGTTGTCTAGATATTGAACATTGTAATATTACCAGGCTAATTCTAAGAAAATATAAAAGCCATGAGAATAAATGGATTATACCATAGCTATATAATATTTTTTTTTCATTATAGAGATGAAAAACGTTTCAGGAGGCCATCAGAGGTGCACCAATATCTGTCTTGGGAGGCAGAATGCATTATCACTAAGTTTGGAAGAAACTGAAAACAACATATTTGTTTCTCTGTAATAGAAAAGTTCCTTGTACCCAGGTATGAGTAAAACATCTCCTCTAACTTTTTCCATCTAATTACACGGATTTAAAATGACCCTTCCTTTTAATAATGTGCTTTTTGGGGGGTTTTAATCATATATATAAAACAAATTTTCTCTCTATTATCGGGATTAAATATAATGTTCAAATTATACCAAACAGGGAGACAAGTACCTAGCTCCCTTCTTTACCAGTGGGGAAATTCTTTCACTTCAGCAGCAGCTGGATCAAGCTCGTGAACAAGTTTTTCTCTTCATTAAGGGTCCTTGGTGTTTCTGCCCTTGAAAATTTTAGTATATTCTAATTTCATATTAGAAACTGAAGAGTTCTGGAGCTTCTGGGTAGTTTGACAAAGCGTGACTTGAGGATATCCTGGCTACCACTGGGGGAGTCAGCAGAGAGCAGAGGCAGGGAGTTTCAACTGCACTGCTTGGAGGATACTGTCCCGCACAGGCAAAACTGCTGGTGTCTGGTTGAGATGTGTGAAGGCAGATACCCTTAACAGCTCTCGACCCAGCAGTCCCCAACTTCCAGAAGGTCCCTGGCATGGCAGCCTGGAAGATATAGGAGTCCAAGGTCAGGCACAGCTGTGGGATCTGACTGCCTGGTTAAGGAAGCCCAGCCCTCTTGAGGACCCTTTATCCCAGCCTGCTCACTGCCCAGGGTCAGTGCAGATGTGACTGTGTCTGTCTCTGAGTGTGTTCTCCCAGTGAATGCTGAATTTTCTTCCCCTCTGCTTTGGTTGGTTACTCTCACTGAAATTAGAGAGTAACTTGTACCTGTTTATTCCTTGAGCAACAGTGATAAAGGAATAGAATAAATAAAGTGAAGCACCTAAGGTCTCTAAAACAAGGAGAGCAGATTTTTGGAATGCTAGAATAAATGATGACAGGAAAGAAACTAAACAAATGTTCCCTAAATTACTGCCTACAGAGATTTTTATATTTTCTTCTTTTTATTGCATTCTAACCTCAGCATCTAGTAATATGTTTATTCCAAAATTCCAGTAGTCAGTGAGAGTAAGGTAACAGATTTTCTCTCTTCAATCATAATTGAGTCATAGGTTGGAAATATCACTAGAAGTTCAGCAAGGTTAGGAAGACAACAAATATCTTCCAATATGTCAGTGTTTTGAACTTTGTAAATTGGCAGATTCCCTAATAGCCTAGTTAAAAGAAACTGAAGAAACAAGTGGCTGAATTTGGGAATTAAACTGTAAGGCTAAGTCTTGCAGTTTTCTGTTTAGATGAAACAATTTGTTCATTATTTCTTAACAGCTTGTTTTCTACAGGACTGAAAATTACTGAAATTTTAGAATTATCCCTCAAACTTCTACAAAAAGCTCCCAGTATTTAATAGCTTCCAGTCTTCCTCCTACAGGAAACCCAGATAATGAGAAGCAGTTAGTAAATGAGGAATTGCATGAAATAACTTAACTGAATGTTTTAATTATTAAATTAAATCTCATTATTAAATGAAATCTCAAGTGCTGATATTTTACAAATAAATGATCTTGTATCTTACACTATGCTGAGTTAATTATATTCTAAATAATCACATTCTTTCATAAATTTCATAAAATTTTACAGTCTTTCCAAGGTCTTTAGGACTCCTCTGAGAACATAAGAGCAGCAATGTTTTTCTATTGTATAGCAAAGTATCCAGGTGTTTACACAAATACATACTATGTGCATTTAATCCATTCCAGGGAAAAACATCTTTGCAAGGTTTTGAGGATAAAAAATATATGTTTGATTGACTTAAGAGTAATCATGTATCTCCCAAAGGAGCAAACTCAGAAATATGTATTGACATCTGGATTCTTGAAAGTGAGAAGTACTTTGATGTCAGAAACTATATGACTTTTGTGAGATTTCTCATACAGTCACAGATTTCCATGGAGATTATTTCCTTTCAGTAGTCTTCAAGGACAGATATTATATATATATATAAATCATTTGAAACTGAAATTATATATATATATTTTAAAATATTTTCCTTTGCAAACATATGTATGAATGTCTGCATTAATCAAACGCATCAAAAATAAACTTACTGTAACACCATAACATTTAGAGGTAGTATTAGCAACAGCTGCTAAATTTAGACTTCATAGGAAGTAGCTGCCATTTGTCTTGCATATCTGTGACTGGACAATGGCAAGTGTAAAATTCACTTCGATATTTTCTGATATTGGCTGAACTAGCATTCACCTAGGAAAGAGTATGGAGACTTTGAGATAAATTTCTAAAACTTAACAGGTAATTATATTTAGTTTTGTATGGCATTTGAAGGAAAATAAAACATAAAACTTCTTTTTTTTTTAAATTAATCATCCATTTATATTGATTAGAAGAAGAAAGGAAAGGTTAAAAAAAAGTGGGAACTGAGAGCAGGCCTGTCTTAAGCTCACAGACACTGACCATGTTAAAAGCAGCCCCATACCACTGAGAATCCTAGCAAGAACAGAAGCAAGAAGCAAAAACAAGATGTGAACAACAACTTCATACCCGTGAGAACCTTGGAGTGGACAGAAGTAAGAAGTAAAGCAAAGTGTAGTCAAAAAGACAGAAAAACATGGAGGAATTTCACACCTGCAGTAGGGAGGCTGTTTTTCTCATAAGTTGTGTACTAGGAATAACTGACCAACAGAATTATGTAGAAAACAAGTTAGAGCCAATGGCCATATGGCATGAATGTCAGAAAATAGTATAGAAGAAACTTTGTAGCAATAAATGATCCTTCTACCTTCTTCCTGGCCTGGAGCTCTGTTTTTTGTGCGTCATGCCCATCTTGAAACATTGACAAAAAAAGCTTGATATTTAGCATACATATGAATCTTGAAAAGGAGGATCACCCTTAAAAACTTAAAATACTCTTTCTTTTCACCTAATTATAAAAAATAATGCAAACAGAATTATATAATAATCTATAATAATGGATAGACAATACCAGAGTAGCAGGCAGGGCAACTCAGTATTTGACATGACAGTTTGTAGGATGTGGAGTTATGGATTAAGCATTTAATTATTTGGCTTTCTAGGCATGAAGAGGGCTATAATGCAGTGTTTAATCTGCATATGAAATTATTCAGTAGCTGCTAATGTCACATGAAGCAGGAATGACTTTTGTCCCAGGCTGAATGAGAAGAGCAAGGTATATGACTCCAGAGGGCAGAGAAAATTAAAACAAGCTCTACCCTTTATTAAAAATCAAACACTTAACAAAATGCACTCTCTAAATAACAGGGGTGTGGAAAATATTGCATGATTGAGGCTGTTTGTTTATATTTCAAGACCACATGACAGATACAAGGAAAACAGGTTGGACACATGAGACAATTATGTAAAACTCTCTGAGACTTATTTTTTGAGGAAGTTAAAAAGGGGTCATATGTCCAGCTTTCAAAGATGACCCTGACCCTATTTCTCACAAAGAAATGACATCAAGTTGCACCAGATGAGGTTTGGATTGGTTATGTCATGCATTGGAACAGACTGCCCAGGTCAATGGTTGAGTCACCGTCCTTGGAGGGAATTCAGATACATGTAGGTATGGCAGTTAAGAACATGGTTTAGTGGTGAACTTTACAGTGTTAGGCTATTGTATAGACTTGGTGATCTTAAAGATCTCTTCCAACCTAAATGATGTTATCATTCTATGTTGCTATATGACTCATTCATATAACATTAGCCTTTAAATATAAAACTATGGCACCTAATTGATATACCCCCAAAATAACGTTGGAGTACCTATGTATTTGGAGGATCTTGATTCAGGATCCCTTAAGTACGTTATCAGAATTCTAAATGAAATCCTTAAGAACCAAACCTTTTAAATGACTGCTAAATGGTATGCACTGCCATGCATGGCTTTTAAATGGTGTTACTTAGCACAGAATCTAAATTTTACATTATCCGTATATCAAGAACAGGGTAAAAGAAGAGCAATACAGCTGGAACAGAAAGCCCAGAGAGTTTGTGGCATCTCCATTTTTGGAGATATTTAAAAGCTGTCTGGAAAGTGTCCTGGGTAACCTGGTCTAGATGATGCTGCTCAATGAAGGGACTGGAACAGATGACCTCCAGAGGTCACTTCCAACCCCAGTCATTCTGTGATTCTGAGATTCTCTAAGCAAAAAGTTGTGAAGAGACAAGAATAGGAAACACCAATGGCAGGATTTTTGAGCACTGCTGATGTGTGGGAGATATATGTTTGTGTGCCCTTTGTTTGGATATCCAGTTCCAAGACTGTGTGACTTGTGAGTAACTAGCTTCTGTCAGGTGCGGTAGGTGTGCCATGGGATAGAGTGCACTAGGAGGACTAGGGAAAAATGTCTTAATTTTGTGTCAGTCAGCATCCTGCCTGTCCGGCAAGGAACAGTCTATTTACTCTTTATCTATCTGCTATATACAGTTTTACATTAAATTTTGTCCAATAAAATAATAACAGTTTAGAAGAAGGCTATGAAAGGTCATTCTCTTATGGGTGAGCATGACATTTGTGGACAACACAGCAAAGAATGGTCCAGGATAATGTTACTTTAGACCTTAATACTTGCTCTAACAGTTGGCTGCTGCTTTGAAAGGCAGTAGTGGCATATGATTGCTGTGAAAAATCAGATTTTACCTTGGTTTGACATCACATTTAATTAGAACTTTTGCTGAATATTTTGGCTTATTTTTTCTGTAAAAAAAAATAGACATCATAGAGTATAAGAAAGGAATTCTTGACTTTTCTTTTTTCTTCTTCATAAGATATTGATAGTGAGTGTAGTAGCTTAGGTGAAAATAATACAAATAATTAAAGAAAGATCTTAATAAATTCCAGAAACAATTTAAAAAACAAACAATGAAAAATGGGCCATGGAGGAAAAATTTTATTGTTTGTAACTCTTTGAAGAAAAATTAAAAATACTATATTTAGTATTTTTGACAGTTTAAGATGTTCATAGGTTCTTTATAAACAGCTACATATATTTCTTCATAATCAGTTTCAGTCATTCATATATGTATTTCTTCTTTAATACAAGAGATAATGTCACTGTTTAATGTACTTTTTTTACATATTTAGTTCACTAATCACATCTAATCTGTGCACCTTGGCTTATGCTTCTTGCTTTCTTTTCTTCTTTTTCTAACAAATGAACAAAGAAATATCCTCTGTCTTCATCTAACCTGTATGCATTTGGCAGTGTGTGATAGTTTCATGCAAGTATCAGTCTGCTGACTTATCTTAAAAACTAGACAAGCTATGATTTTCCTCCACCCAAAAGGCCATAAATAAAAGCAAGCAAACTGAAGAATATCTAGATGCCACTTGATTCCCTGCTCCTTTTCAGTATTGAAGTATGTTTGGTTTCCAGTCACCAGGCAAGGGGAGATTTTCTATGTATTGAGAACTAAAATATTGAGAATGTTTTTTGGCAGTTGTGCATTTCTTAGTCAGTATCACTCTCCTGCCCTTCTGATAAGCCTCAGGGCAGGAGTATATCTGTCTCCTGTTCCCTTGCTATCTCTACATATTCCTTGGCAGCTTGTGATCACCTAACTGTGAAGTAATATTGTACCAATGTAGGCCTCTCTCAGATACATGTTCAACAAATTGTTCTCAACTGGAAAAGCTTTTGGCAATCAGTATATAATAGTGCATCATAGATTACAACATTTCCATTTAATATCACTTTAAGCTATTGCTTCAGCTGTTTCTTTGTATTTATTCTGAGGCCTGTTCTCAAGAATTTCTTATTGCAGCTATTCTGTCATGTTTCTTATGGTAATTGAACATGATATATGTGTTTTAGCCCACAAAATACATTGCATAAAGCTGTTTGATACATCTTAAGAAAAAAAAAAGCTGTCCTATACATTTTAAGAGAATAAAAAAACCTTTAAATAGTTCTTGTGCAAGCAGTTCCTTCTTTAAAGTTGAGGGCTAGGTATTTTAAAGCAGATCAATTAAAAAAAATAAGCTATTGTTTTAGTATACTGCAGAAGACTGTTTGCCTCATGTTGTCATGCAGACAAAAGGTAGGTCTTACTCCTTTACAGAGATAATATATGCAAAATAATTATTCAGCTAAATTCTCCCATAATATAGTAACTTATCTGAAAAAAGTAAACAGGGATGTTAATTTTTATTTTCATTTAATTGCTTTGTTTTTAATAGTATCATATACTTTTTTTTAAAGTAGGAGTTTGGAAAGGGTAGCAAAGAAGGTGTACAAGGATGGAGATAAAGGCAGAAATTAAAATTTCCAGGAGAGATCTGTGTGCTCAGGAAATGGACTTACATTAATGTCATGCTTTTCAGTATATTATGAATTAATGTATCAATCTTTATTCTACTGTTTATATATGCCAAAATAAGTTGCTGTTTTTCTGCATGCTAACTGAAAAGGATTAATTTTATACAGTCAACAAAAACCAAGAAGCACTACTTCCTGTATTAAAACCTATATTGTATATTTAATTATCAAAAGAAAAACCATGAAGCAGATCATTTAAATGATCTTCAGATAAAAGATTTTTTTTCATTTTTATGTATAGAATATTTTTTTAATATTGTTTACTTATTTTTAAGACATTTCTGCTGTTTCCAAGTTATGCATTCCATGTTTTACCTTTCTTCATTGAAATGTAGAAAAAAAATTGTTTACAATAATCAAGTCTATGTCTACACATGCAAGGTATGTATTTTAGTTATTATTTACACACTTATTTTTATGTAGTTAATTGCCTAAATTCCACTGTTAAGTATGGATGGAGATCAAAGGTTTAATGTTGAGCTAAGACAGAGAGCTTCATTTGACTGGGTTCTCATTTTAATGAATATCTTCAAAAGACTCTCTGTGGCAGTACGAAATGCAAAATAAATAGTAGACAAAACCAATTAGAGAAAATAATCTAATTAGCTAAAATAATATCAAGTCTTGTCTTCGTTGTGTTACCAAAAGAAAAATTCTAATGTGTAGCCTATTGAGCATCTCTGGAACAAGCATAGATTTTATTCCATGTTAATTGCAAGTTTTAAAGTTGGAGTATGTTATAATGAATTCTGAGAAGACAGTACAGCATCTACTTTCAAAGCATTTAATGCATTTTCTTACAATTATATGTTGAGTTTTGAAATCTGATATATTAAAGCAGTTCTGGTGACGTTTTTCCAGTGATCCACCCACTGTTTTTAAAACAACAATTATCAGAAAACATCTGTAAATGAGATGTTTAATTTGAGATATGTTGATTTATTGAGTCATGAAAAACTCATGAACAGTATAATTATAGCACTCTACAGAGCCATGCAAAGAAAAATTCTGCATACTTGAGTGTCCCCTTTGCCTCATATGCTCTATTATAGAGTTTTGGGTAAAACGTTGGAATTTAAAAGACAGAGAAGTTCTCATCATCAAGTTGGCTGGAGCTTCAACTCAGATATTTTAAGTTTTCTGAAAATGTTCAGATCAGTAGCCTTTACAGAAAAGAGGCCTATGTCTTCTAATAAATGTTGTGTGTTTATTAGAGACATCTCTGACTTTAGTTTCTACAGTTTTTGATTCAGTGAGTGTCAGAGCACTCTGTAAATGCTAAGATCAGCCTCTTTCTGAGTCATTGGTCATATTAGTGCCTATACATGCATCTAGTGCCTATACATGCATTTAAATCCTGACTAGCTCCATTCAGTGGATTGTAAGGACTTAAAGAGCCCATTTGCCTTTCTCAAACACTGTCATGGCCACAGAAAGAAGCTGCCATAAGATAAGCCACCACAGCAGGAACTTGAGATAAGCACAGAAGGGAAGAATTTGTCATAGCTTGTATTAAGCTTTCTAGTTCTGCCTCAGAAGGCTTTAGATTTTTAACGATTTGGCTAAATTTTTCAGAAATATTAATGAGTGAATTTAATAGTCTTAGCAAAACAAAAGAAAATGTTACATGGAAAATGGTTGAGTCCCCCTTCCTAGACCAGAAAGAAGGACAGTCACACACCAAAAATGGGACATTGACAGAATACAAGGAAGCCTTTTACTAGCACCCATGCAACTCTGAGTGGAACCACTTGTGGAACCAAACATGTTATTGATCATTAGACATCATATCTCAAAGTGCAATTTCTCCCTGTGTGATGGTACCATGGTGGGATTCTCCTGTCAGGAGAGGATTTTTTCAAAGTAAATCAGAGACCTGTATTCCCATTTGAACATACCTTGTACTACTACATTTCCTAACATCTGTCCTAACAGCTTTTAACTTTACCTCAGTTTGTAACTTTGTTAACATTAAGGGATGTGATTTTAGCTATTCAGATCCTGGTTTATCCCATCAATCTACATATCAATGTTACAATCTAATCATACCCTGTAGTTATTCTTCTGATTCTTACTATTTCTTTTTTTTTCATAACTGCATTGTATTGGTCAATGAGTTGCTTTATCTGTCCTGATTTGTCTTTCTTTCCTTTTTTCTCTCTTTTCTCCCACTATCCACTACACACCAACCCTGGTGGCCAAACTGTGAACTGATGAAAAGTCTCTGGAAGACAGTGTTTGTGCCATAGGATGGTGTAAGAATTTAAAGAGCACAGTTGCTTGTCTCAGTATCGAGGGCACAGAAGGAACTTGCCATAAGATGAGCCACCACAGCAGGCCTGAGGTAAACATAGACGGGAAAAATTTTCAACAGGAAGGTGCTAATTCCCAGCCTGGAGGCAAGACCTGGTTAGCATATCCTGATTAATATATCTAGACAAAAATTCCCACTGTGTCAAACTGTAGGGAAGGAAGCAACTGCTCATACATTTATTGCCCCAAGTTATGGGACAAATGACATCTGTGACCATCAGTGACCACCAAAGCACCCCCAGACTAATTCCTGGGGCCTTCCACCAGAGATCTGCACATGATCCATGGTGCTAAAGCTCCCCCCACCCCTCCCCTGGGGGAGATACCTCGGTTTTCTCAGCTGAACCTGGAAGTATATTAACCCATTGAACTTTTTGTTTCATGGGGCTTCCCCCACGGCCAATAGATCAAAACAGTGACCCATGGACATGTAAATTTGTCATTGCTGTATCCATGGATAGTGATATCTTTCCTCTCCACTGTCTATCCTTATCTTTTATTTCTCTTTCTTTTCCTTATAGATTTTCTTAAATTATATTTTCATACTTCTACACTGCCATTTTATGTAATAACCAAAACAGATATATATCTCCTTTCCATTGCAACCAAATTGTTCTAAAATATACATGTGTGTGTATATATGTACATACACACACACAGATTTTTGCAGTGTTGTTTCACTCTAATCTTCCCCAAGGGATATATTAACAAGAAGCTCAATTGCCCTACCCCAGTGGATACATTCCAGTTTTCAACTGAAATCAGCAGACGAGGACTCAGCTCCAGGTGGAATGAAATCCTAAGCATTGACTTGAATCCAAAGCAGTGATATTCAGAATAAACACTGATCAAGTACTGGATAAAAGGAAGTCACCATTACCATCTCCTCTGAAAGATACTTTTATTGTTCATCAGGGACATAAAGTCATATAAGTAGATTCCTGGAAGTGAGAAAAGCATAGGAACATCTGATTTAAGAAGATATCTTATCAGCAGAAAATGTCACACTAGGGCCAAGTAAGAGGGAGTAGAGAGAGCACTGTATGCTTAATTGGTTGAACTTTGTAGCTATCCTTTTTTGAGACATCTAAAAGACCCAATCGCCTTCTGGTGAAATAACTCAGACTTCAGACCACAGATGGTTACTGAAATAAAGTTAATGATATCCAGCTCTCTAGTGGAGATTTTGAGGTAGTTTCATAACCACATTTAATGGAGCAGAAAGTAAAACACAAAGTCATGGGATGTTATGGACACACATGATCTGGAAAATTTGTGATGAAGTTGCTAGTTTTTGCAATGATTTAATAATACAGATGAAAGGAAAAATATTGGGCAGTCTCATTTCAGAACTTCAACTATAGACATGAATAATTTTCTAATATCAAACATTTACAGCACAGAATAAAAGTAGGAGGTATTTCTTTTAGGCAGATTGTCATGGTTTGGGAATGGTATTCTCCAATTTAGGACTCCTACTAAAATCATTTGTCACTCCCCTTTCCCCCTTTTATGGAGGCACAAAAGGCAAAGATCATGGATAAAGAACAATTGACTGGAAACTGCAGTGAGAGAAGAAAACTAAGAGTAACAGCAACAACATTCATAACAAAAGTTATAAAAAACAATTCACACGGAAAAATAAACCAAACAACAAACAACACCGGATGGGTCCCTCCACCATGTTTTCTCTACTGGACAGAGCCCCTTGTCCCCAAAAGAACTTCCCTTTCCCCCACTCCCCAAGCCATGATGTGAGGTGGTATAGAATAACCTTTGACTCCTAATCATGACGGAATCCAACCCCTCCTGACTTCTGCAAAAAATTAGCACTGTCCTGGCTGGAACCAGGACATTTCTCTAAGTTTTAAGAATGGTCTTCCTGGAAAATCTAAATTATTAGATTTTATTATTACACAATCCCTATTAATCATAGATTTATTAAAAAAATAAGACTAGATGCTGGTTTTAGAAAGCTTCATTACCATATAGAAAGTTACCAGCATGGTCTCTGATAAGAGTGTTTTCCCTTTAACATTTATTTCTGTGGTAAACATTTTTTTCTATATTCTGAAAGATAAAGAAAATTGTTATTCTGACATTTTTTAAAAGTAAAAAGACAACATTGAAATCATCAGAGAGTTAGTGCTACTGAATCTGCTTATTTTCAAGTCAGAGCTACACCTATTGGTCCTGCTAAATGGATTCATAAATCTATTTCCTCTAACTGTAAAGATTATTTCACAGAGTAACATTCTGCAGCTGCTGTCTGATATTCATTTTTATATTGCTATAGTCCATCAGCACCTTATATTACTATGCTACTATTATTTTTTTCTGTAATAATTCAAAATGACATAATGGAAAAAGTAATTATAGGCATGAGAGCTATTTTATTCTACTTTTTCTAGTACAGACACCTTCCCCTGTGTGCACAACTGTAGTAATTAGTTCTGGTTTGTTTTCTCCCTCATCTGGGAGTTAGCAGGAATTTGGCCATAACTAATAAGTGCATGATTAGTTTAGAACCTTTTAAACCATACACTCCTTTCTACTGACAATCCTAATAATATTTCTAGCGGCTCCACTGGGATTCTGAGAGTTGTAATCATGTTAATATGATCACAAATTACATTCTAGTAATCCGGCATTTATTAAAGAGGATTCCCATTAGAAGAATAAATGCAGCTACTCTTATACTTGGCAGATTTCAAGAAAAAGTAACTTGCTTGAAGTCTCCAACTCTTTCCAGTGGCTCACAAGCATTTTCACAAAAATGTGAGATTCATTCAATACGGCCAACACATACTGAAGTAAAATGTAATTCCTGTTTCCATGATCATATATAACACTTACTGGTAAAGATTTAGGGATTTGATGAGGTTATTCTCAGATCTCCTTTAAGTCAGAAGGAAAGGTTTCATGTACCATTGCTGCCATATGTCAGCATTCAGGCTATGTAGCTTAGACCAGGAACCTCCATGCTCTTAGACGTAGAAAAATACAATGAACTAATATCCTTGCACTAACAGGAATGTAGAATGGAAGCATGAATACTGGTCACTTTACAGACTTGACATGAAGAAAAAAGAAGCTTAGTGACTTTCACACCATCAAGCAATAAAACTAGAGCAGGAATAGAAGATCACTTAGCCACAAAATCATTTAATGTGTTTTCTGAGAGCAAAACCAATTTTAACACAAGGTATATTTTTAGCTACTCCTATTGTGCAAATATAATAATACCACTTAGGTATTATCATTAGCTTAAGTACTAGTAACTTGTGTTATATAGCTCATATCAGCTGGGCAATTTATGACTTTGATTAACCAATAAATCAAAAAATATTTTAAATTTTTTTTTTTTTTTAATCTGGATTGAATTTTATTATTAAAATTAGGTGCAGTGAGTACTACCATGTGAACAGGCCTGGTCAGGGTGGATTTTTGAAAAGCAGGTGAAGGGTCTAGAGCACAGGTCTTATGACGAGCAGATGAGGGGACTGGAGTTGTTTAGCCTGGAAAAAAGGATGACCAGGGGAGACTTCATTGATCCCTACAACCACCTAAAAGGAGATTATAATGAGTGCTGAGTTAGTCTCCTATCCCAAGTAACAAGTGACAGAATGAGAGGAAATAATCTCAAGTTGCAGACAAGGTTTAGATGGATATAAGGGAACATTTCTCCACCAAAATTGTTGTCAAGCATTGAAACAGGATGCCCATGGAAGTGATTGAACCACCCTTCCTGGATTTAAAAGACATGTAGATCTAGCACTTAGAAAAATGGTTCAGTGGTGGACTTGTTAGCTTTGCAGTTGGACTTGACAGTCTTAGAGGTCTTTTCCAATCTATATGAAAATGACTCTTCATGAAAATGAAATTATTTTACCAAACAAAATGTTGAATAATTTGTAAAGTATTAGTAATATTTTACAGAAAATATTTTTAGCCTAAATGTAGAAATGTTTTGAAATTATCTTGATTGGATGTGCAAAGTAATACTGAATTCCTTTTGTTCTACCTTAGTGCATTGCTATTACACTACACACTGCACTTAATGAGCTATTTGATCAGTCTTATATTGAAGAGGCCAATATCATCATAATTGGTTTCTCATGTTAATATGTCTCTTTTGGCATATGATCTAAGAAAGCTTGACTTCAATTGTAGAATATATTGCTTTTTTGTTCTAGGAATCCTTTCAACCGTTTCTTCTATTTTTCTTTTAATTCCTCCAGCCCTGTGGAAGAGCAAATAATCCAAAATGTGACAGCCCAGGGGGTCATGTTCCATGAGCTAGGCTGGCTTGGCAACTAGTGAAAAGGAGATGTGTCCTCCAGAGCTCAAGAAGAGCCAAGACATTCCTGAGCCCTGCCCTGGCAGATGCTTTTACCAGGGGAGAGCACTGTGCCTTTAGATAATAGGGTACTGAGGAATCATTCTGATTAAAATTAAATAACCTTCTCTTTCTCTTTCCTCATAATTGATCCAATTACTGGGTTTAGAGTGTTGAAAAGAACTCTCAATATTTAAGCAGACATAAACTAATTCTTAGGAAAATGTGCTTATCTGGTAAGGACTTGTACTGCCTCATCAGTTCAGGATGTTGGTATCAGCTCTTCTTCAACTATTGCACCACAAAAGGAAAGAAAATCATGTAATTATTCCATTTTAAAAAAGTTTAAAGACTGCTGAAATTCATCACCTTATTACCATATCTTCTGTGACAGTGGAAGAATAACAACATGAGAGATATGAAACCAGCTTTTTTTTCCTTAGGAAGGATGAGCTAGGTCAGTGCCACAAAACAGCAAATTACTTGTCCCAGTAATGATTTTTTTTTCCCAGTAATGATTTTTCCCCCAGTAGTTAGAGAACTACTCAAATACCCATATAAGACGAATTCCCCTAATCATTCCCAAGAAGAAACTCCCAGCAAAGCAGGAAAGGAAATCATGCTAATGCACAGAACAATTAACAGGAGGAAACAATTTTTGTCATCAACTCCCTGTCGTGTTTATTTATTCACAAAGTATTCCTGCTGCCTCAAATTAGGGGGAAAAAATAATTTCATCGTTTTTGTAACTTTGATCACCAGGAGAAATGGACTTGATGGTAAGCAGTGACGTGGTGAGATTTCCCTGCTAGTTATTTTTCAACTAACTGTGAAGTTCTTAGATGAGAGAATATTATGTACTATTCCAGCACAGGGTTGTGCCTAACTGATAAAATTGAGTCACATTTATCCCGTTAGACAATGATTTAGCTTTAGGCTTTGCCACTTCTCTGAGAGTGGATTTTCATCTACCTGTCAAAATACTTGCAATTTAGCTGCAGGTCTGGTTTCCAATCTTCAGCAATATTTCCAGATTTCACAGATCTATCTGATACATATAAACTGTAAGATGACGCTGAGTCATCTGCAAGGCTATTTAATACACATTTCCTCCAGAACCTCTCATAAACAGATGTGTGTTAAATTGCTCAGTATGAATATTGTCTGTCCATTGCACATGAAGATCTCAGGAAATTAGATACAAAATACAGATGAACAAAATCAATGTTTCTGAATGGACACTAGTTGGTTGTTTTTTTTAGAGGAATTCTTGAAAAGCCTTGTTTGTTTCAAGTAATCATAGTAAAGGTGCTGCAAAATATCATTCATAAATATTAATTTCTTACCATTTCCCCTGAAGGTATTTTTGCTTTGCTTCCTTCACATTTTCCAGTCTTCAGTGATGCCTTTAGAATTACTGAGGCATTATACCATGGTATAGGTACCCACTCTGCAACAGAAATTTAAATAGTGCTGCTATCATTAACTTGCTTAAAATTAGAAATTTGTGAAAGGAGAAAATATCAATGAAAATATTTTTTTCACGCAATACTGAGGATTCTAAAATACTCCAAACGTGAGGAACTGTTCACTGCTGTGACCTCATTTCAGAGCATCTAACCTCCAAACTCCTTTCAGAAACTTTTGTCCTGAGTAGTTCCTTCTTGCCCAGTTCCTCTTCCCTGTAGTTTTACAAACTGTTGGAAAACAATGGACAATAAAAGAACTATATATGTATATATGTATTTATTTTGGACATAGGCTAATAACTGCTTTTAGACAGAAGAAAACCCCTCATGTCCACTGCGTAAAATATTTAGATCTGTTTATTTTAAATGAAGGTGGAAAACCTCTGATCTGAGAATCCTAAAAACACCTCAAAACTTGCCCATAAACAAAGAAACAGACAGAAAAAAACTACAACCCATTGACAAAATCCTTTCAGGGTCAATTATTTCAGCTGAAAACAGAATGAAAAAGTGACACTTTGGTTTTATTTGCACTTTTATGTCAATCCATTAGATGTAAAAGGATGGTATAAAAAATCTAATTCTGAACATCTGATTCTGAAATAAAATTTTCATTAAATAATCATTTGCTTCATGTCTACTAGCTTCACTTGCTCATTTTGCCCCAATAAATGTCAGGTTTTTTGGTCCAGATATATAGACAAGAAATATATACCTAACACATTCTAAAGAGCTGTAGCAACCATGAGCTTTCTGATCCTTCTTTGTACATCAGTACATTAAAGAAACACTTCAAAAAATTAAATTAATCTAACCAAAAAACTGAAACTCCTAAACACTAAAATGCTAGGATCTTTCTCTTTCACAGGGAATGATTTGTGGTCTGCATACATCATTTGTAGTTTCTGAGATTTTCATTGTACATTTCTTTCTCAAGTGGCTACAAAGGAGAGACAGACAGAATGCACAAAGCTACTCTCCCTGTAGCTGCAGGTTAGCTTCAGCTTAATTTCCTTTGTTTACAATGTTTTTCAGAGCAGTATGTTTTTCTAATGAATGGCAGTGCCAGCAAAAACAGTGAAATTATTTCCAGCATTTTGCCAAGGTATGTCAAAGACGGTTTGTAAGATCTCTCCCCTATATTTTAAATATGGGACACTTTGGGGTGAATTGCATATTTTGATAGATGATGCAGAATGTTTATGGCAGTGACAGATTTGTATCTGTTGTGAGAAGCTGAGATAATGCTGTGCACTAGACTAAGGTAAAAAAATTGCATTGCACACGTGTCATCTGATTGATATTCAAGCCTTCATGAAGCAATGAAGACACCCCTAAATCTTGTATCCTAAGGTTTTAAAATGAATCTAATCATATCTAGTTTTCAGAAAGATAGAAAATTTTTAGAGAAGACAATAATTCAGTCTTTGCATTTGTCACTTTATTTGAAAAGAAAATACACAAAAGCACAGTTCAATATTTCTCTTCAATCTAATTAAATCTGGTGAAAGACACATATCTCTGTGACATCTTATTGTCAGATACCAAGGCACTTTTTTTTTCTCATTCAGTAAAATCACAATGTCAAAATACAACTTTTTTCTGGGTAATTGGACCCATCAAGGTGAAATGCCTGAAATTTTACATGTATAAGCAGAATGTTAGCAAACTCATGAATGTGTAGATGGAAGTCAAGCCATCCACATTATCAAAAATGGATTTATTTAAATGATCAATGATATTCTCAGGAAGAGCTGAGCATATTGTAGCAGCGTGTCTCTGCACTCTTCCCCCCCACCCCCATGTGGCTTGCTGTCCAGAGGTTTCTCCTTTGTTCTCCTTAGCTCTGTATGTTATTGGTTCTTTCGAATTATGTACCCTTTCCTATCAGAAGTCTATTGGTGTGTACCTTTTTCCTTCTTCCCTCAGGCCTTCCCTGGTTGGCTCTCCGGAGCTAACTCCTCCCTTTTTCCCTTCCCTTATAATTCCCTGCCACCATGTGCTCGGGGTTGCAGTCTCTGGGCTTTCAGCCCCCCCGCCTGTCCCCGGTTTCCCGTCCCCCTTCGCCTTCCTTGGACCCTCACCCGAAGATCCCAATAAATTCTCTGGAAGACCACAGACTGCGTCCATACATTTCTTCGTTCCACCTCGTTTACCGCTGAGCTTCTGTCCCCCGAGCTCCATTCCGCTCCCGCGTGCTCCCCCGCTCCAGCGCAGCCCGGTGCGCGCATCACGGCGCAGCTGAATGCCTTTCTGCGTGGCGTTGAGGCTTTCGGCTGCTTTTCAGGGATGCAATGCCACAGCATATTATTTAATTAAGTAAGCAAAATTGTGGAACACCGAGATCACCTGATAATGAGATAAAACAAGGCTAGCTATAAAATCTAATTCTTCTAACACTGTATGATTCGTAAATGACAAAGTAAATATTTAATTCTCCCTTATGGCAATGAAAATATATTGAACAAATAGTCTCCATCCATTACTAATCAAAACTCTAGCTTGTACAGATGCTGGTTGATGTCATTGATTGAACACAGAAGACACAAACACCAACACTCATTGCACTGACTTTAATTAAACTGAAACCTTAGAATTAATGCCTCAGGATTCTGGTGCAGAGTTCTGACGTGAAAAAGTTTCACAGATGACAAGCTTGTTTCACCTCTAAATATAAATGCTAACAATTAATTGCTATGACAACCGCCTCTGTGAGTATTGTTTTCTGTGATGATAAACACAAATGCTTGATGAATTATGTATCAAATATATCTTAAAGACTGCTCTGGACCTGTTCTTATGGATGACATTGCAACACTTACAGCTTGGTGATATGTACGTGAGGGAGGAAACTACATGGCTGAAGAACTGATAGGGAAATCACATGAATGAAATCTTCAAGCTTCTCATGTGAGCATTTCCCACCTGTAAAAACACACAAAAACATTTGCTTCAGCCATGCTTAATCTCTAGGTTAGAGAGATATAGCAGAACTGTACTTGAATAAGCTTCAGTACAAGCCCATTCAGTATCATTAACTGTAGCTGGGATAATGCTAATACCATGAAGCAGAGCAGATGTTTAGCATGATACAGTTCTATATATTGCTTTGTCAATAAATTCATTAATCTGGAACGCTATTTTAGATGTCATTTATGTCAGGATTTGAATTACATTGGCCCACTGTGGAAGCCACATACACGGAAAAGATTAATCTATTTCAACAACAACCTGTCAGTTATGCAAGTGGGTACTGCTTTCAGATTTCTAAGCATCTTAATACGTGTGCATAATTTAGGTCTTAGAGCAGTATCAAAGATGGAAAAACATGATTAAGGAAGATTAATATAAAAGTTCCCCTGGAATACCTGATTTTTCCCAAATTCTCCTTGAATGCCCTTTAGGCAGGAGGATGGTTTAACCAAGTACAAATCTTTCTTGACCAACTGGGAGGGCTTCTGAGACAGTGACTGTATCACTGGAAATGTGAAGAGCTACAAATATCATCTATCTGGACCTCTGAAAAGGTCTTTGCTGCTCCTCACAGGATCCTTTACTCTCAGTTGGAAAGAGATATATCCGTTGGAAGGACTGGTTCAATGTGCAGATGGACATCAGTGACAAGTGGTCCAACTGGGACCAAGATTGTTCATCAGTGATATAGACAGTGACTTCAAATCCCCCCGCAGCATGTTTGCAGACAATGCTAAGCTGACTGGTGCAGGTGACAAACCTGAAGGACTGGGACATCCAGAGGGCCCATGTAAACCTCATGAAGTTCAACAAGGCCAAGTGCAAGGTTTTGAACTTGTGTTGGGGCAACCTCTGGTATCAATACAGGCTGGAGGATAAAGGAATTTATCGGTTCAAGGAAATATCTTGAATTTGTGCCTGTGGAGGTTTAGACTGGATATAGAGAAATATGTCTTCATGGACAGGGTTATCAGGCATTGGAACAGGCTGCTTAGGGCAGTAGTTGTGTCACCAGCCCTGGAAGCGTGTAGTTAAGGACACCATTTAGTGATGGATTTGGCAGTGCTTGTTTTGTGGTTAGACTCAATGATCTTAAAGGTCTTTTCTAACCTAAATTATTCTATGATTCTACTGCCAGTAACCAGGCATCTTTCTCTTAGGTCCATTAACTTTCAAATTTAGAAAAATGGATTCTCTCTTTTGTATGGGTAGTACTTGGAAAAAATTTTTTTCCATTACCATATTATCTTACTTTAGTGTATTTGCTAGTACTTGCCCTCTGCCATATTGCCTTTCCTAGTCTGGAAACAATTTGAAGCACAATGTATACTCATTACTTAATTATTAGTAAGAAACTGGAAGATAGTATTTTTTTCTCCAAAATCTTCTTGATTTTGGTTGCTGGAGAGTAACATTCTAACTTTTCTAGTGAAATTCTCTTCGTTAAATATGTCCTCAGGGCCAGATCAAAACAGCAATCTGCAAACAGCTGCAATATAAAATCAAAAGCCTATCTCCAGCTCTTTCTGTTAAAATGTTTTCATACATCTCTCAATGGCCTATTTTCCTCATTTTCAGTGCTGTCTTCACACTTATCCGACACCTTGGTTCTGTTTTAATATTGCTAGTTTGTGAAAAAGTGTGTATGGTGTTGCAGCCCAAGCAGCTGAGATAGAGCTCAGTGCCCTTGAGAATGTGGAGGATTGGGATGAAATGGGAGAAGTGCCAGAAGAAAGTGAAGAAGAAATGGATTATCCCAGTAACCTCCCAGAAAAGTATTACAGATAGTATGGACATCGGATTCAGACACCGATGATGACACGTTCCAGCATTTGCTGCCAACAGACCCTGACCAAGGACATGCAACATCTGTATTCTGGTCTGAAAACCTGGCAAAATCTCGTCCTTTGCTGACAGCATCCTTAACACTAAATGAAAAGACAATTACTCTTACTAAACTGGTGGACTCTGGAGCAGACATCACCATCATTACACGCTGAGATTGGCCTTCCCAATGGCCTCTCACTGATTCCACCACACCCATTATGGGAGTGGGAAGAAATGCACAGGCACGTCGAAGTGCCCAAACAGTTGTTTGTGTAAATGTAGAAGGAGCAAAAGGCACTGTCCGTCCCTTTGTGGCGGACCTCTCATACAGTCTGTGGGGGAGAGATTTGCTCTGCCAATGGGGAGCAAAAATTATCATTCCATCTCCTAAAGAGCAGGTTTTTTCCACCGGGGCTGTGGTGGAGGGCGCTATCCCACGTCTTAATTGGCTGAAAGAAGAACCTGTGTGGATTGATCCATGGCCCCTGCCCCTTGAAAAATTGAAAGCCCTCAAAACCCTAGTGGCAGAGCAACTTGCAAAAGGACAAATTGTTCCTTCAACAAGCCCGTGGAACTCTCCAATCTTTGTTATCAGAAAACCTGGTAAGGACGAATAGAGACTTCTCCATGACCTTCGAGAAATTAACAAGGCCATGGAGGACATGGGATCTCTCCAACCCGGATTACCATCTCCGGCCCTTTTACCCTCAGACTGGAAATTAGCTGTCCTTGATCTGAAAGATGCTTTCTTTAGCATTCCACTCCACCCTGCAGATCAAGCCAAATTTGCATTTTCAGTGCCTTCTCTGAACAACTCAAAACCACTCCAAAGGTTTCAGTGGACTGTTCTCCCTCAGGGGATGAAAAACTCACCTGCAATTTGTCAGCAATATATTGCACGAGTTCTCGCCCCTGTGAGACGACAGTTTCCTGAAGTCCGCATTCTGCATTACATGGATAACATTCTGGTGTGTGCTCCAACAAGCCCAGAAGTTGAAAAAGTGCTCACAATCGTTTCACATGTTTTCACAAAAGCAGGTTTTGATATAAGACCAGACAAAATCCAAAAAACAACACCAGTGAAATACCTGGGTTGTACCATTTATGATCGTACCATCCGTCCTCAATGTTTGAAAATTGGAAACCTTCCACGCACATTGCGTGATTTACATCAACTGTGTGGCTCCGTGAATTGGGTAAGGCCTCTCCTGGGTATCACAACCGAGGAAATGGCCCCCCTTTTCAACTGTTTAATCGGAGGGGGGGAGCTAGACTCCCCAAGAGAATTAACACCAGAAGCTGTGGATGCACTGGGAAAGGTGGAAAAGGCCATATCGGAAAGGCAAGCCCACCGATATGACCCAGACCTACCTTTTGAGCTTGTGGTCCTGGGGGAAGGCCGGTACATCCACGGGTTAATTTACCAGTGGAGTGTAGACCGTCCTGATCCACTGCTTATCATCAAGTGGATCTTCCTCCCCCACCAGTTGGCGAAAACGTTAACTACCCGAGATGAATTTGTATCCAAAGTGATCAAAAAGGGTAGGTTAAGGCTCCGTGCCTTAGCAGGTCAAGACTTTGTTTTCATACGTGTGCCTTACAAAGCTGAACAATTGGATTTTGAAATGCAATTCAATGAACCTCTGCAAATGGCTCTCGAAGGGTTCTCTGGCCAAATAACATCAAGCCATCAAAAACACAAACTTCTAAGTACAGCATTTAATTGGTTTGAAAAACCAAAACTGTCACAAAAACCAATTCCCAACGCCTTGACTGTATTTACTGATGGCTCAGGCACTTCCAAAAAGTCTGTTATGACTTGGAGGAACCCCGCCACAGGACAGTGGGAGTCCGATGTGCAAGTAATCGAGGGGTCCCCACAAGTTGCCGAGCTTGCTGCAGTGGTGAGATTGTTTGAAAAATTTAAAGAACCTGTCAATGTTGTCACAGACTCTGCCTATGTGGCAGGAGTGACATTGAGAGCCGAAAATTCGGTCCTAAAACAAATTGACAATCCGAAAATCTTTTCTTTACTCCTGAGGCTTGTAACAGCCTTGTCCCACCGGGAGCATCCCTATTTTGTGATGCATGTAAGGTCACACTCCGACCTGCCAGGACCCATCGCCGATGGAAACAGTAGGGCTGATCAATTAGCAGCTTCTGCCCTGAAACCGAATACGCCAGACCACTTCAGCCAGGCAAAGTTGAGCCATCAATTTTTCCATCAAAATGCTCACGCCTTGGCCAGGCTATTCGGAATCTCTCGAGAACAAGCAAGAGCAATAACTAGGGCATGCCCTAACTGTTCCACCGACGATCTGCCCACTTACCCTATGGGTGTTAACCCTCGAGGAACTGAGAGTTGTCAAGTGTGGCAAACCGACATCACACATGTTTCCGAATTTGGACGACTGAAATACGTCCATGTGTCAATGGACACATTTTCAGGAGCAATGTTTGCATCAGCCCACTCTGGGGAGAAAACAACAGACTGTATCAGGCATCTCACCCAAGCATTCGCCACACTGGGCATCCCGGGGCAAATCAAAACTGACAATGGCCCTGCATACTCATCCAAACGATTCAATCAATTCCTCGAAGAATGGGGGATCAGCCATGTCACCGGCATCCCTCACTCGCCGACAGGCCAAGCAATTGTCGAGAGGGCCCATCAGACCCTCAAAACAACACTTTACAGACAGCTGGGGACCACAACAGAAGTCACCACACCTCACCTCCGGTTGGCCAAGGCGCTCTATGTCATCAACTTTTTAAATGCCTCGGCCGAGGAGCCCATGCCGCCTATATTTAGGCACTTCATGAACGACAAGAGAGGAAAATTGAAAATACAACCACCTGTATTGGTTCGGAATTTGGAAACTTTAAACATTGAAGGACCATTTCCCCTGGTAACCTGGGGACGTGGTTACGCGTGCGTATCCACGCCTACCGGGCCCAGGTGGGTTCCAGCAAAATGCGTCAAGCCGTACACAGCTGAAGATTTCAAACACCATCCCCCTCGAGTGAATTTCGCGAAACCAAAACAAAAATTCAAACCCAGTTGGGAACGACTTTCAATCCTCAACTGGAAACAACAGAAACAAATCAGACTCAAAGATCCCCCTTTAGTTAAAATACCTCTTGAATCATACATATATTCCTTAGCGAATTTTGACTTCCCGAAACCAAAAATTCTTCAGTATTGGGAAGACCCTTTTAAGTTTATAAATGTTATTTTTGTTTAATCATGTTTGTTTTGTAGGTTTCACGATGAAGGAGCTCCTGCAGATCATCATCATCCTGGATTCTATGGTTGCAACTGAAACATTCATAGTACCCCAACCAAAAGCTAACGTTTGGCGATCTCTCGCCGAGTCTCTGGGACAAAAAGGTTTGTGTCTAGGCATGGACAGAGCAGAAGATCCTATCCAGTCCTGTTTGTTGGGAATCCCACTGAAACTGAGAGAATTTCCTTTTATAGACAAATTAGTAAATAACCACTGAGATTCGGCAGCTGCCTGGGACAATTTTGTCACAGAGTTGCCACCTCTGAAAGCAGAACCACAAGAACTTGAACTGCATGGGTCAGCCCGTGCAGATCAATGTGTCTCATTCATTGCTCCAGAAAAAATAAAATATTCACTCATCCCTGTAGACAAAAAATATTCCCCGGGAGATTGGTGTGTGACCACAGCAATTCATGGATCAGTGGGACCCGAACAACACAAACAATTGCCAAAAGGCCTCTTTTTGATTTGTGGCAACCATGCCTGGACAGGAATCCCTGCTCACCCACGAGGAGGCCCATGTACACTCGGTAGATTGGCGACATTTACACCAGACAAACAACAGTTAATGGATTGGCTTTCTTCCTCCAAAAATTCAGTCCTTCCCAGTCAAAAACCAACATCTTTGACTGGGAAATCTGCCCAATTCGAACGTCAAAAAAGAGATCAAGGAGCAGCACAATTGGACTTGGAAAAATGTAATAGTGAAATCACAACCTGGCCCAGAAGCAAAAAATTAGCTGCAACTATTTTTCTACCGTGGACAGCCATTTACCACAACCTTGGAGAAATTGATCGTATAGAATGTTGGATAGGGAAAAATGCAAAAGCAACCTCTGAAGCCCTAAGCGAACTCCTTGCAGATGAAGAAACTTTAAAACATGCCACTCTCCAAAACAGAGCTGCGATAGATTATCTTCTGCTCCTCCATGGCCATGGCTGTGAAGAATTTGCAGGAATGTGCTGTTTTAACTTTTCCCTACATGGGGAAAGCATTTCTGGAAAAATTCACAACATCCAATCACAAATCAAAAATCTGAAACAGGAAACAGAGACTTGGTGGGGGAAACTGTTCCAAGGATGGGGCCTGTCCGGATGGCTTGCCTCTCTCGTGAAAACCTTGGTGTCAGTTGTTCTCATTGTCACGTTTGTTCTTTGCTGTTTGTGTATATGCAAATCTATCATTGTAAAAGCAGTTTTATCCTTTTTATTTGAAAACAAACGGGGAGATGTTGTGGCCCAAGCAGCTGAGATAGAGCTCAGTGCCCTTGAGAATGTGGAGGATTGGGATGAAATGGGAGAAGTGCCAGAAGAAAGTGAAGAAGAAATGGATTATCCCAGTAACCTCCCAGAAAAGTATTACAGATAGTATGGACCGTTATCTCTCCCCAACCACTCGACGCCTGCATATCTCATGTTTAGACATTGGTAAATTTAGACTGTAAATTACTTGTATTCACTTTTCTATTTGTTCTGAAAACTTGTAAACCCACCCAGTTATGTACCCTTATAACCTGTTGCAGAGCCTTTGTTCTGGGCTCTTCAGATGTCTCTCCAAACTCTCCTATCCCCTATGTAACCCCCAATAAAGCTGAAGAGACCTCATCTCGTCCCCTCGCCTGAGTCGACTTCCAGAAGCCCAAATTCATCTCCTGTGTTGCTCAAAACAGCCCTTCTCCCCACTGAATGAACTTTCCTGTGGCATTTAAGGCACTTCTGGTCATGACTTCAGAAGTAGC